>NC_081383.1:42961007-43301377 GCF_030684315.1 Stegostoma tigrinum
TCTACAACGGATGCTGAACTAATATGTTGAGAACCAGTAAGGGAGATTTTCCTGATGTCCTGCTCAACATTTAGCATTCTCCTCTTCATAGTAAAACAGACATTCTGTTAGTAATCAGATTGTGGAACCTTGCTGTGCACAAATCGGATGCCACATTTCTCTCCATCACAACAAAGACTATACTAATACGAAATAAATTGTTTTGAACTTTTTTTACTACAACTCAAAATAATGCCAAATACAATGCAATTCTTTTCTTTCCTTGTCAAGACTGGGCTATGACATCAGATTTTCTTTTACTGTTGGAGACAGTGTTTGGAATCAAAAGTGCAAGGGAAGGAGGCATGACTGATTGGTATTCAGTACAATGTCAAAGGGTTTTAGTTCATGCAAATTATTTCAATGGCCTATTATGATTCTGTATGAGTTACTCAATGTTTGCATCAGATATTCATTCATTTCAAATAAGAGCAGCAAATTTAATTCACTGTTTGGTTTTGCACATTAACTATATTTAGTATTAAAGATTGCTGCCTATTCTGGTATTAGGGAAAACAAATTACTCAGTAAATTTAAACTGGAGGTATGCATTTGCCCATTCAACAATCTGAGACAGATGAATATGGCATTACCGTAAAGCAGGAAGCCAAGTGAGTTGCCGTTTCTTGTGTGGTAACATGAGAAAACCATACTGGTCTTTCTTCCGTGTATGTTACACAGTGGGCACGATTCACAATTATTTTCCCTCCTTTCAGAAGTTTCATTAAGAATTTAAATGCACGTACATTAGGAAGCCAAACATATGGAGGCCAAGTTGAAAGGACACTGGCGAATTTAAAGAATGAAGAAAACCACCTCTCAGGGAATTAATCAGTACTGTCAATTTCCAAAAATAAAACTTATGCAAATACAATACAGGAATTGATGCATTAGGTGCTGTGACTTAGAATTGTTCTAACTGGAAGCTCTTGAGCAACAAAGTACTTTCTACCAGCTTGAACTGACTGTCAGCACAAAGTAAGAGCACAGAAATCTCCAAAGAAGATAAAGAGAATACTACCGAATGCTGGGCCCCAACGTGACTGCACTATGTCTACGATCATAAGTTTCCTTAGCTGGTGCTGTTTTGAGTAAGTGAGTGCAGCTAAAGTTTTCTGCCTCAATGCTGGAACGTCTAACATTGCCTTAACTAACCTAAAGGAATATGCAGGCAGAAGAGAGGCGTCCTTTTCCACCAGAACTGCCAGAAGAAGCCACAATATCAGACCCTGCCACTCTGGTTAACGTAAACTCAGTCGTCTACAGGAGGGGCCAGCGATATAGGAAGATCGATGACCTCCTTCACTCTGCTAGGCTAAAAGTCACCACATTCTCCCTGCAACTTAACACTCACCCCATCTCTTCTACTGTACCTATTTTCCACTAAGGTTCTCATCAACTGCTCTCATTAATGCCTGCAAAATCTTCCCTCACTCACTCTCATCTACCCAACCCACCCTTTCCCCCACACTATACAAGGTGCACAGCCTCTGTACTGCCTGTTCGCTCACTTGGGACACCTCACCACTTTCCCCCCCACCTACCCCAGCACTAACAGCTATGCTACAAAGAAACCTACAGCACAGGAACAGGCCCTTTGGCCCTCCAAGCCTGCGCCAATCAAGATCCTCTGTCTAACCTGTCATCTATTTTCTAACAGTCTGTGTCCATTTGCTCCCTGCCCATCCATGTACCTGTCCAAATACATCTTGTGCTGTCAATGTTCATCTCATTGAATTTTTACCTTTCTCTTAGTAGAGGAGAAAATAACCTACACAAGCAAAAAGAGCCAAGATGACTGGTGGGGTGCTGTACGAGGAGAGGATCTTGATTCCAACTACCCAAAGGACCAAATTACTATATCCAAAACCCTTGACTTCCTCTGACTTACTGAGCCGCGTGTTTCCCTGGACTTTACGGAAGACTATACTGCTTACACTTTCATGCCATTGGCTGGCATTAGATGTACCGTGTTTACTATAAGCTGCCGGCAATTGGTGCAAGCATGAGTTGAGGCAGTAATGTGCCATACAGAATGCTGTCTATTCCCTTGGCTGATGACCACAGTAAATCATATCACGTTGTCAGACTTAGTGTCTGCATTGTAGAACAAGGGAAGATAGAGGTACTGTGAACCTTTAAACTGCAGCTCGGGAGACAAATCACAAAAACTGAGAGAATCTAGGTAGGCGCAACAAGAGCAAGTGAGTAGCTCTGAGATGCCCTGGTCCAGTCTGAGAGCTGGGTGTCCGTCCTTGTACACAAAGTTTCCTTGCAGCACTATCCCATTAATAGTTGCCGGTGGCTTACAAAATGCATACTGAGAGTGTATCAGGGATGTGCAATGATGGCACGCAGACACTGTTGGATACCTATGATCATGGCATAAAGCTGGTCCCCTAAAACATTGGTGCTGGGTGACAAGGTTGGCAGGCCGGAGGAACATGAGCTGGGCCGGAGCCATCAAGTGCCTACTCTGACTTTCATATTGGGATTCATGGCATTTAGTTTCTACGATGAGAAGCTGCATATTAGCAAGGTGAGATGTGCATTTAATAAGAGTGATAACAAACAATAATTCCCGTTAACAGGCCTCTCATAGCTTCCTAGCGAGAACGTGGACTCAACATCCAGAACTCTGCTGAAAAATGTGACTTATTACTCACAATCTTGACTTCTCACATGATTCCCCCAGAATGCTCAGCATAGCCCACATTGTTCACAGCCTTATAACATTGTACCCAAAGTACTGCAGAAGGTGAACCCTTAGAAAGATTGCGCATCTACAGCTTTTTCATCATTTCTATTTGCCTCGATGTATAAACTGGGTAAATCTGAAGCAAGTACCTTGTTATATTAATATACGGGAAATCAGGTGATAGGAAACAAAATGAGGCTGACTGGATTTTGTGCAAAACTGGATTTAAACCCCGAGATCCCACTGCTGGCTGTACAAAACATTTAATTTTCCACCTGCCTTTTACAAAATGTTGTTGCTATTGGAAGTTTACCAAGTAAATAGGTTAGATAGTGGTAACTCCTACAAGTTACGCAAGGGCAGGCAAGGTGAAACATCGAGAGGCTCTTCTTTTCCCGAAGAATGGAGAACATGGAGCGGGGGAGCGGGGGGGGGGGGGGGGGGGGCGCAGATTGCTGGTCTATGCAATGGAGCATGATTCTCTGAATTCCCTCTACAAGAGATGGGTCTCCAGTTAAGTTAATCAGTATCAGGGTAGTGTCCTGGACTAACTTCATACGCTGAAGGGTCTGGCGAGAAATTTTCAGATTTTCAAGTCCATGGGCCCTTCCAG
The DNA here is from genome assembly GCF_030684315.1 of Stegostoma tigrinum. Classification (NCBI taxonomy): domain Eukaryota; kingdom Metazoa; phylum Chordata; class Chondrichthyes; order Orectolobiformes; family Stegostomatidae; genus Stegostoma; species Stegostoma tigrinum. The sequence goes on from NC_081383.1 coordinate 42,964,358, forward strand.
TGTGTGCAAGCTTAATATGTTGCTTTAGTTGGGGTGAAAAATGTAGATATTGTGATTCTTAAGACATCACAGCAGTAAAAAATACAAAGCTGGATGGGGTAGAGTGTCTTTTCCTGCCCTTGCTTCCAGAGACTTTGAGAGGTTAATAAATCCAGAACACTATGATAATCAGAACACCTCAGTTTTTACCCTGGCATGAATCAAAGACCATCTTTCAGAGACATTCTAACGAGTTTGTGAATGATTACAGAATAATCAAACTGGTCAAGCGTCTTCTGATTTACCCCCACCAAAAATGCTTATTTGGTGATTACAGATCAAATCATCAGCTAATGTCAAAGAGGGATCACATGGGAGGTGATGGCCTAGTGGTATTATTGCTGGAATGTTAATCCACAGTCCCGGGTAATGATCTGGGGACCAGAGTTTGAATCCCATCACAGCAGATGGTGGGATTTGAATTCAATAAAAATCTGGAATTAAGAGTCTAATGATGATCATGAATCCATTGTTGATTGTCAGAAAAACCCATCTGGTTCACTAACGTCCTTTAGGGAAGGAATCTGTCAGCCTTACCTGGTCTGGCCTCCATGTGACTCCAGACCCATAGCAATGTGGTTGACTCTCAACTGTCTTAACAATTAAAGATGGGCAACAAGTGCTAACTAGCCAGTGATGCTCTTATTCCATGAATGGAGAAACAAAAAACTTTGAAGCCCATCTTCCATATATATGTATTTTCTTGCTCACGTTGCCCCTCTTCAGGAATTAAGCTAAGGACCTTTTTCAGCACCACTCTGGATGCTCAATCTACCCAGAAACTAGGTGAGGAATCAAACCACCGTTTAAGATCACTGGTTAGTTACCTCATTGTTGATTTCAACAATTTGGAAAACAAAGTGCCTCTTAAAGCATGATCACTGCAATAACCTTAATTGAAAATTGCAATCAGAAATGGGACTGATTTCAGTTCTAAGATATATAGGTATTTATGCCCTACTTCATTGCAAATTTGACTAATGGCAACAGGATTATTTCAAACACTATTTTCAACCTTCACCTGTGAATTATGGAACTTAAGCAAGGAAGCACTACCTACATAACGAAGATCAGGCTGGCTGATTAACATCTGCATAACATCTTAAATGTCTCGTCACTCCTGGTAAAATTAAGAGTGCAGGAGGGTATGCAACGAGCAGCACATGGCAAATTAAGAATGCTGTATCAACCCAGATGAAGCTACAACACAGGGCTACCAAACAGCAAAAGCAACATTCAATAGACAGGGCTAGGCAATCCCTCAATCAAAGGAAGAGACCCAAGCTCTGCAATCCTGCTACATCCAGCAGTGAATAGTCACCAAAGCATGTGAAATATCAAGGAATTAAGCATCCTTTCACTTTTTGCATGAAGGACTTCAATTGCTGAGCCAGATGAAGGTTTAAATTCTCAATAATCTGTCCTGCAATATGCCTTGTTTGTTGCCTTAGAAGAACATCTTCCTTTTGAAATTAAAAGCCACCTACACATCAATTTTTCCTTATGATCCTGAATTACTATTCCAACCTTTCAAACAGGCAAGCATGGTAATTCAGCTACTCAATTATGATGCTACAATGAGTCAAATTTGAAGAATGCAAATTCAGTAAATATTGCAGTGTAATAGAGACACCACAATAAAAGATCAGTGTTTTATGACTTGCTTATGAAAAATGTTAGAACTCCTCTAGGAATTTTAATGTCAGTTTCAGGGTCACATTGGAAGTGCTGATGGAAATCAAAGCTAAGAAATTTATTATGAATTTTTAAGTTCTAAACCATATTTCAGACTGTTCCATTTAAACAAATAGACAATGCAGCAGATGGAAAGATGACTGATTTCACAATTTAACAAGCAATGCTGTGTACACTATAATAACTACAGATCTGCAATAAATAACCAACTTGCCTTGTATCTTGCACAACCTCCGGATGTCTCAATGAAATGCAGTCACTGTTGCTTTATGGTCAAAAAGCCACTCAATTTGCACATAGCACACTATAATCTTTACACCAATTACAGTATGTGTTAATGGGATTTGGATATCGTAGGACATCATTAATTACCCTTGAGAGGGTGGTGATGAGTTAACTTTCTTTAGCGGTGTTGGTTGAAGGATAATTGTAGGCTGGAACATGGAAACACACCACGATACTCTTAGACAATAGGACCATAAGACTTAGGAATGGAAGTAAGGCCATTCGGCCCATCAAGTCCACTCTGCCATTTAAATCATAGCTGATGGGCATTTCAACTCCACTTCCCTGCACTCTCCCCATAGCCTTTGATTCCTTGTGACATCAAGAATTTGTCGATCTCTGCCTCGAAGGTATCCAACGTCCCAGCCTCTGCTGCACTCCGTGGCAATGAATTCCACAAGCCCACCACTCTCTGGCTGAAGAAATGTCATCTCATTTCAGTTTTAAATTTACCCCCTCTAATTTTAAGGCTGTGCCCAAGGGTCCTAGTCTCGATGGCCTTTTATAATAAAATTGAACATGCATAATGTGCTTAATGTCTCATCTGAAAAGTATAAGTACTGCACTGGAGCCTTGGGTGAGATTGTGCGCTTAAGTACTTGAAGCGAGTCTTGAATCACTTAATTTCTGACTGAAATATGACCACTACTAACCAAACTGAGCTGTCATGCAAGATGCAATAGTTGTGTTGAATAAACCTGAACAGTATTGTTGGTTTCAGTTTGACCATTTGATCAGATCATGGTTGCTAAACCACCTCAATGCCTTTTTCCATGCTATTCCATATATCATTGACTTCTGGCTATATTGTAGAGATACATACAATGGCGAACAAATCATGAGATAATGAGGCCACGTAGAAAGGCAGTACATTATTTACTTGTACCTTGGGTCTTCATGTAAATTGGAAAAATTGACAGGCGGAGCCAAAAGGTATAATTCATAGTTTGCAATTGGGACAATTTCCCAGAATAATATGTTATTGATCAAACCACAGATCAGACTACTTTGGAATTTGGATCTGGTACTGCGGTCAATTTAATAAATGATCTCAGAATACAAGATTCCCTAGAATAGAGTGATGACAATATGGTAGAACGTAGCATTCAGTGGAAGAAAGATATTTGGGTCAGAAACAACTTTACTAAACTTAAATAATAGTAATTGCTTAGGAATAAGGTCAGAGTTGGCTGGGATGGATGTGGAAAGGTATTTAATAGAAATGGCAGCTAATAATATAATGGCAGATGTTTAAGAAAATAGTTCATGATTGACAACAAAGATATATGCTATTGAGGAAGTAGGATTCTAGGAAAGAATTAGCTTACCATGGTTAACTAAGTTAGGTCAGGAGAGCAACAAATTGAAAGAAAGAAAATCATAAAATGTGTCAAAGATGAATGGTAAACCAGAGGATTTCATATGTTTTAAAAACTAAAAGATGACCAAAAAATGATAGGGAGAAAATAAACATTGAGGATAAATGTACAAGTAATATCAAGACGGACAGCAAGACCTTCTTTCAGGCAAAAGTGAACACAGGTCCCTTACAGAATGAAGCCTTGGAAATTTCAATTGAGAAATAGCAGGAGAGTTGAGTAAATAATATGCAACAGTCTTCACAGCAGAAAATACTAGTGGTATTCCAAACGTCCTAAATAATTCAAGCGAAAAAAGGCAGAGAGGAAGTAAATACATGATCTCTAGAGGAAAAATGAAGGAATAATGGCCAACAAGTCACCTAGAACTGATGGGCTGCATTCGAAGAGCTTAAAGTAAGTACCTATGAAAACAGTGAATGCACTGGTGGTAATTTCCCAAGAATCCTTATATTCTGGAATAGTCCTGGTGGATTGGAAAACTGTCAAGAGAGTATCCTTATTAAAAAGGGAAGCAGCCAAAAGAAATAGACCAATTAGCTTAACATCTACCACTAGGAAAATGTTTGAGTCTATTATAAAGAATGTAACAGCAGAGCATTTAGAAATACACCGTATAATCATGCAGAGTCATAACGGCTTTCCAAAAGGAAAATCATGCCTGACAAAGGTATTCATATTCTTTGAAGAGGCAACAAGAATGATAAGTAAAGGTAACAAGCAGGCTGGATAAAAAAAAACAATATATTTAGATTCCAAGAAGGTGCTTGTATAGGTACAACAGGGAAAGCTACTTCATAGGATAAGAGCCCATGGTGTTGCAGGTAGTATATTTGCATGAATTGAGGATTGGCCAACTAACATAAGAGAAAGTTGGTATAAGGGAGCATTTTCTTGGTGGCAACTAATAGCTAGGAGGAGCTACAAGGACCAGCACTGGAGTCACAATTATCTACTGTATGAATCACTTGGATGAAGAAAGCGAACACACTATCACCAAATTTACGGATGATACAAAACTAAGGTGGAAAGACAGTCAGTGATAATGACAGAGGCTACAGAAGATTATGAACAAGTTAGCAGGCAAAAACTTGGCAGACAGAAATTCATTTGTAAAATATGTGTCTATACACTTTAGCAGGAAGAAAAGCAGAGCAGAATGTCATTAAAATCTTAAAAATGGCAAAACACACCTGGGAGCACCGTATAGGGTTCTGGTCCCCTTATCTAAGGAGGGATATTCTGGCCATGGTGGGAGTATAACAGAGGCTTACTAGATTTATTCCTCAGATGGCAGGGTTAATGTATGAAGAGAAATGGATCGCTTGGGACTACATTCACTGGAATTTAGAAGAATGAGGTTGGGTAGGGGATCTGACAGTAACCTAAAAAAATCTAACAGGACAAGGCAGGGTAAATGCAGGAAGAGTGTTCTCAACCACTGGGGAGTCCAAAACTAGAGATCACAGTCTGACACCATAGTGGCCAAGATGAGGAGAAATTTCTTCACCCAGAGGAAAAGACAAGAAAGTGGAGTTATGCATTTTAAGATCTAATTGAATAGTGTAGCAGATTCAATGGACCAAATTACCTATTTCTGCTCCAACGTCGGTTAGTCTGTTATGGTGCAATGAAAACAAAAAAAAAACGAGAATTTTGAAATATTCACAGAATTCAAGTTGAAATTCCCTGCTGGGTCATTCAGCTGTGATATATAATGTCACTACACCACCCACACTTTCCCAATCTCAATGTCAAGTTTGTGCAGAAGAAAGGCCACTGGGATAAGGTACTCGTAGATTGGTGGCCAAGCAACCACGTTAACAGTCAAACACGAAAGAAAGCCTACTGTAGAGATAATAAAGTTTTTACCATCACAGGAAATGTTGGTTTTGGAATTTGTAAGACTTCTACAGTGGCAGGGAAATTTAATAAATATCTATAAAGGAAACGCAGGTGGTAGTGCAGCATTTATGTTTTTATATGGCTTTTTCAGACAATTGGGGTTTAACATCCCACAATAATAATGAGAAAGCTAGTTCAGTTTATAAGAAACCTAGAAATAAGAGAAATCGACATCAGCAAAAGTGACCATGAAGCTAGTGGAATTGCTGTAAAGGATAACTGACTTCACTAATGTTCTTTAGGAACAAATCATCTATCTTTACTCTTAGCGGCTCCTTTGCAACAACCAGGGGAAGCTACAATAACCCACATTCCAAAAATGAAACAAAAATGTAGGTATTTTACAAATTATTGATCACAAATTATTGACAGATCAAAAACAAAGTATTTCAATCTTGGTGGAGATTGGATCTACAGCTACACCAATACTGGCATGGTACTGATGTTAGTGAAGGGTACAGAACTGCCTGTGAATGAATGTGACACAATTCAAATCTATAGTGATGGTGCATTCCATATATATATATATATAGAGGTGCTATGCAATTCTGATTGATACTGGTTGGAGGTGTGATTGAGATAGACACCACTGTATATCAACATTGTGAAGATGAAGTATTTAAAAAAAACTGCTGTGAATGGATATGAAACTGTAGGATTGTAGTTTGGTCACCCTGAAGACTATAAGCAAAATCACTGAGCAGTGACTTTAGGATCAGGGCACCCTGTGGGAACTACCTAGTCCTGAGCAGGTGCATCTATTTCATTAGTGGAAGACCAGGGTTGGAAACAACTGAGACGGTGGTGATTTTGTAGTTTACAGACACAAGCAATTCACTTTCAAACAAACAACTACTATTCTTCACCAGCTTCACTTTCTTCAAAGTGGCACGACTGGTTTGTTCATCACTTATATCTCATACTGGAGATCTGGTAAAACATTAAACCAAAAACCACATTGCTTTCTCAGTTGATGCAAAAGGTCCCAACCCAAAATTTCAAGTAATGCAGGGAAGATTGCCTTGCGTCATTGGCTAAGTCTCCATTAACATTAATAAAGAACATTTTACTAAGTTTTTAACTTCATTATTGTTTTAGGCTGCAACACATCTCAACATCAAACAGTGACTACATGTCGAAAATACTTAATTGGCTGCAAAACCCTTTGGGATAACTTGAGATCATGGAAGACCTTTTAAAACTTTCTGGCTGTACCTTTGCTAGAAAACCAGTTACAATAGAAGTGAGATCAGGAGGAATTTCTTTGGTCAGGTGACTCATCTGTGGAACTCACTGCTGTAGAGACTGAGAAGAAGTCATTGAATATATTTAAGACAGAAATAAATAGGTTCTTGATTAGTAAGGGGATTAAGGAAGGGTTACAGGGAGAAGGCAAGAGATGAGGTTGAGAAACAGTTGACGTGGCGCAGTTGATGGGCTGAATGGCTTAATTCTGCTCCCATTTCTTATGGTCTCATTGGCCATAAAATATCAGTGGGAAAAAAAGTTTTGAGCTGTCTTCAGTCATTTCAGAATTGCTGTAAATATGCAAACCCTAAGAGGTAGGTCATGTACTACATAAATTCTTAAAAATGCAAACAGAATTTTGTTTTTTAATAGTCAGATGTGATGGGTGGGGAACAGCTTGGCTGGGAACAGCAAGTCGATTCTATGTAGCTCAAAACTGGAGAGTATCTAAAGATTTTACTTAGCGGCATTCAAGAGGAGGCCTTCATCATGAACCCTCCTTCCTCAGCAAAGAAACTGGACTACGTTGTCTGGAATAAGTGTTTATATATTAAACCAGTTATTTCAAAATCTTACACATCTTGTTTGTTATAGAAAAGATGACAGAAGTCTACTGCAGGCAGTGAAACTCGTATGCATTAGGGTTTAATCTTGTGTTGATAAAATAGAACTTGTACTGTTTGTGAAATGTCATTCTTATACGCGTTTGAATGTTCAACATATGATTTTTATTGGTTTGAAATATTACTTTGATGTGTGTTACTCCTCTAGCAGTAATGTACAGGAACCCACACCATGTGGCTTAGTTTAGCATACAACCGCCATTGTAACCTTACAGAGCAGTGTTGTGTTTCCACAGTAAACCGTGGCCATGAGGCCTAATCAAATGCTACCAAACAATTGTGACTTCCACATGACACAGCAATGACTGCAGCAAACAGCTACAAATGCACAACTCTGAAAATTCAAAGCAAAAGCAATGACATAAGTATAGCACTGCAAATGTTGTCCCTTTACGTAATGAAAGATCACAATCTTTTCACATGTAGATTCTTTTGAAATCCTAATACTCCAAAGGGTCTTTGATTCCAGCTCATTGTATAAGTAAAGTCTGTGGGGTATGGGTGTTGAGCTTTGCAGTATTGCCACTTTCTGTCATGCACAAAGCATTCCAGTTGCACTGTTCACAATGCTCAATGCGCCAACAATGTATCAATCCCTTTCATTTAGTTGGGGAGGATTGAGAGGGGACATCGCTGGTTACCACCTCCAAAACAAAACTTGAACATTCACTTAATAAAATGTGAGGCTGGATGAACACAGCAGGCCTAGCAGCATCTCAGGAGCACAAAAGCTGACGTTTTGGGCCTAGACCTCTCTGATGAAGGGTCTAGGCCCGAAATGTCAGCTTTTGTGCTCCTGAGATGCTGCTGGGCCTGCTGTGTTCATCCAGCCTCACATTTTATTATCTTGGATTCTCCAGCATCTGCAGTTCCCATTATCATTGAACATTCACTTGACATTTTTGATAAGGTGAAACAATAACTGAAAAAATGTTGAATTCTCTAAATCAGAACAGTTCTGATGTTAAAGGAAAACGAGCCTTTTAACACTGTCACTGATGTGATAAAATTCTGTCATAAATATGAACAAAAAGGATAACACATCAGAATGAAATTTGCTTGTTAGTGGGGTCTAAAATTTTAGAGAAACCCTTACTTCACTGTTGTAAACCTTTCAGAGGCTTTATACTTCCTAGTGGAAACTGGACATTAATGACCGTAACTTGAATCAGTTTATAAACAAATGCAGGCACTAATGTAAAAACTTGCACTGATCATCCAAGGTTTACCTAATTATTCATCACAACCAAGAGAACCTTTTTTTCCCTTTATTCTTCATGGTCTGTATGGGTATCACTGGCATGGCCAGCAGTAGTTGTGCATCCAAAATTCCCTTGAACCCTATGGTTTGCTAGGCCATTACAGAGGGCAGTTAAGAGTCAGACACATTACCATAGATATGGAGTCACTTATAGGCCAGACAAGATAAGAACTGTATCAGTGAATCAGATGAATTTTTATAACAATTGATTGCAGTCTTATGGTCACTACTGAGTTAAGATTTCAGTTCCAGGTTTATTAGTTGAAGGTAAATTCCACAAACTCTATGGTTCCCAGACATTTCGGCTGGGCTTCTGGACTATTAGCCCAGCAGGTGAGGACAGAGTGCAGTAAGTCCATGAAGTCTCTTATCTGCGAAGAGTCATTGATTGATGGCTGCCATGACAAGTAATTACAGGAAAACAGCGGATTCAGGGAGACCTTTTTCCGGAGGATTGAAGGGAAGGGAGGAGAATTAAAACTCAGGATTTCAGTAAAATTAATGTTGAGCTTTAACATGTGAAATACTTGCGCATCCATGATTTCCACTGCCCAACAATTGATGCCCATGCCTTCAACTGCCTCTCCAAGTTCCGGAATTCCTTCCTAAACCTCTGCACCTCTCTTCACTTCAAGCCAATGCTCAGAAGCTATGCCTTTTACCAAGCTTCAAGTATTTTTCAATGCGGCTAGATGTCAGCTGCTAATCTTGTGAACTGCTGAGGGATATTTTGCTTTAAGTGCTAAATGAATGCAGATTACTGTTTTATTACCCATTTTAGTAAAACAAAATGGAGTTCCACTTTTCATAATGTATCCAACTGCAATGCACCAACCTTAGACAATTGATACACAATGATGCTGTGCTCCTATCTGTATTTTGTTTGTGGCAGCACGAGTGAAGAAAATGCAGCGCAGGGGAAGAAAAAAAGTCAATGGCTTCACACCATTCAAAATTTTAAATTTAATTGTAGTTGGCATGACCAGTCGTAAATAGTTACACGGTCTAATTCAGTGATCAGATCTTTAATGCAGTCTCTTTAGGGTTTGTTTCCTTAGGATTAAACAAATCTGTGTCAGGGTACCTAGATATCTTGTTGTCTTCAGCTGCAAGACTATGTACAAAATGACAATGATGGAGGTACTTCAACCTTTCAATATGCACTTCCATATTACAGAGCACACAAATAGGCCATTCATTCCACTCTGGGCATTTACACTCCACACAAGCATCTTTATACGCCATCAAATATCCTCTTACACTTTCTCAACTGCTCAGTTGGCTTTCTCTTAAAAGCAACTATGTCATTCACTTCAACCACTCTTTGTGGTAGGAAGTTTTATATTTTCATTAAAATATTTTTCCTAGATTCCATTTGGATTTATTAGTGACTAGTTTTGTTTTCCACAACAAGTAAAATTATATTTTCCATTTACTTTGTATACTATGAGCGGCCCATGTTAATGGAGCAGGATTTACTCTTCAGGGAAGCAACAGTGCTGGATAAAGTCCTTTCTGGACATTCATCCCAAGAAATTCAAACCAAAGTAAATGTTACAAGTCCAAACGGCATTGTACAGATTGGAATTTAAGCTTAAGATGCATCCCACAGTTTGGACTCTACGTTATGTAAACTGACCTGCAAGTCACTCCAATATTTATGGCCAATGTTCCCCAGGGTAGAAGACAAGGAGTGCACTTGCATCTGCTTTCTTTGTATTAAACTAAACTCAGCACTTTTCAAACTAAAAAGAAAAAAAAATCGATTCCAAGTATACAACCCCATAAAAAATTTTGAATAAGCAAAACCATTAAGGAACTAAACCACAGTATCAGTGTATGTACATTTTTCCCTGCAAATAAATATTTTAAAAACACTACATCAATAAGAAACAAAAAAGCATCAGCTATGAGACCTGCATTAAACATGATCAAAAATATTCCAGATTAAATTTAAAATGATTTTTAAAAGCTTACACTTAAAAGTTGAGTAATCTGTTTTACACAATTATAACTGTTATAAAGTACAAATTCCAATGTTATGGACTTTAAAGTGGATAGTCATAAGCATATTAGGGACTTACATTCTACCCAGATCTGACAGTCATAAAGTCATAGTCATAGAGTCATATATCCTTCACCCCAGCGAATCTGCGCTAACCCATCCACACTAATCTCACTTTCCAGCACTTGGGCCATAGCCTTGAATGTTATGTCATTTCAAATACTCATCCATGTATTTTTTTTTAAAAAGGTTGCGAGCTTTCCTACCTCTACCAATGTCCCAATGTGATCTGTAATCAATGAATTACAGATTCATACCACCCTCAGGGTGCAAAAGGATTTCCTCAAATCGCCTCTAAACCAAATTTTATTGGGCATTGAGGATTCTGAGAATTATAATAGTAAGTTAGTAGATGGTGTTAAGATTCAGATGCTTAAGTTCTACCTGACTGACTGGCTAAGCAGGGTTGAGGTGCTAAATAGTTGATCCCTTTTCCTACAGTATCTCTTGATGTGACTTCTGCAGGGGGCTTTTCATTGCCCCAGAAACACGTAATGGGCAATGGGAATATTTGGGAACAAGCACAGTAGCGTGGATAAATTTGTGAAATTGTCACAAGGTGGTGTACTACACCCAATTACATCCGAAAAAACTGAAAAGTCCCAGTCTTGTGTCTTGAAGCAACAAAACGTTTAGGAGCTGGACAAAAACACATTTTAAATCCCTGACTATGACTGCTAAGCCATCTAAAATCCTGACAAGTAATGGGTTACTTATTAACAAAATGTTCAGAATTTTGGATCTTGGAGCCAAATATCTGTGCACCCTGTGATCCAAGGGGATTATTGCTCTGGTGAGGTCATGGGTTGAATCTCTGTTCAAGTTCATTGCATCATTCAGTGGAACTGATAGTGTGAAGAGAACATTTTGTTAAATTTAAGGAGAGGATTGAATTTCTGAACACTGGGTTTTAATACGAAACCTATCAGCTGCTGTACTTTTAAAATACAATCATCTTGTTCTGATCATAACCAGGTTCACTGCTTAATACTCACTCAGGTGTCAATTAGGTTTTCTAAACAATACTACATTTTCTATATGTCAACATACTTGTGTGTTCTTGACAAAGATAAAGGTCTAACTTTCATGAATCTTGAAGAAATTATTCAATCAAAAATGTTAGCAAATAAGTACACAAATATAACAAAACTGTCACAACAGGCAAAGATACAGATCAAGAGGAATTACATCAAATCCAAGAAAAGAAGACACACCCCGTAAGCAAGCTAAGGGAGAAGGAAGGGTTTCTTTTAACCATTTCAATCTAATCTAATTACTTATTCTGTCAGAAGGAATCAACAAGACCGAAATTCAAATGTGACTGTTCTCCTTCACCTTCTCACTGACACCTGCATTAGATTCCTGTGTGTCACTGAAGCATTTTGTCATCTCTTCTGATTGCCTTGTGCCTGTCTGCTAGGCAAAAGCTGGGGCATTGTGCTCTTGGTGCTCCAATTCTTATACCACAGGTCACTGCTAAAAGCTCAGTCACTTGCAGCTATGGGATGAGTCTAGACTATGCTTACTATCTCCCTAGGGCACTATATATGAGACTGTGCAACGAGCAGATGATTATGGGTACAGACTTCCAACATTGACTTGCGTGGGTGTAGTACTTGACAGTCTGACTAACACCACAACTATGCATCATGCCATTATCTATTAAGAGTTAAGTACATGTTCTTAAATTTGTTGGAAAGCCCTGTGAAGTGGAGATGCTGTCTCTCATTCAGAATCCTACATATTCCCTCACTGCTGAATTGGATACTATGGACTGAATCACTCTGGTATTGGGTGTTTATACCAAATTACAAAAATGAATAAACAAAAAAAATATTATTTTATCAAAAAATTTTTAAAACTTTCTTCAATTTGTTTTTCCCTTTGGAGTAAGTTTGCTGATCATCCAGGATCTCACTGAATGGAGAAACAAGCTCAAGAGCTAAAGGGCCTCAACCCATACCTACATTTCTACTTTAAACTTCTACTTTGTTAAGTTCCCATTCGTTGCGATTAGCCCACTCTTTCTCTCTCTCTCTGACTAAATCTGTTAAAATGCATGGTGAAATGAAAACAATTAAAAATTTGAAAAAGAAATGCATCTGAAGGGTGGGTCTGGCAGATCAGAATTCACTCATCCTCACAAACACACATTCCAAATCGTTGGTTCCTTTCCAATAACTGCATCTCTTCAGGGACAAAAAAAAGCAAGAAACATTTCGATAGAACATACTCAAAAGAAATTATATCAAATGGTTTTTATCCCCAGTGTAGGATAACAATCCAAATCTATATCTCTCATTTCAATCATCCTATAAACAGCAAATATCAGCTGATTTAGATATCAAAGCCGATAAATATGGCACAATCCCAAAAAGTAAATAGTACAAACTCTCAATATGAGTTATTGCATTCAGGGGGGATATGCTGGGGTGGATAATGTAGTTTTTTTGGGAAGGAGGGAGCAAGATATAGAGAAAAAACAGGCAGTTACAGAACAACAATGAATATTATGATCAAATCAAAACTCTGCTACTTGGCGAGTGCATCTGTGAAACATACTGTGCAAGTGACACACAAACTCAAAAAACAGAAGATTCAACACAATTATATTGCATTAGAAAAATACAAGTACTGGTCTCGTGTCCACCTAGTCTATCTAGTGACAGCCGAGCTATTTAAACGAAAACAGCCACAGGTTTGATTCATATTATAACAGCTGATCAAAGTTAATTTAACCAGGGGTGGTAACCCAACATAAGACAGTAGCAAATGTAGAAAAAATGGCAACTACAGTTCTCAATGCACAGAAAGTTACCATAACTGCGCTCCAACTGATGTACAGTCATGTATTTTCTCCTGCTCCCAAATACTTTCCTTACACTGTAAACATCAGTAAGCTATGGGACCAACAAAAATATAGCACCAGAGAACAATCTTGTCCTCAAACAAAGGCCAAATACACAGATATTCAAACAAAGTTCATTGCATAGTGATCAGGAGTAGGATCACTGACTAATTTCTCTGGAATTTGCAGCATTCCAACTGTCACATTAGCAGAAAGTGCAGATCAGCTGTAGTTAGTCATTTTCTCAGGTGAAAGGCAGCACAGGAACCAAGGCCACTTGTGACCAGCAGAACACAAGTTTGGGTCACTGGCGAATCTAAGATTACCTATTGCATCTATAAGTTTCCTCATTCACTGGAAGATTCTCAATTTGCTGATTAAAACAGGAACTGCCATCATTCCATGAGAGTGTGGGCACATCTTTTTTTAGGAAATTTGCACTAACATATGACTATTTTGCTACATGACCTTCTTCCATCCCACTGAATGCAAAGGTCAAACCCCAAATTTTCTCGGTTCTCAGAGATTGCACCATGACCAACAGGATGATACAAACAATAAGTGAATACTCAAACCCTGCAGCAGACCAAAGCAGCAGCAGGTCAGAAAACAAAGAGAATAGTTGACTGGAGGATGTGTCTTTCACAAAACAAGGAAGGTCGTACTTAGAAACACAAAAATGAATATTCTTCCAAATTTGCTCAGTCTCCAGGCACAAATATAAGTAATACATACTACAACATACTAGAACCAAACAATGAAATTCAAACCATTTGGCATTGTGTCAAAAATCTTAGAGTGGAGAGGCAGCAGGAGTGGAACAGGCTCAGGCTTTCTCTGATGAGTCTGCTCTGCCAATAAATAAAAAGCTATTCCACACACTCATCGTGATTTCATACTGCATTTGTCAGAGACTTCTTCCTTTTGGAAGGAAGAAATTCCCTGGAAGCTGATAACGTGCTTTTGACTTGCTGAGAGTTAAAAATTGGTGCATAGCAAGGCATAATTTTTCTCAGTAAAGGAAATGAGACAAGACAAAACATTAACACCTTTCTAGAGGCAAGTATAAATTCTGGAGATAAATGTTCAGTTGTGATTTTCAACAATTGAGATAGATGGTATCTAAAAAGATATCAATCTGCTTCTCCACCAATGCATAGTGGGTTAAAACTTTACATATTTTTAATTTTTTGTCAAAATAATGCTAAATTTAAGTGCAATTTTCATAAAAGATGCAATAAGGCACAATTCAAAATTAAAACGGATGGGTGCTGCTGAGCTACATCAGCTGATATGAAAAAGAAATATAAACTTTCAACATGCTGAGTCAGTGCTCTCCAATTGGACAAAAGCCGTTAGGATATCACAGCAGTGTACAGATATTTTCTCATTTGCAGTAAAAGCCTTAGGAGTTAAAAACCTTAGCAATCTAAAAACTTTAGCTTCTTCTGGATCAGTACCACCACGATGTATCAAACCTTGCTATGCTTTACGTGGTATACAACTATGGTTCTTATGATAGGATGGAACCAGTGCCAACAGTATTTAGGTTTACAATGAAACCCAGCCTGAATACATGGCTGAAAGTCCACTAGACATGTGTCATGACAGAGAGGTCTACAATGAGGTAGCCTGTAGCAAGGAAAAGCTCAGCTGCATTGCATGAGACCTGGAATGCTGGAGAAACCATAATTTTTATATCACAGGAGGGGTGGCCTTATGGCATTGGTACAACAGACATGCAGTTAGATTAAAGTCATTAAGTATCACAATTTGTTTCTGGCCACTGCATTTTCCTCCAGTCCCTGGAGAAGATTAATGTAGGCTAGTGAGTAAAAGACTAACTTGCTGCCTGTGTGGGTGGTCTGAACTGCTCAGTTTGCAGGCAGACAAAATGGGAGCCTCTGCTGGCAAGGTTTGGGATATACTTGATGTTGATTCTGAGGTCCTCGGAGATAGCAGTGATAGCATTAAGTGCAATATTGTTAACAGATTACAGACAGAATACGAAAAATGACAGCTGGGTGATGTCTAGTCTGCTGATGCAGTTAAGAAGTCTTAAGCTGAACAACACTGTGGTCTGGGATATAGACTCATAGTTAGAAAGCAAGATCAACTAGTAAATGATCTCACTGTAATAACAAAGTGTAGAAATGGATGAACACAGCAGGCCAAGCAGCATCTCAGGAGCACAAAAGCTGACGTTTCAGGCCTAGACCCTTCATCAGAGAGGGGGATGGGGAGAGGAAACTGGAATAAATAGGGAGAGAGGGGGAGGCGGACCGAAGATGGAGAGAAAACAAGACAGGTAGAGAGGAGAGTATAGGTGAGGAGGTAGGGAGGCGATAGGTCAGTCCAGGGAAGATGGACAGGTCAAGGAGGCGGGATGAGGTGGTAGGTAGGAAATGGAGGTGCGGCTTGAGGTGGGAGGAAGGGATGGGTGAGAGGAAGAACAGGTTAGGGAAGCAGAGACAGGCTGGGCTGGTTTTGAAGTGCGGTGAGGGGAGGGGACGAGCTGGGCTGGTTTTGTGATGCAGTGGGGGGAGGAGGAAGAACTGCACTGGTTTTGGGATGCGTGGGGGAAGGGGAGATTTTGAAGCTTGTGAAGTCCACATTGATACCATTGGGCTGCAGGGTTCCCAAGCGGAATATGAGTTACTGTTCCTGCAACCTTCGGGTGGCATCATTGTGGCACTGCAGGAGGCCCATGATGGACATGTCGTCTGAGGAATGGGAGGGGGAGTTGAAATGGTTATTGATATATTGTATCCATTGCACCCGGTGTGGCTTCCACTACAGTGGGGAAACCAAGCAGAGGTTTGGGGACCGCTTTGCAGAACACCTCCGCTCGGTTCGCAACAAACAACTGCACCTCCCAGTCACGAACCATTTCCATCTTCCCTGGACTGACCTACCCCCTCCCTACCTCCTCACCTATACTCTCCTCTCTACCTATCTTCGGTCCGCCTCCCCCTCTCTCCCTATTTATTCCAGTTTCCTCTCCCCATCCCTCTCTCTGATGAAGGGTCTAAGCCCGAAACGTCAGCTTTTGTGCTCCTGAGATGTTGCTTGGCCTGCTGTGTTCATCCAGCTCCACACTTTGTTATCTTGGATTCTCCAGCATCTGCAGTTCCCATTATCAAATGATCTCACTATCTTGTGTACTTGCCCTAAGGCAGAGGCTTACTTCATAGCACTCTTTCTAAATCTCTATTCCTATGCCAGTCTTCATTTGCCACTTCCCTCATTTTCAAATCAACCAGAATCATTGGCAATTTCCTTCCTCTGCCAGTTTTTTCAAAACAGGTGCAGGAATTATTTGAAGCTTGTTGCCCACTTCAGCAGGTACCCTGGAGAACCACTCTTATATGCATTCCAAAGACACCAAATAAAACCACCAGTTTGAGGCAAATCAGCTAGCACTACCATTATCTATTTACAAAGCTGCCATGATGCTTGATTGAGGCTCAAAGGGGTTGAGAGAGGAATTTGTATTCCAGGTGAATGTTGTTTCATGCACAATAGCAGAATACCTTCAGTGACTCATGTACAGTGCAGTTAGACGCAAAGTATCAGCTTCCTTTATTCTGCTGAACAAAGAAACAAACAAAGAAACCTACAGCACAGGAACAGGCCCTTCGGCCCTCCAAGCCTGCGCCGATCACGATCCTCTGTCTAACCTGTCATCTATTTTCTAACGGTCTGTGTCCATTTGCTCCCTGCCCACCCATGTACTTGTCCTAATATATCTTAAAAGACGCTAACGTGTCTGCGTCTACCACCTCCGCTGGCAACGTGTTCCAGGTGCCCACCAGCCTCTGTGTAAAGAACTTACAGTGAACGTCAACTTTCCTGCTCCTCTGATGCTGCTTGGCCTGCTGTGTTCATCCAGCTCTACACCAAGTTATCTAAGGTGCCAAAGACATCCTGGTTTCTCCCACAAAGCAACCTAGAACCCCTACAGTATTCTACAGATTGCTCAAATACCTATGTTTTAAGCTCCACTGAGGCCCCAGACTATAATACACACCTCTCGCGTTACACCTCGGGAATCAGCTGAGTGACAAATATTGACAATGGTGTTCACCAACTGAAAGCCGCATTTGTCAACGTAGGACCTGAAGTCATGAAGTTGGTGTCAGAAACAGACATCCTGGTATGTGGACCTACAATTCTCACCAGGAGGACCAATATGCAATGTGGCCAATATGAGCAAATGTGAGGTTTTGCACTTTGGAAAAAAGAATACAGGCATGGACTATTTTCTAAATGGTGAGAAAATTCACAAAGCAGAAGTACAAAGGGAACTGGGAGTGTTGGTCCAGGATTCTCTATAAGTTAACTTGCAGGTAGAGTCTGTGATTAAGAAAGCAAAAGTAATGTTGTCGTTTATCTCAAGAGGGTTGGAATATAAAAGCAGCGATGTGCTTCTGAGACTTTATAAAGCTCTAGTTAGGCCCCATTTAGAATACTGAGTCCAATTTTGGGCCCCACACCTCAGGAAGGACATAACAGCCCTGGAGTGTGTCCAGCGGAGATTCACACGAATGATCCCTGGAATGGTAGGTTTAACGTATGATGAACGACAAAGGATCCTGGGATTGTACTCATTAGAGTTTAGAAGGTTGAGGGGAGGATCTAATAGAAACTTACAAGATAATGTATGGCTTAGAAGGGGAGGATTCTGGGAAGTTGTTTCCGTTAGGCGGGGAGACTAGGACCCATGGGCACAGCCTTAGAATTAGAGGGGGTAAATTTAAAACGGAAATGAGACGACATTCTTCAGCCAGAGAGTGGTGGGCTTGTGGAATTCGTTGCCACGGAGTGCAGTGGAGGCCGGGATGTTAGATGCCTTCAAGGCAGAGATCGACAAATTCTTAATCTCACAAGGAATCAAGGGCTACAGGGAGAATGCAGGGAAGTGGAGTTGAAATGCCTATCAGCCATGATTTAAATGGCGAGTGGACTTGATGGGCTGAATGGCCTTACTTCAACTCCTATGTCTTATGGTCTTATGCAGTGCAAGTTATCAGCCAAAGTCTGAGGGCTGTTGAGGCTAACTCAAGGATAACTATCAAATTTGGAGAGTTTGGGCTTGTAATGGGTAAGGTTTGATAGAAACACAAGGTTTTGCCTCTGGATTTGTGATAAAAACTTTTCTCCTTATACACTGTGGTGATTTTGTGTGTCTTAGGTTGAAGCCAAGGTTAAACTGTGAAGAGTCGTAAAGTCTTGGGTACAGAGTTTTACAGCTCAGAAGACTTTTCAGCCCAGTCAAAATCAAACCAACTAACTATTCTAATCCCTTTCTCGAGTATTTGGCACATAGCCTTGTAAATCTTAGCATCACAAGTGCACATTCATTTACTTCTTAAATGTTATGAGAGTTTCTGTCTCTACCACTAACAGGGAGAGAGGGTTCCAGATTCCCACCACCCTCTGGGTGAAAAGATTTTCCTACATCTCCCCTAAAACTTCTACTTTGAATCTAAGCCCCCTGGTCACTGATCCCTGTCTTTCTGACGATCATCATATCTATTCCTCTCATAAGATTATACATCTCAATGATGTCCCCTGTCAAACTTCATTGCTCCAAGGAAACAAAACCAGTCTGCCCAATCTCTCTTTGTAACAGAAACTCTCCAGTCCAGGCAATATGCTGATAAATCTCCTGGCCAGTATTATCAGATACCCCCTGTGACATGGATTCCAAAACTGCGCGCATTAGTCTATCTACGACCTGACCAAAGTTTTATACTGGTCAGCATAACCTCCCTGCTCTTAAACTATATTCCTCGGCTAATAAAGGCGAGTATTCTATACGTCTTCTTAACCACATCATCCACCTGCCCTATATCTTAAGAAACCAACTGACATGCACACTAAAGCCACTTTGACCTTGGAACTTCCCAGGGTCCTACCATTCATCATGTATTTCCTTGCCTGGTTTGTCCTATCCAAGGCATCACCTCACATTTATCAGGATTTTTTTGAATTCATTTGTCACTGATCAGCCCATCTGACCACTAGTCCATATCCTCCTGCAGTCCAAGGCTATCCTCCTCACACACCTTATGATTTAAATCAGACAAAACCAGTTCAAGGTGTTGCATACATCAGACAGGTTTACAGATTTTCTAATATGACATTAAAATATTTATCTAATTGTGGCTCTGCTCATAGTTCTCATAATTAGGATTAATAATTCTAATTTGTATGGAACACCAATGCTGGAACATCTTAAGTTCAAAATCTCTTTTGCTACATCCCATTTAATAAATGAAAAGTTGTAAGCAGTTGGGAGTGTAATTTTCTGTTTGGTCATCTGACCTGTGTTCCACTCGAAACCTGTTCACACGTGTCTCATTCACACTTCGTGTTTTTATATTCAGAATATATAAACATAAAAGACAGATGTTGTCTCAGGCTGAAGGGATGCTCAGTGCTGAGCTTTTCGAATTTAAGGAAAGGATGTATCCATAAATAAAGAATGAATTCTCGGACTTGACTCTCAAGAGTGGCACAGTTCTTTGGCTTAGCAGAAATTTGACTTGGGAAGGAGGTAGAGATTTTAAGAGGATCTTGGAGAAATCTGGCCTGAATTGAGAAAACGTGAGTTGTCACTAGTGTTCCAACAGTTATTTACAATCAAGATACAGTGAAATCTTTCAGACTAAACCTTTCACGGTCGATTGTCCTGATGACTACTGACCATGAAATGTTCAGTCTGAAAGATATTTTGTATATAGATTGCAGATACTGCTGGAATATAATATCCACCATAGTACAGTAACTTGGAGGACACCAGTTATTGCATTGCTTAATTTCCAGTGAATTATGTAACCTCAGCTGGCAGCAACTGAATCGTAAGTGTAGGAAATCTGTAGTTTGTGCTGTATGATTAGGTGTCTTAATAAGGGGTTGTCACCTCTAGCCAGACATAATAGGAGATGCTATTGCATGACCTAATTAAATTGCCACTTCCCTGGATTCCTGTTATTGGTCACTTGGCATATAAATGTTGGTAACACAACCCCCGCCTTTCCAAGATGTTACAACATGGCCCCGGAGGGTCACGTTGTGCAGCGGTAACGTCCCTACTTTTAGATCAGGAGGCCTCATTTCAAGTATCACCTGCTCCAGAGGTGTGACAGAACATCTCTGAACAGGTTTCTTTGAAAATATCTACAATGTGTTTGGTGTTGACTTTTGAAATCTGATCACCCTATGCTTCAAGAAAAATGTTGCTGCTTCAAACTTAAAGGTGAATATCCATTGCTGCATCAACATACAACGTTAATTCCTCAATGGATGACTGAGTGAAACCAACAATTTAACATTAAATTAGGACATTTTTGTGCTGCAGAATACTTAAGTCAAACTTCTGACACAAGAGTTTCGGCTGGATTTAAAGCAAAATCCCAGAGCTGAAGGGTCACATTCCAACAGAGTGCATTCACCAGTAGTTCAACAGAAGCATAAAACACACTCCATGACAATAGCCAACATTCAAGAGTCCATGCCACACTTAGTTCAATATCAGCAAGCTGGATGATCAAGCAGCCTGAGATAATCTCTCTCTGACTGAAATGTTTGTTGCGACTTCAGCCTGTGCCAATGACTGTAAGTGTTAACAGCAGCGAAACACTGATGGAAGATCAGTCTTGGTCAATACTGCCATAAGGCAACAATGGAGCAGTTAGAGAAACCTGATATCAAGCTGGTTGAGACTAATGCTGAATTAAGTTGTACAATCTTCCAGAAATCACAAAATGCTACTTCGTGAAACATTATTTCAAGTGCTACCTACGAAACTCAATTATTTCCCAAACTCCAACTAGTGGTCCTTCATAACGTAAAGAGGATAAACAGTGGCCTGCTTATACGTTGTTAAATCAAGTTTCTCCAATCGTGTCCTCAGGGGAAATTTCTAGCAAAAAGGAATGTGTATGCAAAAATTATGTTTGCTAACTTTAGAGTGGATTTCACAATTTTGAAAGTTGTGCAGCAGCTGAGGACACTGCAAACAGATGCTACATGCTGTGTTGTAACACAAAATCCAAAACCACCAGTCTTGGCCCAAGCTAAAAATGAAATTAGTAAAACTGAACAGGCCAGGAATACTTTAAATGGGATGTCACTGTGCCTTGAAAAATCATCTGAAGCACAATGATTTTGCAGTGACAATACTGAAACTACAGCATTAATCGGGACCACACACAATGATTAGGAATATCTGGAAAAATAACAACTCACTGAGAACACATCTCCACGGGGGGAGGGGTGCATTTAATTAATATGCAAGCATAAGAGAAGTGAGAATTTTTTGCGTGCACTTTTACTCTGTCCACAAGTTGACTACAATACTTGAATGTTGTTGAATAAGTAATATGGTGGAGGAAAGACCTCAAATATCCAAGGTCCTGTTTCATTGAGAGACAGTAGGAACTGCCGATGCTGGAGTCTGAGATAACAAGGTGTGGAGCTGGATGAGCACAGCAGGCCAGGCAGCATCATCGGAGCAGAAAAGCTGATGTTGCGGGTCTGGACCTTTCTGAAGGGTCCAGACCTGAAATGTCAGCTTTCCTGCTCCTCTGACGTTGCCTGGCCTGCTGTGTTCATCCAGCTCGACACCCTATTTCACTGAGATGTGTTTACAAATTTAAATAAGGATATATTTGAGATTCTAGGTGTACAAGAGGACAGTACCGCATCAATTCGGTTGGAAACATAAAGCAGGACAGTAGGCGGCCATTTGGTCCTTCAAGCCTGCCCCACCATTCAATATGACTATGCCTGAACGTTCAACTCATTACCTTATTCCATAAAGAATATTCCACAAAGAATTCCATAGGTTTGCCACTCTTTGCATGAAGATATTTCTCCTCATCTTAGTACTAAATGGCCTACGGCCTTAAGCTGTGGCCCCTGATTCTGGATTTCCTGGTCACTGGAAACATCATTCCTGCGATTACTCTGTCCAGTCCTGTTAGAATTTTATATGCTTCTAGGAGATCGCCCCTCATTCCTCCAAACTCCAATGAATATAGTCCTAACCAATCCAGTCTCTCCTCATACATCAGTCCTCCCATCCCAAGAATCAGTCTGGGTGACCTTCATTACAATCGCTCCATAGCCAGAACATCCTTCCTCAGATAAGGAGACCAAAACTGTGCACAATGCTCCAGATGTGGTGTCACAGGGTACTATAAGTGTAGCAGAACACCTATACTCCTGCACTGAAACCTTCTCGCATTCAGGTTAACGTACCATTTTACTTCTTCACCAACAGCATGCTTACTTACAGCAACAGTTGTACAAGTACATACAGGTCTGATTGTATCTCCTCCTCTCCCAATATACCAGTATTCAGATAATAACCTGCTTTCTTGCTTTTGCTGTAGCTGGGATCCAAGCACTGATCCCTGGTCACTGGCTGCCACTCAGAAATGACCCATTTATTCCTACTTACTATTTACTGTCTGCCAACCAGTTCTCTATCCATGTCCGCACAGCACCCCCAATCTCATGCACTTTAATTTTACATGCTAACTTCTTACGTAGGACCTTACTGAATGCCTTCAGAGTCTAAATAAATCACATCCACTGGTTCCCTTGATCAACACTATTACATTCTCGAAAAGTTCCAACAGATCTGTCAAACATGATTCCCTTTTGAAAATCCATTCTGACTGTCTCCAAACCTGTTACCATTTTCCAAGTCTTTGAAGTAAAATCTTTTACTAATTACTCTAGCATTTTCCTGACTATCAATTAGTGGGCTGACATTAGTTCCCTTCAAACTACAGGAACTGTTCTAGAATCTATAGAATCTTGAAAGATGACATTCAATTCTAGGGCTATTTCCTTAAGTACTCTGGAATATAGATTTTTGGGGCCTGGGATTAATCGTTCTTTAGTCCCATTAATTTTCCCTACATCATTTTCCTATTAATTTTCTTTGGATCCTCCCGCTCACTAGACCACTTGTTCTTCAACATTATTGAGATGTTATTTATGTCTACTTTTGTGAAGACAGAACCAAAAAATGTATTTAACTGATCGGTCATCTCTTTGTTCCCCATTATAACTTCCTGTATTTCTGGCAATAAATGTTCTATATTTGTCTCCACTAATCGCCATCTCTTCAGAGAAGAATTTTTCTTTCTTATTCATTAATGGGACAAAGGCATCTTTTTTTGCCCATCCCTAATTGCCCAGAGGGCAGTTAAGAGTCAACCACATTGCTGTGGATCTGGAGTCACATATAGGCTAGATCAGGTAAGGATGACCATTTCCTTCCCCAAAGAACATTGGTAAACCACATGAGTTTTTCCAACCATCAACAACGGATTCAATGGTCATCATTAGACTTTTAATTCCAAATGTTTCCACCATCTGCCATGGAAGGACTGGAACCCAAGTCCTCAGAACATTGCCTGGGTTTCTGGATTATCAGTCCAGTAATATTACCACCAGGACACTACCTTCCCTTTATAACGTATGTGCGAAATGTACATTTCATAGCAACATGAAACTTGTTCAAATAGCAAATTTGGAAGAATCATGTCATATGCATACACCTTTTACCCTTCACTTTTGCATTCATCAGCTGACTGAGACTGAACAACCCACTGGTATGTGCATACTAGTCAAGGCACACCTTCAAAATTCCTACTCCTGAACCAAACCAATCATGCACCGAAATCCACCGTCAAACAGAAAGTAATAATTAAAAAATTGTAAATCAGACCAAGAGGAAGATAAGAATGTTAAAAAAAAATGCTACAAATGCATTGACAGTGCTGTAATACAGCTCTTAAGGCTGGCTGCATTGCAAGCAAGCGCAATAAAATTCCCAGGTGCTCCTCACAGATCCAGGAGTGATTACCAAGAGCAATTCTCTCCGTGCACACACCTGCAAAGTCTGGAGCAGCACCAGCATAGATTCTGGCACAGGATCATCCTTCCCCATGCCTGCCTCCAACCGCTTCATGGTTAAACACAATTTCTTTTAACATAAGGTGAAAGGAAATTAACAGTCAATTGTGTAAACCGGCAAACTTGTTATTGCATTTTCAAACGGTTCCTTTTAAACTGCCTTACGTGTGTGTTGTGAGGTTAATCTGTTGGCTGTTATAAACAGCCTCAACTGATTTCTCTGATTCTGATCAGGAGTCGAGCCAAAGCAACTCAAGGCTCTAAAATTCAAAGAATTCCCTTTCATTTCAACTTTTGCACATATTTGAGTTTATAATTCACAGATCATGAATCTAAGAATGGCAAAAGACAAAATAAAATCAGCTGCTAATTTAGTACAAAGAAAAGTTCAGTTTTACTTGCTTGTATCAGGCCTGCCACACCCAGATACAATTCACCAGGTAACTGATGTGGTTACCTTAAATAACAAACCTTTAATGCAAAGGGCAATTTGCAGAAATTAAAAGCAGACTAAATCAAAGCATCTTAACTTTGATCTGTCAGCTCAGCAGTTTGAAAACCTATTTCACTATCTTGTAAACAGCTTACTCAGGAAATCTCTCCCTTCCAAAAATGTCATCCTTTAAAACTAGGCTGTGGCAACTCCTTCGATGGCTCCTGTTAATGGGTGAGCTAGTCATAATCATTAATCTTGGAGACAATAAGGGCTGTGAATGCTGGAAGTCAAAGTCAATAAATGTGAAGCTGGAAAAGCACAGCAAGTCAGACAGCATCCAAGGAACAGGAAGTTCAATATTTCAGGCCGAAACCCAAAACGCTCACTTTCCTGCTCCTCAGATGCTGACTAGCCTGCTGTGCTTTTCCAGCTCAACATGTGTAATAATTAATCTACCAGATTACACAACCAATCTAATATGTGTAACCTTTAATATAGCAAGGGTCACTCTAGGTGATCTTAGCACTTACACTGGTAGCGGTGGTGGGGATGGGGTGAGAGTGGGATTGGATTAAAAAGGGAGGGAAGAGAAAAATGCAATGCCCCAAGTGATTTATTATTATCCAGTGACACCTCACCAGAAAAATGTGCAAATCTGCACTAGATGGGGTCTCAACTATGATGCTGCCCATATTTTCCTTGCACACAGCTGACAAAGAAAATGTGCTTCAGTGAGTTGCCACATCAACTTTGCTGTTGTGTTGTGGTCTGAAAGACTTTCAGGACGGGGAGAAGACAGGTGAAGCAAGGCTGTGGTAGCATTAGGCTTTCATAGCTCCTCCCTGATCATCACTGTACTATTTCTACAAGTATGAACCTAAAGTATAAACGCAATTGAGCAACAGAACAGATGGGTTCATTGATCTGCATTTACATGAAGGTACTAAATACATGAAGAGACAGAGGAGCAGACTGCCATGTTAATGTAAATTTTAACATGAAACATTTATTTTCAAATAGCAAATACAGCTTTCTTAAGAATTTTGACCTGTCAGTTTCTGACTTGAAGTTTCTACATGCACTGTGGGGTGCACAAATTGATAAGATCAAATCTTTGCTGGGATCCACCTTTGCTTTGGTTAAAACAGAGTTGATTTCACACGCTCTATGTAGGTTTGCACACAACTTTGAAATGTATTTCTTTTTAAATTTCATGACTTCCAAGAAGTACAACAGAATAAAACACCATTTCCTGTTGATATATCAACCCCAGGGAAACAAAACAAAACCTTGCATTGCATTTTTTTTGCAAGGAGGGAAGAATTGGATGAGGAAGGCAGGCTTGGTGTATTAATGAAGAAAAGTGAGGGAGTCAGCATTAGTACTAAGATGACAAGAGTGGGAAGGATGGTGGATGTAAGAGGCTGGGTAGCTGCAAGAACAAGTTTCTGAGTGATGAATGAATGAATGAGTGAGACAGAGATGGACAGAATGAGATGCAATGAGAAAAAGAATGAGAATAAATGAAAAGACATGCACAGGGTGGAGACGTATTGCAGAGTGGCAAAAACATGGGCGCACATAAACAGACACACATACACAAAGACACAGACATACCAAAGGTCATAAAGTCATACAGCATGGAAACAGATTCATCCAAGCCAACCAAGTTTGCCAAACCAAACTAGTCCCACTTGCCTGCATTTGGCCCATATTCCTGTAAACCCTCCCTAATCATGTACCTGTCCAAATGTCTTTTAAATGTTGTAACTGTACCTACATCTACCACTTCCTCTGGCAGCTCGTTCCACATACACACCATCTTTTGCACGAAGAAGCTGCCCCTCAAGTCCCCTTTAAATCTATCTCCTCTCACCTTAAAAATATGTCCCTCATTTTGAATTCACCAAACCTTTGGAAAAGACCTTTGCTATTCACCTAATCTATGCTCTTCCTGATAATATAAATCTCTACAAGATCACCCTTCAACATCCTATGCTCCAGGAAGAAAAAGTCCCAGCATATGCAGCCTCTCCTTATAATCCAAACCCTAGCCTTGCTTGTTTGCTATTGAAGGTGAGAATCTTTGATTTATTGACCCGCCTAGGAGGAAGATGGAACCTTTCCTTTATAAAGGCAGATCAACATTCTCATCTCACCCTCCTCAGGTAATATTACGATGAACTGAAATTTGATTTATTGGAGGACCTTCTCAGCTAAATAGCAAAATAAAAATTCAGCCAATTTGCAAATGCCTTAGTTTGCTACATCATCTTTTCAGGATCTTTCCAATTCTTAAAACTTTTTAACTTAAATGTAATTATAATACCTTTCTATCTGCAACCCTTTAATTTCTAAATTATACACATAAACTACTCATGAGATCTCAATTGTGTACACATTTGAAGATGTTAATTATTTAAAATTCAGAAATTGCTTCCATAACTGCAAGTTTTTTTTGCAGTCACAATTGAGTCTTGCATACTCTATATCTGAAACTTCATTTGCTCCAGCTATAAAACTGTACATAGCCTGGCTTAATCATAGAACGGCACTTTACAGAAGGAGGTCATGCTGCACATTGTGCCTGTCCTGGCTCTTAGGTAAAGCTGCCCAATTAATGTAAAATCCTTGTTGACCTTTTCACATAACCCTGCTGTTTTCCTTTCCCTTTCCAAGTTATTATCTAATTCCCTAATGGTAACATCTGGGCCTGGACCCAGTTAGCATTTTCATCATAGTATTACTGAAAGCAAATTGCTTGCAGTTCAAAATCCAACAACCACATCATAACCTTTACCATGCCTAAGAAGATGAAGACGAGCTAAACTACAAAAATCATGTTTGTCAGCACATCCTACCAAAAACTATGCAACTATACCTTTGACAACAGAGATCTAAGCAAGAGGATAATGGCATTGCTCTAACCACTTCCCAGCTGGCAGTGAAATTTTGGTCACTTCCCAAAGGCAACCTTCAAGCGCTGGATATCTTCTACCAGTGTGCTCTTTCTTTCACAATCTTTGTCTTCCCCACCAACTTCCAGCTCCTAAAGCCTCACCTTTTATTTTCTTTGCAGTCTATACTAGTGTCTCTCCCATCCACTCAGCTAGAAGACCCCGTGACCACTGGGTGAATTCAATGATAATAAAGAAGTCAAGAGAGGAGACCATGAGTTAACAACAGATGTCAACAATACACATCCGAAAACAAATGCTGTGCTTTCAGATGATATCATTGGGGAGGAGCATGTAGATGAAAATCAAGAAAGGCCTGAGGTCATTTTACTCATTCCTGCTCAGTACATTTCGGAGTCATATCAAACAATGTACTTATCCATAAAGTGCTTGCAGATTTAACTAAAACAATATTTTTAGCTCAGTTTTCTTCTCCCCGTCCAATTCATTCTTACATATGTCTATGGAAGCTGGCCAAGTAACTTTTGTACATCTTACATGCTAGATTGCAAACATTGGTAGGTGTTTGTTCATGCACATGCTTTATACATACAAGTATGTTTCTAATTGCTGGTGAAATGGTGACAGACCTGGTAAGGCTGCATACTATGCCCACCCTTAGTCGTACTCAAAATCTGTAGGTGGGCCTTCTTAAAACATTGTAGGGCTCGTGATGATGGTGCTGGCATGAAGCTTGGCAGAAGAGTCCAGGATGTTGACTCTAGCAATGATATAGGAATAGCAGTACACACCAATTCAGTATAGTGTGTGACTAATAGAAAAATTTTAGGTTTTGATTTTGTAACAACCATGTGAGGAGTGTTGGATGTCCCCCATCTTTGTGGGCCTTCCGTTCGGCTGCAATAATAGGTCAAGTTCTTTTTAATACACGGCTATACCTTTCCCCATTTAAAATTTAGCTGACTATTTTCATCAGGGAGCCAATTACAAGGTTTTCTTGTGTGAAAGAAAGAGCTAACCCTGAGAAAAATAATACAGACACAACTGTGCAGTTCAGTTTCTGGTCAATGGGAATTCTCAGAATGTTGATAGTCACCGAATGCATGACATTAGAAATGGCAACATGGTTGATCATTAGAAGAATATCTACAGACTGCAAGAATTTATCAAAAGACTCTCAGGTGACAAATAAATGATAAATGGAATTTAACCTGGGAAAGTGTGATGTGATACATTTGGGAAGGTCAAACCAGGTGAAGAAATATGCTATTATACAGGACATTAGGAGCCTTGGAACACATTTTCACAGAACCTTAAAGGTTGGTGGAAAGGTCAATAAGATGGTCAAGACGGCATAGAGATTAAAGCAGGGAAGTTACAATGGAACTGTTTAAAACATTAGTTAGGCATAACATAAGAACTGAATTCATGTAGAGAAGGTGCAGAGAGGATTTTATGGGATGTTGTCAGGACGTCAAAGCTGCAACATCAAGCATATTGTCCTCTGTTTGCAGCAGACCCCAGCAGTTACCTCCCCCACACCATCCTTTCTCCTGACTCATTTAAGTAGTATCTGAATATGCACCTTATGCTGTAACCTGAAGGGACACAGACCAAAAGCTGTAAAGTGACATTAGGCTGGATGGCCCTTTTGTCAACTGGCACAGACATGCTGCGCTAAGTGGCCTTTTTTTTCTGGGTCATAAACTTTCTATGGTTCTAAGGTCAGGAAAAGGTGGTTAGTTCTTTGTTGGCCACAGGTAGTCATTAACTGGCACTTGCACGTGACACAAATGTTACCTGTTCTTTATGAGTCCAAACCTGGAGACTGCCTATGATCTGTGTAGGCTGGCATTGGTCTTTTCATGTTGTTGAAGTTGTAAAATAAGAAAAGGATGATAAAATTGTTAGTAAACAGCCTGACTCTTAAACTTAATTCAAAGGTCATTAATGAAGCCAGTAAAGATTGATAGGGCAAGGATATAGATCTTGAACTCTAGGAGGAATATCCAAGCTTATGAAGATTCACTCTCAAAAAAAAATCAGCCAATCAATGGTGCAGGTTGCATATGATTCTTCAGTCTTACTGCAACATAAAGCCACACCACACTGAAACGGACCATTTGGTCCAACTCATCTGTGCCGACCAGACATCCCTATCTAGCCTAGTCCTCTTTGCCAGCATTTGGCTCATATTCCTTGAAACCATTCCTAGTTATATACCCAGTCAGATGCCTTTTAAATGTTGCAATTGTATTGACTTCCACCGACAGCTTGTTCCATACATACACCATCTTTTGTATGAAAAAAGTTATCCCTGCGGTCCTTTTTAAATCTTTCTCCTCTCACCTTAAATCTGTGCCCACTCGTTTTGGACTCCCCTACCCTGGGAAAAAGATCTTGGTTACTGTCCCTATCCATGCCCCTCATCATTTTATAACATAGGGAGAAACAGTCATACAGCATAGAAACAGACCCTTCGGTCCAACCAGTCCATGCTGACCATAATTCCAAACTAAACTAGGCTCACCTGCCTGAGCTTGGTCCATATCCTTCCAAACATTTCTTATTCATGTACTTATCTAAATATCTTTTAAACCTTGCAACTGTACCTGCATCCACCACTTCCTCTGGCAGTGCACTCCACACACAAGCTAAACTGTTAAAAAAATTGCCCCTAACATCTTTTTTAAATCTTTCTTGTCTCACCTTGAAAATATGCCCTCAATCTTGAAATTCCCCATCCTAGGGAAAAAGCACCTGCCATTCACCTTATCTATATACCTCATGATTTTATAAACTTCTATAAGGCTACCCCTCAACCTCCTATATGCCAGTGAAAAAAGTCCCAGTCTATCCAGAATCGCCTTATAACTCAAACCCTCCATTCCCAGCAATATCCTGGTAAATCTCTTCTTAACCCTCTCCAGCTTAATAACATCCTTCCCATAACTTGGTAACCAGAACTGGACACAGCATGCCAGAAGAGGCCTCACCAATGTCTTGTACAACCTCAACATAACATCCCTACTCCTATACTCAAAGGTTTGAGCAATGAATGCGAGTGTGCTAAATGCTTTCCTAACCACCCTATACATATATGACACAAACTTCAAAGAATTATGTACCCGAACCCCTAGGTCTTTCAACATTACAACACTACCCAAGGCCCTACTTTTAATTGTATAAGTCCTGCCCTTGCTTCTTTACCAAAATGCAATACCTCGTATTTATCCAAATTAAACTTCATCTGCCACTCTTCAGCCCATTGACCTAATTGATCAAAATCTCTTTGTGATTTTACTGTCCACTATATCACCAATCTTGGTGTTATCCACAAACTTACTAACCATGCCTTCTATATTCTCATCTAAATCATTTATATAAATGACAAACAAAAATGGGTCCAGCATCGATCCCTATGGGACACTGCTGGCCTTCAGTCCAGAAAACAACCCTTTATAGAGCTCCTGACACTGTCCACAGGTAGATACACAATCCCTGGCACTGACCATAAGTTGATAAGGCATCTGTGGCACTGACCACAGGTTACTTATGGAGTCTCTGGCACTGACCATAGTCTGAGATGAAGTATCTGGCACTGCCCACATGATGATTCTAGAGCTCCTAGCACTGTGCCATGGGTTGAAACATAGTCCTCGGCACTGCCCACAGGTTGAGGCACAGTCCTGCCTTGCCCATACGTTGATAACGGAGTCCCTGGCACTGCCCACAGGTTGATTGTGGAGTCATGTTTCTACCTTACTCAGGAAAAAAAAACTGTGATCTATGTCAAGGACAATGGTTTTAGCCTCTCATCTTGCATTTAGCTTCATCTATGTCTGATTCAATACTGTGACAAGCTCTAAATCTGAACAGAAATGAACCTTGTTGAGCAAGTGCCACTTTCTGACATCACTGTGGTTCTTCCACTATTATTAATAACACAAAAGTCACTAATACAGCAATGATTGGCCCAGTTCATTTTTTTTTATTATCACACATACCTAGCCTATATTGGCAGGTGGAAGAAACATTCATACTGATTACAGAGCCACTGGACTAGCTCTAATGCAAGGTTTACAAGCAGAAGTTGTGAAAATCCATAACTTTCACTCCAAACAATATACAGCTACTTTTCATCATATTTCTCTTAATGAACTATTATACAATATTAAATATCAGCCATACATATATAAGTGACTGATGTCACTTATCAATTATGTCACACAAAGGCAGCCAATTCTCTTCCTTGAAGGGCACAGAGAGCAGCTAGGGTTTTATAACAATTCAGCAATTTTCCCTGATATTTTCTGGTGTTAGCCCACAGATTACCAGATTTATTGAATCCATTTCATACCTTGCCATAGTAGGATTGAAACTCTCAGTCACTAAGCTACTACACCCTAACAACATACAGAGTGGGGTGTCTGTTTATGATGGGGGAAGAAAAGGCCAAGATTTATTGTACAACTGGTTACAGTGATAGAATAAATTTGGAATTTTTCACACCTTGGCACACACAATGCTGCATAATTTGCCTTTTCCTAGTTGCCTCGAGAAGGTGGTATTTGAATATCTGCATGTATCTTGCTGATTATACTCTCACAATGCTATCACGTGGAGAATTCTAGGGTATTGGCCCAGTGGCTTTTATACGACATACACTACTCACAATGGTGCTCAATTAGTAGATAATGGTATTTTAATGGCATTTCTGCTTGAAGTTCTGAGCGGAGGAGCTTAATGTTGAAGTGACCAAAGTGAGTTTGATTGCATCTTGTAGATCCTACACTCTGTAGCCACCGTGCACCTGTGCAGGCAAAGGTAATACGTCTTCCAGAAACTAACAACCATTCCCATCTGTATCAATTGCATGTTACTGCATATCCATGTTAAATAGCTTACCTCTACTCACTTTCTAATCTCAAATATACAGATTACCAATAGCACAGATCCACACTCCAGCACTTCAGTGACTTTAAAAAAGAATGGAAGAAAAATGAGAAATTAGGGGCATAAGCTGTCAGATGATCACATTTTAAGCTTCCTTTAAAAAGTGAAGTAAACACCACGATTCACATGATATTTCATACATTCAGAAACAGGAATGCCAACAAGTCCCAGACTGAGTGTACTGCATAAAAAACACTCTTCCGCCATTTGAATTGGCTCATGGCTCCACATTACTCACCTTTGTTTAGGCTGCGAGAAGGAAAGTGGTAACACGCACATAATCCACTGAAAGCAATTGCTGCCTTTTCCCAAAATCATCATCATAATCTCATCTCTAACCACTGAAATAATGTTCTTTTGGAAACTGTGGTAGCTGTTGCCAAAACCATTTCAAGAAGAAGGTAATGACGAATGAGGACTTGTCTTTCAGTATGGGTCAGGTTCAACTTTACATTGGCACGTAATTGACTTTCTCCGGGGAACAATTGCTGGAATACGGAGAGGTAAAGCACAGTCTAGAAATGGCAGCATCTACCTAAATAGTAAAGTTTACAAACAAGTAAATTATCTTAAATGACAAAGAAAAAGAGATACTTCGAATACCTGCAATTTCTGAGCCAACATAAAAATATAGTAGGGAATCTCAAAAGCAATGCTTGCATTAGCTTATTGTTGAAGTGTACATAACATGATAATAACTCAGTGATACCTCTCCCACGTTTCCTGTGGCTTGGCTTAATTCATAGTTCACTCACAACACTAAGTTCATGAACTTTACAAAACTTAACTATACAATACACACACACACAAAGAATGGATACTGGTGCACAACAAATTCACACGCAACACACTCAGGACTGAGAGCTGAGTAGTGATACTGTTGATACAGGTCAGTAAAATTCAAGTTCATTATCAGGGCTGTACATGCACCATCTGAATATTATGGGAGGCTAACTGCCTCAGGCAGTGCATGGAGGATAGATGGTGGGCAGTTGGCTGGGTAGCAGAGGTGGTGAATGGCGTCGGAGGCCGGGGGGGGGGGGGGGGGGGTGCGCGGGAGAATATGCCTGGCTAAAGGTCTTGATGAATCACCTATCCTGGTTGTACTTTATTTGGAAAGAATTGTCATCCTAGTCAAAACCAAAATAAACACTTCAATCCAATCTCCAACAGCCTCATAATAGTCACTGCATCCATCTTAATGATGGTAAGAATCAGTTAGCCCTTTGCCAATGCACAGTTGCCAATGATAAAGGAAATACTTTCTTCCACTATGTCCACTTCAAGAATATTTGGACAGGCTGCTCGCTGTCATGTAAGGTTGGCTACTGAGTAGAAGATTTCAGTTT
This sequence comes from Stegostoma tigrinum, assembly GCF_030684315.1. NCBI lineage: Eukaryota > Metazoa > Chordata > Chondrichthyes > Orectolobiformes > Stegostomatidae > Stegostoma > Stegostoma tigrinum. The sequence continues at coordinate 42,998,306 of NC_081383.1, forward strand.
TTCTTCACTATGTTAAACAGAAAGAGAGGAAAGGGCAAGAGATACTTAAGAGATCAGTATTATTATGGAGAAATGGCTAGCATGATTTTCAAAAGAATGGCAAGAGAAGCTGGTGAGGTGTCCAGTATATGCTTTAGTAGAATGATCATACTAGCAGAGTGGGGTGGGGGGGTGGGGGACAGAAGGGGGTGATTGTGGACAGAGAGTATCACTGATCTCAACTTACAGAGCTGAAGTCTGCAAAACCCAAAGAGGAGTCTTTAGAAGTTTTACTTGAGGAAGTAGGCGCGAAGGGATCTTTACCGCTGAATGGGTCACCGAGCCCCTTTTTACTTTGAAACGGATCACCGTCATCAGCACCAAAGGGCTGGAAAGGATCGTGGGACTTGACAGAGTCGGCCGAGCCAGGCCTGTTTACAGGGGTACTTTTACCTGGAAAGTTTAGAAAGAACAAAATTATTTCCCACCAGGAGATAAAGTCAGTCTTTAACCCCTTCACCAAAGGCATTAGGTTTTTTGTTTGGGAGGGATGTGAACGGAGACTTTTACCTTTAGCTATAATAATTTTTTTTTTTTACAACTTGCCCAGAATTTTGGGAATGGATCAAATGGCCACAGCCTGTGCTGTATAATTGAATGAAGAGGAGCACACTGACATTGCAATGCACTGTAGTAGTGGAGTGCAGGTTCAAACCCTTGCTCTGTTGCACTTCCAGCCTTAGGTCTGAGGGAAACCAAGCAAAGGCCACAACTAAGTGCTCAGCACATCTTTTCTCCACAGTTTCTTTCTGCATATCTCCTGGTTACCAATTCAGAGAAGTGTTCATGGAGAGAAAGCAGTGGCCATTGTAAATTGTGCAGGATTGCCAATAGGAGAATACATAAAACAGAAAACTTTTACCCTTATCACAAGTCAAAGGGGTTGGGGAAATCACACTGTAAAGCTGAATGCAGGTCAGTGTGATCCAAATAGCACATCATTGAAATGGCGGTGAAGAGGTTAATCTGTCTTTTAGAAAATGGAACCCATTATTTCCTGTTCGATCATACCTGGAGAAATTTATCATTTTAAGTGGCTGAATGATACAACTTCAATGGCAATTGCCTGAAGGCAACATTAGCATTTGGCACAATGCTATACCCAGCCCAATTTGACAAGAGAACATTTTGATAATAGCGAAGTTTTTGCCAACTGCAATAGTAGAGATGCTGTCCAGAACCTTGAAAGGTATGATTGAACGGCAATGACATACTTACACCACCTGTACTGTAGCAGAGATTGTCCAGCGTACCCAAGATTCTCTGGTGCAGTACATCCAGCTGTATGTTATTGCTTAAATTATTCTGTACATCACTTCCCCCAAAATAGAGACAGAATGAATTCTTACAGCATGGGCTCTTATAGGAATAGAACACAATTAAGGAGTGAATGGATTCTTACAGGATTAAATACAAGGTTAAGCATGGCCTCCTACAGGATCAAACACAATACAGTAGCAAAAGCATGTGCACTTACAGAATTAGAAACAAAGAGAGAGGACATGGGTCTTAACAGTTATGGGGACTTGGTTTCTTACAGCATGGGATCTTATATCATTAGACTGAAGGTATAATTGGCTCTTACAGGATTAAAGACAGATAGGGAGGGTATGGTCTCCTACAGTGTAAAAGATAATACAAAACTTGTACATTTAACTCAAATAAAATTGCATTTGAAAATGTTAATTATCAGCAGCACCAAAAGGTGTTACGAGGTTTAATTTCCATCTGCTTCACTATCACATGGACCAGTGGATTCCAGCCTTTAAGGCCATTGTATTACTGTTAGGATAGACACAGCCTTGACAATTTAACCAGCAAAATGAAATTAACAAGAGATCATTCCAAGTGAGTTACTGCCTGAATCAAAATGTACATCAAAAGAAAGAGAAGCTCACATACCTGATTCAGGTAAAGGCAGCAAAGGTTTGTTTTTTTTTAAATTACACTCAGGAGATTTATTTAAAAAAGACTAACAATGCAAAAAATACCACATCAGCAAACAGGACATTTGCATGAAGAGACAAAATGTCAATAAGTGTTGGTCAAGGTGCCCATCTGAAGCTTACCACCCATAAGAGGCGAAATGCAGAAGCCACAGCTTCTTGAATGAAGGACAAAAGGTGAGGAATAAAGTCAGGAAGACTGCCCACGGATGGTTCTTGTGCATTCCTGTTCCAGTTCAAAAGTGGTCTTATAAGTGATACGTCCATCTTCTAAGTGAAGCTTCATTGAATGTCAGTGGTTGGGCAAGGAATAAATTCTTTAATATTACTTAATTAATAATAATTATTCATGTGTGTCTTTATGATTTGAAATTATTAGAAGCATTTTTCCCAGGTAAATGTGAGGATTGAATTCCCTTCTGCAAGAGGTTTATCAGACTGTGACTGAGGTTTAGCTAGCCAGAAAGTTCAAGGTTCCATGTCCCGTCGATGCTGATCTAACTGATCTAAGCCAGGGCTACAGTAGATATTCAGTCAATGGGGAGTAAAAAGGCGAGCTCTCCATACCTGACGGTCAAGCAATGAACACTGCCTTGTGGATGTTAGGTGCAGACATGATTCTGCTCAGCTATGAAGGACATGGTGACACTCACTGTAAAGGATCTAAATACAATTAGCTGGACAACATACATTTAACACTCTCTGGACACAATTTGGCAAAAAATAAAATGAAACATTAAAGTGTAACCGCTGCCATGCTATGATCCCTTGGTGTTAGGCAGCACATTTAGGAAGGCAGCTGTTGTTCAAAGTCAAAGCTCTCTTATGGTTTCTACAGGGTCAGAATATTATGGCCGTTGTGTAGGAAGGAAGCTCCCAATCATTTCAATAGCACCTTTGAGGTTGTGTTGTTAAGAGTGACTCATTTTGAAGCACACTTTCAGAGAAACTTGCAATAGAAAGAAGCAAAATCCAATAAAGATGAACAGTTTGTTGGGCAGAATCAATTCAAGCAGTCAATGAATGGTACAGTTGTACCTAATGTAACTTGCTATAAAGCCACTGGTGGTTTTAAAATTTCATTGTGAAAGTGGTTAAACTGCTGCTTTTGAACTGTGCAAAAACTGAAATACATTTTTTAAAAAAAAATAGATAATTTTACCTAATATCGCATTTTTAAACACTGCTAGTGAAAACAGTAGCAGGAAATATTGATTATTCAGAATGAAAGAGCAAATTCTGTTAAGATTTTGATTTAGCTCAGTCCTCCAGAGTAACAGGTTAAGATAAAACATCTGATTTTGGAGAGTCATAAAGGACAGTGCACTGTTCAACGTTCTGGGAAGAACCAATTGTATTTAATTTGCTTAACAAGTGATTTTAGACTTTAAGATTTACAATTCTTTAATTACAACAGCTAGTTAAAACAAATTTTCTAATGAGTATTCCAGCCTTAAATATATGTAACTAAGCAGCCTTGACGACCCTCTGCAATAAAGAATTCCGCACATTCATAACTTCAGAAAAAAGATGCCTCCTAACCTCTGTATTAAATGGCTTACACCTGATTTAAGATTATGCCCTTGGTCCTAACTGCTGCCACTTGTCCACATCTAACTTATCAAGTCTACTAAGAAACTTATACGTTTCAATAGGGTCTCCTTTCATTCTTCTAAACTCAAAATAAGTACAAATCCAACCTACTCAACCTTTCCTCAGAAGATTCCTCCAAACCCAGAATTCAATTAGTGAACCTTCCCTGGGCTGCCTCCAATGCCAGTAAATCTTTTCTTAAATAAGGAAACCGAAACTGTTCACACTAGTCCAGTGTGCTTTGCTCAGGGGGAGTTGAAAAGGTACGCGACTAGGAGGTGCAGTTGTTTAGTGTGAACCGAGCATAGGTATTCTGCAAAGCAGTCCCCAACTTCCCCTTCCATTCTTCAGACGACATGACCACCCTGGACTTCCTGCAGTGCCACACCGATGCTACCCAAAGGTTGCAAGAACAGCAACTCATATTCTGCTTGGGAACCCTGCAGCCCAATGGTATCAATGTGGACTTCACAAGCTTCAAAATCTCCTCTCCCCCTACCGCATCCCAAAACCAGCCCAGCTTGTCCCTGCCTCCCTAACCTGTCCTTCCTCCCACCCCAAGCTCCACCACCATCTCCTACCTACTAACATCATCTCACCCCCTTGACCTGTCCGTCCTCCCTGGACTGACCTATCTCCTCCCTAGCTCCCCACCTACACTCACCTGTACTGGCGCCATCCCCTCGTCTTTGACCGGTCTGTCTCCTGTCCACTTATCTTCTCCTCTATTCATCTTCTATCCACTTCCCCCTCTTTCTCTATTTATTTCAGAACCCCCTCCCTTTCCCCCATTTCTGAAGGAGGGTCTAGGCCCGAAACAACAGATTTCCTGCTCGGCCTGCTGTGTTCATCCAGCTCTACACCTTGTTATCTCAGATTCTCCAGCATCTGCAGTTCCTGCTATCTCTGTTGTTATCTGTAAGTTCCTCTCTTTTTGGATAAAGGTTTTCCACACCTCTAGGACGTTTCCCCAGTCTAAGGGTGCTTCTTAGATTACTACAGTGCTACTTTCCTTCAAAATCATAGCGCACAGTCAGGTCCAGGTATTTATTGGCCTTTAGATCCATTAGTTTCTCTGGTACTTCTTCTCCAGTGACAGTTATTGTTCTTTAACCTCTTGGCTATTTAGTTAAACTGGAATGCTACTAACATCCTCTACTGTGAAGAGCAAGGCAAAGTTTATTCAAATCCTCTGCCATTTCCTGCTTCCCATTATTATTTCCCCAGCCTTGCCCTCTAAGGGACCTATCTTCACTCTGGCCTCTCTTTCTTTTTATAGAGTTAAAGTCGTTCTTTCTGTACGTTTTGATATCACTTGCTAGTTTGCCCTCATTGATTAGTTTCTCCCTCTATTAATTTTGGTTACCCTTTGTTGCCTTTTAAAACTCTCTCAATCTTCTGGTTTACCACTAGGTTGTATGTTTGTTTTTACAGTCTGATATTTTTCTTCATTTCACCCCTTGTTTAACTATGGTCTGTTCATACCCTTCCTAGAGTCCTTTCTTCTCATGGAGATATATCTCTGCCTTGAGCCATGATCTTTTTTTCTGAAACATCTGCCTTTGTTCATCAAACACCCTTTTTGCTAATCTCCTCCCCAGTTCACTTCATCCAACTCTTCTCTCATTCTGATGTATTTACCTTTGTGACACAAGTCAAGTGAAATCTCAAACTACACGCTAAATTCCACCATGTTATGGTCGCTGTTCCCTAGGAGATTTCTTATTCCCAGATCATTTATTAAACTTGCCTCATCACACGTTACCAGATGTAAAACAGCCAGACCCCTAGTTGTGATCAGAGATAATGGGAAGTGCAGATGTTGGAGAATCCAAGGTAACAAAGTGTGAAGCTGGATGAACACAGCAGGCCAAACAGCATCTCAGGAGCACAAAAGCCGACGTTTCGGGGCTAGACCCTTCATCAGAGGATGAAGGGTCTAGGCCTGAAACGTCAGCTTTTGTGCTCTTGAGATGCTGCTTGGCCTGCTGTGTTCATCCAGCTTCACATTTTGCTATCCTGACCCCTAGCTGGATTGATAACATACTGTTCTAGGAAACTATTGCCGATGTACACTATAAATTATTCCAATGTGGCTATGGTTGCCAATTTGACTTCCCCTCTCTACATGAAGATTAAAGTCATCCATGATTAGTGCACTGCTTTACTCCCCACTTGAAATTATCTTATTTATTCTCTGTACTACAGAATAGTTGGAGGCCACTAAAGTTTGCATTCCCTTGTTCTTACCTCTTTCTTGCTATTGCACTTATTACATCTTGTACTGACAAAACTGCAGCATCATCCTTCCCTTCTTGCCTGTGCTTTCAAACAGCTTTGTGATCATCCCATTAACCTCCATTTATGCCATTACTTCATTTATTTTGTTCAAAAATCTATGTGCATTTAAGTAAAGAGCTGATAATTTTGCCTTTTTACTGTCTTTTTTCATGCTTTAACCTATTTGCTATTTTTATTTCGCTTGTACAAATGGCTTGATGAGTAATATGTCAGTGTACACTGATACTGGTAGAGTGGCAGTTAAGGCCTTTTGCCAAGTTACAGTTGAAGGAACATTACCCTGTAAGAAAATATTCTACACACCACACATATATACACAGATAAAGGGAAAAGTAACTTCCAAAATAAGCAATTAAAAATAAATGAGAAAGCACATAAAATGAGAGATTACACCTACCAGGCATTTCTATAGTTATATTCAAAGCCTGTTCCCATAGTATTGGCGACCAAAGCTAGAACTGATTTAAGAAGCCTGATGTTCCCGCCCAATGGAACCTATTTCTTCCTATCTTGACAGCTCCTTTCCCCTCATGTTCAGTCTCTTCCCACTTGCTTTGGTGGTCCTTCTGATGATTTACATTGAAAACTGTGGAACCACTTTTCTGGCCTTAGACAGCTCAGTTTCAAGATTGGTGTGCAATCCCTCTAAACATCTACCTCCCATCAGGATGGTCTGAAGGCTTTCAGTTTCTTCTTTGAAAAAAGGGTTGTACTGCCTCCATCCCCACGATCGTCCTTCGCTGAGCTGAGTTCATTGTCACTTTGAATGAATTTTCCTTCAACACTTCTCACTTTTCCAAGTCAAAGGTGTGGCTATGGGAACTGACATTGGTGCCATTTACACCCACCTCTTTGTTCCTTGCTCCAGCCTTATTTGAGACCCAACAATTCTTTCTCCAATACATTGATGGTGCCATTGGTGCTGCTTTCTGCTCTTGACTGGGCTACGAGTTCCACCTTTCTCCCACCTTCACCTGGTTCATCTTGGACTCTTTTCTTCCCTTCTTTGACTTCCCTGCTTCCATTTCTGGAGATAGGCTGTCCATCAATATACCAAACCACCAACTTTATTATTTACCTCAAATATACCTCCTCATACCCTAATTCCTGTAAAAATTCCATTTCATTTCTCCCAGTTTCTCTTTGCATCCATTCTGGTGATGCAACCTTTCATCAGGCTGTCTCTGACATGACCTTTACTTGTCAACCAAGGATTCCTACACCCTCAGAAGATCCCTTAATCATGTCTGACCCTCCTCCAACACTTCTTCCCTCATTCTTTCCCCTCATCCCAGAACAAGAGTAGGATTCCTCTTGACCTCACTTTCTACTCCACCAGTCTCTGCATTCAAAGGATCATCCTCCATTATTTCTGTCACCTGCAAAAAGATGCCACCACCACACACATCTTCCCTTCCCTGGTCAGAATTCCACAAGGGTGGCTCTCGCTGTGACACTCTGATCCACTCATCTTCACCGTGCATTGGTATCTTCAATCAATGCAATTGTAGGTGTAACATCTTCCCACTCATCTTCCTGTATAAGGTCCAAAACACACCGTCCAAGCGAAGAAGCATTTTATTTGTACTTCTTTCAATCTAGGCTACTGCATTTGCTGCTCACTACACAGTCTCCTTTAGATTGCAGACTGGGTGGCCACTTTATGGAATAACCCCGCTCTGTCTGTTGCAATGACACTGATCTCCCATTTGTTTGTCACTGTAGTATATCACTGCGCTCCCATGCAAATATTTCGGTCCAGGGCCTGCTAAAGTGTTTCAGTGAAGACACTGCAAGCTGGAGGAGCAACATCTCACTTGCTGCTTAGGCACCTTACAGCCTTCAAGACTCAATATTAAATTCCATAACTTCAAAGTATGACCTCTGTGTCCTCAATATTTCGTACATGCTCCAAAACCCACTGCCCAGTTAGTTATTTGGTTCTGAAGAACAGTTATATTGGGCTTTAAGCATTAACTCCATTTCACTGCACTGCACTGCACCTCTGCAACTTCCCTCAGTTCTACAACAGCCACAAAAGTTCATGCCTATAACTCCAGGCTGTTTCTTTCTCCCAGTATATGATGGCTGTGCTTAAAGATATTGCTGCCCAACACTTGAATTTCTTCTCAAGGTCTTCTGACCTCTCTTTCCTTCAAAAAGCTTGATTCTTCTAAAGATTTTTCTTAAATCATTTTGTCTAAATCTCTACACGTTTGGTTCAGTGTATTGTCCTTGTATCTCTATCAAGCCAGATAAAGTACGTTAACTTGCAGCGAATGATAGCACTAATTCAAAGCTCCACGGAAGCAAGCTACGGTCACTATTTGATGATGAGGAGACGGATCCCAAGTGTCCTGGCCAACACTTACCTTTCAACCAATATATTCATAATGAGATTTCTGCATTGCTGCTATGGACAGTTTGCGTGCAAATTAGCATCTATGTTTACCACATCATAACATTAACTATAATTTAAAAGAAATTTGCTGACTGTAAAAGCTAATGATTTTTTAATTAATAGAGAAACTAATAGTTAAACGGCAGCCATTGCAACAATTGTGAATCACTGGGCTCATACAATAAACAAGAAAAAAAAACAAGTGATTTAGAGGTATTGTTTGCTGTTTGATTGGTCTTAAATTACATCCATAGACTTTAAAAGAAAACTTGGTGGCCAAACACCTGTGGGCCTAAAATTGGACATTCTAAATTGAATGACAGCTGAAGAAATCAGGCCTGATGGAAAACTGGCCAAAACTAAATTAAACAGCAGCTATCAGCTACAGTGGAAACCAAGGTCAAAGAGGTCACAAAGGTTTAGGGATAAACAGTTACAACCGGCCCAAGGTAACAAAGTGTGGAGCTGGATGAACACAGCAGGCCAAGCAGCATCTCAGGAGCACAAAAGCTGACGTTTCGGGCCTAGACCCTTCATCAGAGATGAAGAAGGGTCTAGGCCCAAAACGTCAGCTTTTGTGCTCCTGAGATGCTGCTTGGCCTGCTGTGTTCATCCAGCTCCACACTTTGTTATCTTGGATTCTCCAGCATCTGCAGTTCCCATTATCTCTGATACAACCGGCCCAAGGGTTGTATACTGGAGAAGTATCGTTCAGACTTTCTGGCACTATGACTCCCAGCCAGTGCCTGAGGTTATGCATTTTACACCTCCTTCCATGGCGACAGTGAAAGATGTTGGTGTGACCCCATTGGATGCTTTGAAACCTGTTCATGATCCCACTGGCCAATGGCCACAGAACATTCGGGAAGGTCCAGGGCAAGGGGTGTTAAAACATACGTCTGGAAACTGCACTTTCCACAAAGTCTCACGGCAAGAATTACAGAATCCCTACAGTGTGAAAGCAGGCCATTCAGCTCAACAAGTCCACACTAACCCTCCAAACAGTATCCCACGTAGAACCCTCCTGACCCTATCCCCGTAACCCTGCATTTCCCATGGTTAATCTACGTAGCCTACACAACCCTAAACCCTATGGTCAACTTAGCATGGCCAATCTACCTAACCTGCACATCTTTGGACTGCGTAAGGAAACCAGGGCATCCGGAGGAAACCCACACAGAGAAACACCACCTAGGGTAGGGTTAAACACTGTGAAGCAACAGTGCTAACCACTTAGTCAGCTGTTGTCATGACAGAAGCGTAAGAAGATGATCCACCATGCTCTGCAATACCTACATTCATGGAAGATCCAGCCTGTATCAGACAGGAAGGAAGTTCCAACAGTCCAACTCAAACATGTGGCTCATTGCAGGTGGTGTATCCTTTCTCCGAGTGTAAATATTGTGGGAATTTGGGACATGCTCTCATGATGTTTTTGTTAAGGAATATTATGCTAATAAAATAATCCCTTTGTTAGTCTCACAAGGGTGTTTGGGTAGTGTTTTAGTACATAAACTGGTCAAAGTGTCCAAAGCATGGACAACAACTTTCTTCCCAGCAGTTACTGATTACTTCTCCACATTCTTACAGTGGTATTATTCTACTGAAGGGTATGAGAGGGGATTCTAAGGGGAAATTCTGGAACAGAGGTTAGTGGGGATCTGCAACTCTCCACCTGAGAGGGCACTTTTTGAAAAGGTTCAGAGATGCATTTGAAGTGATGTACCCTGCAAGACTACTCATCAAATGGGTTTAGCGTGGATGGCCACTTGTTGGCCTGTTTGGACCAATAAGCTGAATAGTTTCCTCTTTGCTTGACAATGCTACAATTTTCTTTTTTAAGAGACTAATTCTTGCAATAACATCTGAGGTCAAAGAAATTGCTCAACTAAACTCATGGCAATACCCTCGCAAGAATAAAACTGCTCCACACTTAAGAATAAATCGTATGGAGAACAGGAAGACAAGGGTTTCCTGCTAGTCCAGGGGGTGCAAGCACCTGCACAGCCACAACACTGCTGCTCGGAGCCTTTCTGTGTCTGTGTGTGTCTGTGTGCGTGTCTGCATGCGCATGCGTCTGTTTTCAAATTTGGTATCCAATGACTTCTCCTGTAAACCAATTATGTGGATGACAGGTGACAGTGATAGCCCTGTTAACAATGTGTATGGATGTAAATGAACAATAGCAGCCTCACTGAGCATGTGCACTGACGAATGGAAGGCAATACTCCAACTGGGCGTTTGCATGGAGAACAGCACACCTCAGAAAATGGAGTACAGAATTGATGCTGCAAGTGTCTCTATGGATACAGTTTCAGGTTAACATCAGATTGATTTGTGACACCTGTCAAACAGCCTACAGATGTTCAGTGTTCAGGCCGATGCATTAGAATGCACCCTTCAGAAAGTTCATGAGGCAGCCACATCTGTGGAACTACACTGCCTTCTAAACCAGCTTCCCCTGTTAAGGAATAAAGAAAGGAGATTGAGAACAGGGACAAGACCAGCAAAGGAAAATGAATAAAAAACATTGCCAGGGAACTGCTCCCTAGATCATTCCAATTTTAACTTTTGATTAAAGAGAGAATCAAGTACATAATGGCTAATTCACCATCAAATGTTTACACCTACAGATGCAGTGCCAACCATTTTACGACTGATGTATACACATAGGAAACATTCTTGGCTGTTCACCAGCTGCTAATGCAACATTTATGTCCTAACAATCTCAGATAAATGTATAGTATTGTCACAGCACAGCTGGAATTAATGCAGTGGTCCATGATCTTTGATAATGTCTAATGCACTTTCAGGGCAACGCTTTGTTGCTCTTTTTAAAAAAGAAACCCTCTTTGTTGGAAGTTGAATAGAAATTAGCCACTGGGGGAGATGGTGGCTTCATGGTCGTGTCACTAGACTTGTAATCCTAAAAAAAAGTTAAAGCTCTAGGGACTTGGTTCAAATCACAAAATGCAAGCTGGTGGAATTTACACTAATAGACCAGAAATAGAAAGCTCGTCTGAGTAACAGTGGCAGAGAGTCATATGGCAGAAACCCACTTGGTTCACTACTGTTCTTTAGAAAAGGAAATCAGTCATCCTTACTTTCTCTGGACGATATGTGACTCCAAACCAATGGCAATGTGGTTAACCCTTAACTGCCCCTGAAATGGCCAGCCAAAAGACAGGCAATAAATGCTGGCTGCGCCAGTGATGCCCACATTGCACAAAAGATTTTACGAAGTCAATTGTAACATTAATCTGGTCTTGGTAAACACTGCCCACCCTGAAGTATTTCTAGAAAAATCTGTTTAATATTAAGTGCAAGATATATTCATTGAAACCAGTACCCTAGTCTAGTTGTGGTGGTCTGTGACACACATTCTATGAAATGCAAGCCAAAGGTGCAAAGAATGCTAATTTGGATTTGAAGAGGAAAACAAAACAAAAAAAAGCTACAAATAATTGAGCTTAAAAGTACACCAGTACTTTATCGCCCTGTGGTCTGATAACAAAGATAACAAGTTGATAAGCTGAGAAACCTGGTATCAACCTCGTGCCTACTGACAATGTTTGTCAGAAACCAAGAGCTGACCTCTTTCCACTATAAAGCAAACTGCCTAGAAATACTGGAGCATTGCAGTTATGACAGTGAACTATTACTCTGGAAGTCTTGATTAATGATATGAAATCGTCATTTGGCATCAGGTGATCATTGGAAAAATGCTAATATCGGTTACAGTGGTCATGAAACTAGTGGAATATCAAAAACAAACTGGCTGGCTAATGTCCTTTCGCAAAGGGAATCTACCATCCCTACCTGATCTGGATCTACTGGTTGTTAACTTCTCAAATATTTTCCAATCAAGCTGTTCAGAGATGCTACGGCATACCTCTTATTCAAATGGGATTTGAAGTAAGGCCTCCTAAGCCCTTTGATTGGAAAATATGAAAAGTTAACAATCTGTTCAGAGGTGTTATTGCACAGCTCTGGAACTTGAATCTGAATCAGCTGATTCAGAGGTAAAGACACTACCAGGACACCAGAGGAGAAACAAATTCAATATTTTCAATCAAACTATAGAAATGTGATATGAAACATTTCTGGAGTGGGTGGGACTTGAACCCAGCCCTTCTGGCCTAGAGGTAGAGACACTACCACAATATAATGTGAGCAATTTCCTAACATTTTCTAATCTACCTGTTGAAAGATGTTATTAGGCATCTCTAGAGGAAGTGGGAGGTAAACCCAGGCATCTTGGCTGAGAGGTAGGGACACTGTCACTACACCACAAGATCCCCTTCAGCAATGTCCCTTTTTTACATCAATAAGTACTTTTACACATACCTGAATGCTGTTTTCTCCCATCGCCAAATCACTGGTCGTTATTTTTTCATCTATTAACCACCACTAGTAAATCACTCATGTTTTCCAATTGATTCATTTATGGGCAAAGGCTGCTGACGACAATGCAAACCATCAAAGGCAAGAGTGTGAAAGGGCTGGGGGCCAAATTTCCAGGGTCTCTGAGCAAGTTGATTAGAAAAAAATATAAACAGAATATGCTGGAAATTAATCAATTGAAAAACATGGGTAAATTACTGGCAATGGTCAATAAATGAAAAAATAACCCAGGTTATTGGGAAAAACACTGTGTATACCTCTCAGCCAAGATACCTAGGTTCATGTCCCATCTCCTCTACAAATGCCAAATAATTTCACTGAAGAGGAAACGATTAGGAAATTGCATAGGTGGTACTGTCGTAGTGTCTCAACCTCTAGGCCAGGAGGCTTGGGTTCAAATCTCACCCACTCTAGAGGCGTTTCATAACATGTTTACACACCTTTGGAGCAGGTGGGACTTGAATCAGGGCTTTCTGACAATAAGAGCCCTTCATTAACTACTTATTAGTTACGATTTAATTACTTTCAGGAAAGTGAGTACAGTATTAATAGCAAGTTTTGAGAAGATTTGTAGCTCAAGTTGAGGTTCTGGATTATTTTATGAATTCATCAGTTAGTACAGTTGGCTGGTCAGCGATATCAATGGGTTCAATTTCTGTCCTGGCTGAGGCCACCACAATATTCTTAACCTCACCCCTCACCTGACGTCAAACTCACCACCACTTATCTCCCTCTCTCCCTCGCTAATGAGACAGCTGCCCTATACTCCACTGCAATTATGACGACTTTACCTAAGGACTCTTGAAGCACAGTGACAGTGCCCTTACCTTTGAGCCAGAAGGTCTTAGTTCAAGTCCACTATTCTGGACATATGTTATAACAGGTTTGAACAGATTGATTAAAAGCACTTGTAATCTGAATTAGCAGACTCATTTGAAGCTTGTATTAAGTATTTGCAATTATTTGGTAAGAAAGTTTAAAGGCTCCCTGTGGCAAAGTGATAATGCCTGTACCGGTGTTTGGGTCATATCCGAATGGGATAATTAAAAGTTTTCTAGAAAGTCCAATTTCAAGTCCTCATGTTCCAGAAATGGGTCATAACATCTCCAAATACAATGACTAAAATAATTTATGCTGGAGCAGGCTGAAAGCATGCTTCTTGGCTGCAGATGCACAAAGCATATCATCTCTCTGTATCTAAAACCCTGTAAGTCCAGTTTCATCCTGTATTACCTGACTACCCAAGCTGTATCATATATGAATCTCAACAACCTGACAGACACTCCACTATCCTTGAACTGGTCTATCAAGCCACTAAACTATATTCAGTTAGTCTTATTTATGCTGTCAACTAGGTAATGATTGCTGGATTTACCAGCAATGTCCATATCCCAAGAATGAATAAAAATGCACCCAACAAGTGCTTTCATTACAGGACTGCATTTCTCACTACTTTAAAACTGTACCATAAAATTTCACTCGGTGGCTCATGCTGAAAGATCTAGCTTGTGAGAAAGCACAGAGGGAAAACATGTAAAAGACAGCATGTGGAAGAGTAAGTAAGGAAAGACAAGATTGCAAACGAGGAAAAAAACCATGATCATGGGAATCCAGAAAGTGGAGGGTAGACAATGAACAATAACAATAGGTGCGTGGAACAGTGCCGAATTAAAAAAAAAACGTGACTAGAATGGTAGTGATTCTTGTTCTGTAGCAAAAATACAAGACCGTAGAAGTAATCTAATCAATATAGTGTGGAGCTGGAGGAATACAGCTGGTCGGGCGGCATCAGAAGAGCAGGAAAGTCAATGTTTCGGGTGGGGACCCTTCATCAGCCCTGAAGAAGGGTCCCAACCCAAAACATCGACATTCCTGCTCTTCTGATGCCGCCCAACCTGCTGTGTTCCTGCAGCTCCACACTGTATTGACTCTGACTCCAGCACCAATAGTTCTTGCTATCTCCAAGTAAAAGTAATCCTCCCATCCTCATTCCTTACTTGCAGAAGGTAGCCTGTCGGGAGCAGGGGATTTCATAAGCAGCAGCAAAACTCTACTGTGACAAATGACAACTTTTGAGTAAAAGCCTGCATTTAGCAGAGATTACGCAAACTTCATAGATTACAGTTCCCTCCACTGCCCGCCCCCTCAAACCTAAACGCTGCCAACACCCTTCTTCCTCAGGTTCAGCAGCAAAGGTTTCAGAGTTCTCAGATCTTCTTAGTCTAAGCAGTGAAGATCATCTTTCAGTGGACAGGAGTATGGCAGGTGAAATTTTCATAAAATATTTCTTTGAAATTATTTTTTAAAAACGTATGCAAGTTCAAGAGAACAAAATGTTAGGAATACAGGGTCACTGAAAAACAGCTAAAAATAAAACACCATTACACAAACTACCTTCACCTTGAAACTTGTCGGTTACTTGAAAACATTTGTCAAAAGCCATTAACACGGAGAAACCAATGCTCGTCATAACCTTTGAAACATTCTATTCAGTGTACCAAATACCCCGAAAAGCCACAGCAGCTTTTAGCCCTTGCCGTGTTGGTACACCAAAACCACAACAACCGGGCCTTCGAGCTTTAGTAGAAAAACAGTTTGTAGAAGATTAATTTAAAAACAACGTGGCACCTTGATTACTCTCATCTAACAGTAACTAGGGCAGCTTGCTCGAGATAATAGGCAGGAGACACGTTTTACATGCATTATGGCTGCAGTCATTGAGATTTTAATGCAGAAATATATTGCATGGGTTCTCACAAAGGACAATTAGAATTAGCCACCATCAGAATCAGTCACTACAATATTCCTGATAATGTCACTCGGGTCCCCCAAATATGGACAATAAATACACCAGAGGAATACTGCAATAGTGATTGAAGCATAACAGCCATTCATCAAAACAAATCTGAATCCCAAATGAATGACTGTATTGTGAGACTTAAGAATGGATTTTACCAGTAAGCAGAGTTTGACAAGAAATAAAAGGAGACAAGAGAGTGGGGAATACGGAGATGGCACAGTAGAAAGGGGTGGCATTGCAATGGGGTATCTGGGACTTTGCAGCATGGCGGAAGGTAGGGACATGTCATCATGCTAAGGAAACCTATCAAAGAGTAAGGGCCTGAAACAGACAGAAAGAGGAAAGGGGATATATGAATGTAAAACCTCAGTAACTGTTTCACACAAAAAAATCTTATCAATCCATTGGACATGTTATGACACACCTCTACCGTAGAGTGAATTTGAACGTGGACCTTCTGGCCCAACGCAAACCATAACAACACAGTGTTGGTATTAAACGCAATGAAATAAGTTGCAGGGCTGATCTAGACTGGATGGGGTGCTAATGTCACAGGGTTCAATCCCTCTTCTGGCTGAGACAGGATTTGGGACCCGTGCCCTTGTCCTACCCATGTGATGGAGGCTGTGGACAGGAAACAAAAGATGAAGACAGCTTTCACTCATCCTTTGTGCATTTGTCCTTGAATCAGGAGGAGAGAGGGTTACTTATGGTGAAATGGCTCTGGGCCAGAAGACCTAGGTTCATGTCCCACCTACGCAAGAGGGGTGTAATAACAGATCTGAACAGAATTATTAGAAAATATATTGAGTCAGGAACCTCACTCCAAACAGATGAGCAGATATTAAGTAAGTATATTAAAAAATAACTGAATATGTACATGACAGCAAGAGTGGATGTCAGAATTGAAATGTTTGTGGGGAGAATAAGGGAAGACCCCTTGACCGCATGCAAATGTGCATTGCAGAGAATTAAAGAGTACATATATTTGGTAGAAAGTGTGTGCAAGTGTGAAAGAATAGAAAACTATTTGACATACTGCAATCTTTTAAAAAAAATTGTTCACTGGATGTGGGGATCATTGGCCATTGTCCATCCCTAGTTAATAATCAACCACATTGCTGTGAGGCTGGAGTCATGCAAGCCAGGTAAAGATGACAGATCTCCTTCCCTAAAGGACATTAACGAACGAGATGGAGTTTTAGAACAACCAACAATCGCTAGATGGTTACCATTCTATTCTCTTATTTTTATTCCAGCTTTTCATGGAATACAAAATTTCACCATGAGCCACGGAGTGATCTGAAAGCCATGTCCCTAGAACATTAGTCTGGGGCTCTGAATTACTAAGCCAGTGATAATACCACTACATAACCGCCTCTCCTTCAGCATAAAAGGGAAGTGAGCTGAAGAGAACTATTTATTTGAACATTAACCTGGGTTATAATAATGAATAGAGAACAAGGACACAGGGGCTGGGGAAATGTATAATAGCAGAACACATAGCCTTATTGAAAGTTTGGAAGTAAGGGTAGTGACATGCTTGCATAATGAAGCTTTCATATTGTCAAAAATGCAGTATAAACATGCTATTAGAGATAATAGGAACTGTAGATGCTGGAGAATCCAAGATAACAACGTATGGAGCTGGACGAAGACAGCAGTCAAAGAAGCATCTGAGGAGCAGAAAAGCTGACATTTCGGGCCTAGACCCAAAACGTCAGCTTTCCTGCTCAGCCTGCTGAATTCATCCAGCTCCACACCTTGTTATCTCTAATATAGACATGTTGATATTTGGGAAAAACTGTTCAAGCTTTTGTTACTTTGCCTGTTGCAATATTAATAATTTCTTACTTTCCCCAAAGCAAAGCAATGAAAAGCAATTAATACAAATAAATAAATTGCTACCTTTTAAATCAGAGATGTCTCAGAAGATTTGCCTTACAATGTACAGAATTAAAATGAGTGGGAATAAGGTGGTCAGAAATTAAGCTGAGGAGCTTTGAAGGATTGCATAAGTCACGAAAGTGAAACCTGAGTATTTAGAACTTCAGATATTTTCTAATCAATCTGTTTGAAGACACATTATTACACTCCATTGGAGCAGGTGGGACTTGAACCCAGGCCTTCTGGCTCAGAGTCAGAACTCATAAGACACAGATTATAGCCTAATAGGTTGATTTGAAATCACAAAGTTTTGGAACGTAACCCCTTTGTCACGTGTAGTGAGCGAGAAACACTTAAAACAGAATTTATGGGCAGAGAGATCAAAATATCACACAAATGGTGAGAGGAGGCTTGAATAATAAGTTTCTGCAGTGATCAAAAGTGTTAAACGGTGTGTAAAGTGTGAACAGCTGAATAACAAGCGAAGGGATGAACTATAATCCAATTAAGTGCGGCAGAAAGATAATTACAAAAAATTAAAAATAAAGCGCTGCTGGAGCAAATTAAATGGCTGGAATAACATGACAGGTATAAGAATCACGTGTCAAGGGTCTAACCAAAGTAATAAATAATCCAAAAGAGTACAAACCAAAGCAGAGAGATCGTAACAATTTATCATGGTGGCGGCGTCAAAACAGGACAGTAAAGAAGATTTTACAAATACAGAACCAGTACGACGGGGCCACATGTAGCACAAAATGAACCCAAGATCGCAGGTGAGGCAGTCTTCGTGGGTATGGAATTTGGCTAACAGTTTCTGCCCAGTGATTCTGCATTGTGTTGTACTTCAAAGACTGCCTTGGAGGATGCTTACTCGACGATAGGAACCTGAATGTCCCGGACTGCTGAGGTGTTGCCCAACTAAGAGGGAACTTTCCTGTCTTGCGATTGCTTATTTTTTTCCTTGTAAGCCCTCCCTAAACATGTTGATTGCTATTTCTGTGGATTTAATTTTATTTTTTTTGGGATCCCACAGTATCAGTCCAGATACTTTAACACAATCTACTTGTTTCTCAGTCACCCAAAAAGTATATTTTTGTAACATTTGCAAACTTCTAAATCATATCCCCTACATTCAAATCTAAATCAGTAATATATCACATAAAGTAAGCAATCCAGTACTGATCACTAGCAATGCCAAACATTATTCTTCCTTTCCTGCCACCAAGTCAATTCTGAGTCTAACTTGCTCCTTTCCTTGGGTTTTACTTTTCTGGCAAGTCTGACATGGGGAGCATGTGGGTCTTTTTCAAAATCTATATAGATTACATCAGATGCTCTAACCTCAAGCCACCCTGCTGTTACTTCAGCAAGTTAGTTGAACACGACTTTCCTCTAACATATCTATGCTGAATGTCCTCAATTAATCTATGTCTTTTTAAATGATGCTTAATATAGTTACTCAGATTTTTACTTCAATTGATATTCTTTCTATCAAGTTTAGATATCTTTCTATGGTTTCTTTCTTGCCTTTCTGTATGTCCACTCTGAGCTCACTTTGTCCATTGTATCCACCTTCTGCGACTATTCAATTCCATTATACTGCTGACTATCCACATTCTCTTCCTGATCCTACTTTACCTAATATTGCTAACAGTTCTCCTTCCTCACTGCTATCTCCTCCCACAAATCAGCAGTCATTTCCACACATAAAAATAAAAGACCCTTTGACAACCCCCATTCCCTCTGTTCTTGCAATCATCTACAATTTCAAATTTCTCTCCAAAGACCTTGAAAGTACCATAATCTCTTATCCATTCTCGATTCACTTTTGTTCCTTCCAATTGGTTTTCCATTCCTGCCACAGTAATAAAATAGCTCCTATCAAAGTAACAAATGACATTCCATGTGACTGACCTATTTCTCCTCATCCTTTGTGGCTCACCTGCAGTCTTTCATGCGGTTGACAGCATTATCTTTCTTCAACACTTCCCCACCGTCATCCAGTTCAGTGGGTCTGCACTTATGTGGTTCAATGCAAGCATTGTTTGACAGTCATCTGTCACGGCTTCTCTATCTGTTCCTGTACCCTCACCTCTGGTGTCACCCAAGGATCTATTCTTAGACCCTCCTATTTCTTACCTAAATGCTGTCTCTAGGAGACATCATACAAAAATCAAGGTTCTACGAATAGACTGACGACATCCATTTCTACCTCTTCACTACTTCCCTCAATCACTTAAATCTGTCTAAAGTGCTAGACTGCCTACGCGGAAATTTCTTCCAACTAAATCACAGGGAAACTGCAAGGACTGTTTTCAACGCTGACATATATGTCATTTCCTAGCCAACTCTATCCCTCTTCTTGGTAGAGGTTTTTAAACCTAATTTCATATCTGGAGTGGAGTTTCCAACCACATAACTACACCATTACTAACACTATTTTCACTTCCTTAACTACTCCAACCTCTCATGTTCCACGTTCTATAATCCTGCCTGTGTCTTAACTTGCATTAAGTTCCATTCACCTCTTCACCTGCAGACAATACTGACTTCCAGTTAAGAAATGCATACATTTTGAACTTCACATTGGTTTTAAACTTCTCCATAGCCTCAGCCCTTTCAGTAACCTCCTCCAGCCTTACAACCCTCCAAAATCTCTGTATTCCTCCAATTCTAGCTATCTTCAGCATGTCCAACTTTACCTTTTTGTCTTCTATATAAACATATCTTTGTTCCAAATTTTGTGAAACCCTGGGCTGTCTCCTTTGTCCACTGAATCCATATACACATAAATTATTGTGTGCAGATTCAGCTGCAGAAATTCTAGAATACACATCAGCTGGCTTTAGTGTGTAGTCAAGGCTTCAGTGTGCAAACTCTACAGAGGTGCAAACTTACATGCACATGAGAAGACATTGAGATAATGCTACATCAAACTCAAAGTTATTATAATTATATAGTTATATAAAATATTATTATGCACTGATTTGTGTGCTGAATCAACAGCTTCAGATTTTGTATGTTTCCTGTCTTAATAAACTTAGATCTCCTATTTTAGCCCTGAAGCTATTATACAATTGACATAAATTAAGTTCCAGATTACAGTGCTTTTTAAACTAAGCGTCTGA
Source organism: Stegostoma tigrinum (assembly GCF_030684315.1). Taxonomy (NCBI): domain Eukaryota; kingdom Metazoa; phylum Chordata; class Chondrichthyes; order Orectolobiformes; family Stegostomatidae; genus Stegostoma; species Stegostoma tigrinum. The sequence goes on from NC_081383.1 coordinate 43,018,808, forward strand.
ACTACACCAATTCCATCAACTTGCTCTTTTCCAATTTTAGTTGCTCACTTCTGTCAGCTGTGCCTTCTATTGCAAAGGTCCCAATCTTCCCTGCCTCTCTACTTGCTACTCCTCCTTTAAGATGCTCCCTTAACACTCACATTTGCGACCAAGATTTCGGTGTAATAGCTTATGCGGCTAATTTTTATATAACAATGGTGCTGTGAAGCATCTTGGAACGAGTGAAAGATGCTATTTGTTGTTATATTTTATAAACCTATGTGATTTATTAGATTATTGACCAGTTTTTGTAGTAAGTGATATATTTTACAAAACTGGTATTTTTCTGGCATCACTAAAAGTAGAATAAAAGTAGTAAATGTGTCTGGGAGTGAAAAGCCTCCATTGTATATTCAACACTGTCATCTGAACTATCAGAGCCACATTTACCAATGTTTGAAAAAGCGGTTAATTCTGGTATGAATGGGTAGTAACACGTGGTAGCGGGTTTCAACATGCTTGAATTATTAAAGCAACTTTGAAACGCTCTAGAACTATAATTGCTCAAGAACTATAGGTGCCTAAAATTGCAGCAAATTCTCTCAACAAATAGATTTAGTTCACTTTCCTTCACTTCTCGCAAGGCACTCAACGCGGCCTAACCACTAAGATATCTGACCCTGACAGCCTATCAGCACAATCTGATCTTTATCAGTTGCTGAATATCCTACATAATTTACATCTGTTTCTCTCAACTCCAGAAGGCAAAGTTCCCACCTCCTTAGATGTCACTACTGCTTTCCTCAGAAGCTGGACTGAAATATAGAACTCAATGCAATGGGAAATCATAAGCACATAGCGGTGAATTTTCAACTCAAGCAGCAACCTTTCGGTACATCACCATAGTGAGATTTCAACTTGGCAAAAGTTTTGGGCAAAAATATTCTTGTTGAAAAGTGGAAATAGCTTAGGTTCTTCCTTCGGTAATTTCTCCCTTGGTTTTCCTCTCAATCTTGCACTTATCCTTGGTGCTTCATCTCTTCCAATCTTCCTGCTCTGGACCTTCAAGCTCAGTTGCTAAAGACTTAGCTACTTACCTTTTGATCCCGTTACCTCTAAACTCCTCTCCAAATAATTTTTCTGACTGGAGTGAAAGCTGTTGGGTATGACAAGTGATATACTTTTCACTGACACTGTTCCAACTTCACTTTGAAAGCTATCAGCAATGACATGTTCAAAGGTTTAAACCATGATGGAGCCTTCCACATCCAGGCCCACTTGACTTGCTCTAACGCGATTGGAACAGTTTGCTACAAATTGAACATACCTCCAGAAGATTTTGTCTGTTGGCCATCTTGATGAAACTGTCATCACTTGGTTCCTGAACTTTAATTGAAGGTAAACATCTCCAGTTTTGCTTTGCATTCTTTACTATCACATTTAGCACTCAAAGTCTCACTCATGCTACCTTCTCATTTATGACATTATGCAAAGATACTAATGTAGCTCTCTAGACAGGGGCCAATGACATGCTATTCCACTCAACCATTTCATCAACATTTAGGTTCTCTTACAACTACTCTGAGGTAAACTTTGACACCCCCTTGCAAGGTCTTCTTGGGAAGACTGAAGTTGTCACCTTTAGCCACTGACAGACTTTGCTTGCCTATTGCCAACTATAATAACATCTGCAGTCACTGCATCCACATTAACTATTTATAGACCTCTGAAATCTCAATTAATGCCTTTGATGATGCAGCCAGGTCAAAAGTCTCCTGAATGGTGTCCATTCACCTTCCTCCACCAACTTATACAAAACTCTGCTATTTCAATTCTATCCAATATCAAGGCCCAGTTTCTCATCATCTTGTCCTTGATGATCTACATCGTCTATTTTTCCTCCAGCTCAAATTTCAACTTTTCATTCTTGTGTTTAAATCCAGCATGGCCTGCTGCAACAGCACTGCAAGTCTCCTGAGCTGTCTCCTGAAGTTCATCCACTTCACCAACACCTTCCACCCCAACCTCAAGTTCACCTGGGCCATCTCCAACACATCCCTCACCTTCCTGGACATCTCTGTCTCCATCTCAGGAAACCAGCTAGAAACTGATGTCCACTTCAAGCCCACCGACTCCCACAGCTACCTAGAATACACCTCCTCCCACCCACCCCCTTGGAAAAATTCCATCCCCTATTCCCAATACCTTCGCCTCCACCGCATCTGCTCCCAGGATGAGGCATTCCACTCCCGCACATCCCAGATGGCCACGTTATTCAAGGACCGCAACTTCCGCCCCAACAGTGGTCGAGAACACCCTTGACCGTGTCTCCCGCATTTCCCGTAACACATCCCTTACACCCCGCCCCCGCCATAGCCACCCTAGGAGAATCCCCCCCATCCTCACATACCACCCCACCAACCTCCAGATACAAAGCATCATCCTCCAACACTTCCGCCATCTACAATCCGGTCCCTCCACAAAAGACATTTTTCCGTCCCCACCCTTGTCTGCCTTCCGGACAGACCACTCTCTCCATGACTCCCTTGACCGCTCCACACTGCCCTCCAACCCCAACATACCCGGCACCTTCCCCTGCAACTGCAGGAAGTGCTACACTTGCCCCCACACCTCCTCCCTCACCCCCATCCCAGGCCCCAAGGTGACTTTCCATATTAAGCAGATGTTCACCTGCACATCTGCCAATGTAGTACACTGTATCCACTGTACCCGGTGTGGCTTCCTCTACATTGGGGAAACCAAGCCGAGGCTTGGGGACCGCTTTGTAGAACACCTCTGCTCAGTTCGCAATAAACAACTGCACCTCCCAGTTGCGAACCATTTTAACTCCCCCTCCCATTCCTTAGACGACATGTCAATCCTGGGCCTCCTGCAGTGCCCCAATGATGCCACCCAAAGGTTGCAGGAACAGCAACTCATATTCCGCTTGGGAACCCTGCAGCCCAATGGTATCAATGTGGACGTCACAAGCTTCAAAATCTCCCCCTGCCCCACTGCTTTCCAAAACCAGCCCAGCTCGTCACCACCTCCCTAACCTGTTCCTCCTCTCGCCTATCCCCTCCTCCCACCTCAAGCCGCACCTCCACTTCCCACCTACCAACCTCATCCCGCCTCCTTGACCTGTCCGTCCTCCCTGGACAGACCTATCCCCTCCACACCTATACTCTCTTCTCCACCTATCTTCTCCTCTATCCATCTTTGGTCCACTTCCCCCTCTCTCCCTATTTGTTTCAGAACCCTCTCCCCATCCCCCTCTCTGATGAAGGGTCTAGGCCCAAAACGTCAGCTTTTGTGCTCCTGAGATGCTGCTTGACCTGCTGTGTTCATTCAGCTTCACACTTTGTTACCTTGGATTCTCCAGCATCTGCAGTTCACAGTACCTCTCCTGAGCTACATGTTCCATTGATCCCACTGCCACAAATCCTTCCTATGCTCTTGATTAGAAACCCTATCTTTGGTCACCTAGATAAAGCCTGCAAATTTTCTCACCAACTCATCCATCACACTTCTCCTCTACTAACAGATTCTGTAACATTCCTTCCTTTGATTGCACTTTGTCACTCTCTTTGCTTGAGTGTATTCGTGCCAAACACATAATGAAGTGACTTTCAATTCTTTTTTGTTAACATGCTACATCACTGCAAATTATTGTCTTAACAGGTTAACTGACAATGGGTTGCAGCATTTCAGAATTCTGTTATCTAAAACAGTTTGAACTATCACAGTATTTTAGACACCGGTGGGATTAATTACATGACTTGCCTTAATGTCCACCCACTAACTCCTTCCAAACCTCGACTTAATTGAGATGGATAAAATTATGAAATGCCTCAATAGAATGGGATGAACTTTACTCACTTAGAAAGGAAGCCAATAATCATGGATATAATTTAATTTAACTAATAGAAGGATCAGAGGGAAGATGATTGAGTGATTTCTTATTTTTTCTATCCAGAGGGTGTTTAGTGTCTGGGAATTAGCACATGAATGAGTATAGAAACAAATTTTAGAACAATAATGTAGCCATACATCTGAAATTGGACAGTTAATAACTAGGAACTGTAAAGCAGTATCAGGCTGCTAGACTCTTTTTCAGCTGGTGAACACATGATTTCTGCTCTTTAAACTTCTAATATTCTAACTACAATATTTCAAGAGAGCTGTAAGCTTTACTCTAAATGTGTTAATTCTTAAAAAAAATTGCTGACATGCATTTCCACTGATAAGATGCATACTGAAAGCATCAAAGAGAAGAGAACAAATATCTTGCCAGTCAAAAGTCAAAAGTGTAAAATTCATCAACTTTAAAGGAACCAGCGTGCATGCCCTTTGTTTAATCTCACCTGACCCTAAATCTTACTTTACCTACCCATCAACTCAGCTTGGGTTTTATTTTCTTCCTGATAGAGGGCTACAGTTTCATTAATTTTCTCACAGAGTGAATTTTGTTTCCTTTGCAGATTTTGTTTTGCTGTGGCGGGTGCTGTTTCCTCTGAAATGAAAAGCAGCATACGCAAAATGCAGAGTACCACAAACTGCATGTTTTAGCATGCAAGTTCTTGCAGAATGGGCACTGTAATGTATTCAGCTCTTTGACACAGAAAATAGAAATTTTCATTATAGGATAAAATTATACCATTTGCCAACAGTCATGGAGATTTTGTCAGCGTTTAAAAAGATCAGAATTCAGCTATCTTAGCTTTGAGCTTAGCATTATATGCCAAGCCCACTGCTCAAACCCCAGCTTCAAACCGACATCAGAATTTAAAATCGCTCTTCAAAGTCCAGCTTCTTTGAGTGAGGGTCAGTTGGCTCAGATGCCTGGATGGCTGGTTTGCAATGCAGAATGATGTCAACAGTACGGGTCCAATTCACACACCAGCTGAGGTTACCATGAAGGGCTCTCCATCTTAACGCCTCCTGAGGTATGGTGGACCTCAGGGCAATAACCACCAAACACCTCTCTCTAATGAGGGAGTGGTCTTACAGTCTGATTGGATGATGGTGGCTTTACTTTTATCTAATATCAGAGTATCAGAGCACTGCTCAAACCTCAGCATCTGTGCAAAATCAATGTTTAAGGCCACTGCATATACCCAATTCTACCCAATAACAGAGTCCAAGGCCACTGCTTTTACACAACATAAAACTGCAATGTCACTGATAAAGCCCTGCTCCTGTCCAACATCTAAGACCATCAACTTGCACAGTTAAGCGCAAGTTTGGTTACCTTTGTTGATGTGCATTCCTACTACCTGCAGTGATCCAAAGCCGCCTTCACTTCAGTTCACTACCAAATGTATTAAGATAATAATAGAGAGAATGAGAACCTGGAGGAGAAATGGAACTATTCTGGGGATGACGTTAATGGCCAGTTTTGCCAAGTAAAACATGTTGTTAATGAGACACCATTTTAAGAGCACTTACTGACCATTAATTTCTCAATGGCTCAAAATTCTGGAGCACATTTAACTAATACTAGATGGCTGTAATTCACGAAGTCAGAGCTGAAGACACGGAAAGATATGCTGTGTGTGAGATATTGTATTATGATTCTCATTACTAACTCACAAGTGTGCTATGTTTACTATACCACATGTCCATCACTCATTCATGAAACCACGTTAAACTAAATTAAAATGCCTCAAACCTATTACTGCTTTTTACACCTTTCAATTCTTATTAATCCCGAGCTGCAAGCAGCATTTAGACGTGTTTCTGTATCAAAGACCATCCTGTAGAAGCGTTAATACCGTAACCTACTCAGAACAATACTATCCCAGTCATCGGCTCTCCATAACTCACTCGAAACTATGGGAAAGATTATAATTATAATTAGCACTTAGCAACCATGTCTTGAGACCTGAATAGGTTGCTTAAAATCAAATAGTTTCCTCCAATAGTATGTACTTTTAAAATACATATTAAATAGGCTGTAATCAAAACACATTGACCAAGACTTTATACCAGCAAAGGGCTATAAAGTGAGGAAAGAGGTCTAGGTACCAGACAGCACAAGGTGTAGCAAGGTGACCAATGTAACTTAGCACTATAAACCTAGAAAATTTTAGGTGCGGCATTAGATAATATTTTTAAAACAAACTTTTCATTTTCTCCAGAAGAAAATACTCCAATTTGGAAGTAACTGCCTGGTATATTAAACCCGTTTGGATCAGTAAACTGGACCTTACTTTGGCAGTATGGGTAAATTGTTCTTTTACAACTAAAATAATTGTTCAAACAGATAAAGAAAACTTTAAACGTTTTTCAATTTTTTTGATATAAATTTAAAAAAATGAAGTGAAAATTAAACTGTCACAATCTCTTGAACACAATGGCGCAATGTGAAAATTGGCAAAAATAGAACTGGTTATGAACAATGTGAGCCATTAATCTGTTCCTCAAATTGTGTTTGCGACAAAATTATGATGGAGATCAGCCATGTTAAGCATATACATATCTATCTTGAATTTTTAGCATTTGCTTGTGACAAATGACATAGCACTAAGTCATATAGAGCCGAAGATCTCTGATTTAATTCCAAAGTTAGTTAACCTCAAGGTGGCTCAGCAATTCAGACACCATAATTGGTCTGTGCCCTGTGAGCTAGGTCACATTGAGTCAGGTATTGGGTTCTCTCACGTTTTTGTCACAACTGCGCACATGGGAGAGTGCGAGAAATATGTGGCACATGAGAGTGTACACAAGGAAGTGTGAAGGCGTGGAAAGGAAACAAGTAAGTGGTCAATGAGATCCAGAGAGAGTTTACAGCACTGAAAGTGCATGCAACAGCAGAAAGGAGAGAGAGAAAATGCTTACTAAAAAAAATACTTTAGGGCGGCATGGTGGCTCAGTGGTTAGCACTGCAGCCTCACAGCGCCAGGGACCCGGGTTCGATTCCAGCCTTGGGCGACTGTCTGTGCGGAGTTTGCACATTCTCCCTGCGCCTGCGTGGGTTTCCTCCGAGTGCTCCGGTTTCCTCCCACAGTCCAAAAATGTGCAGGCTAGGTGGATTGGTCGTGCTAAATTACCCGTAACATTCAGGGGTGTGTGGGTTATAGGGGGATGGGTCTGGGTGGGATGCTTTGAGGGGCAGTGTGGACTTGTTGGGCCGAAGGGCCTATTTCCAAACTGTAGGGAACCTAATCTAATTATCTGCCCCTGGATACTGCTGAAAGCGACTTTTTTTGAGGTAGTGCCTAATTTCATTTGAAACTCACAATTCTTCTGACCCCTAATCATTTTCTTAACCCATGTTCACACAATAAGTGTTTTTTGATGGGTGTTTAAATGGGGGAAAAAGGTTACTGTCATGGGTAGCAGTAAACATGCAACAGTGTAAAGGTGAAAGGCTGGTCAATGGTGCACACTTCCACCAAGTCAGCAGCAAGCAGCAAATCGAAAGCCACAGGGAGGAAAGTTTGCTGGTACAGAGGAAGTGGATTAGGGTGGGGACTTGCAGATGGTTCCAACTTATTAAAGTACCATTGCACCCACTTCTCCTATCATCAATCACCAACACCTACACTGAGAAAAAGAAAATCTGTTATTTAACATTGTTTACTAAGCAGCTGACAATTTCCCAAGAGAACTGACAGAAAATAATTACAGTTTAAACTGATTTAGCTGTTTATCAGTAAACAACTGCCTTTAGTACCTTTTAAAATCTCTTTTTTAGGTCAGTGAAAACTGATGCTGTTGAGGAATAGATTGTTTCCCCGCTTTCTGTGGCAATTCCACCTCAGAAAACCACACCCACACAGGGCTGGGGCACAGGTTTCACCCACTTTCGCTACTCTTGGGTCATGACACAACTGCAGAGTTTGATCGATGCCAGTTACCAATGGTAAACTACTTCACATCTACGTTAACACGGTACACAGTCGGTACCCTCAGAATCAGCTGCTGGGACACAGCTGCAACTCAAAAGTAGAGCTAATGGTGTTCTCGGAGGATAAGAACATCCAGTAATAAAGGTCTATGGTTACTTACACTCGCAGATTAGAGCAAATGTATTTGAGGAGGTCTCAGCACACAACGTAAAATCAACTTTTTAATTAACTTTCAATTTATGTCTCCACCTTGCCTGAGCACGAAAATCCCATCATCAGGTTGTTAGGAGGCTCTCAGTTTGAAAACCAAATTTGATGCTTCAGAGAGCATGGTTAGATGGTACATACGTGTATGCTTCTTTCCAGAAATGCTGCTGTTTAAGTGTTTAAACTGCAAAGCTGCAATAACATATTATACTGTTAAGCTTTGCACCATTGTTTCATTTGAATGAACTAAGTTGATTTGTTTAGGAATCCAAGCACAGTTGAGCATTTGTATCAAGTGTTAAACGTTGTTCAGAGGACATCAAAATGAACCTCTAAGTATACAACTGAACCTCAAACAATGTGGCCTGCAGTTAAATTATGCTGTATAGGTATTCAGGGATAAAATGTTAAATATATTTACCAGGGGTTTAAAAATGATTGAATGTTATTGCAGAAGTTGTAATGTTCATTCTATTAACCGCGTGGTTATGTTTAAAGTTACAAACAAACATAAGGCTTTTGTTTCTGATTCATCACCAATTGTTACTTGTCAACTTGTAACATATGTCTGTTAAGGCAAGTCAGGTTAATACTTGGAATGGAACATTACACATAGGGCAAACATTCCGAACTCATCACCTTCACCACAACTTCCGAACAGCCCCCTCCCCATAGCACGGTGCAAGCTGACTAATGCTCTTCTACACAACAGGAAGCATATTGGAGTGATCACAGATCTACCCATTTTGATTACAGTGATACATGTGGACATATTTAATAGAGGGCTTTCATTTTTGCTTTGGATATTAGGTATTATACAATACATAAAATTGCATTGGTTAGAAAAAAAAGAAATACAGAGAGGAGGCAGTATCAAGAAAGAAGTAACTAACATCCACGTGAGCAACAGTTTTAACATTGACAGGTCTGCCTGTAAGACTTATTATACCCAAATGGTGTGGATAGTTTAGTAATAAACAGCTCTGCAGTTTGGACTCACATCACTTAGAACTAAGTTCGACAGCCAAAACACATCTCCTATGGAAGCATAGGGACCCAAAGACAGGGCAATAGAGCCCTATATCACACTGCATGGATAACATCTGCATACTGCTGATCTGGAACATGACAAATCAGCCAGATGCATTAAAGCACTTTTGTTTTAGGGTCTCTGCATTGAGCTGCAGCTCAACATCACCTTCTCAAGGTCACAACAGATGCTGGGCTGATCACCAACACTCACATCCCAAGAATGAATAAGATCAAAACTGAAACAATTTTACCTGTTCACACTCAATCATAGTCAAGAGCTGGCGTAACTGGTGTCAGGCAACAAGTACTTGTGCACGTGCGGCAATAACTTATGCCAATGCAGTTTCTCAACATTTACCAGCGGTTTTCAGTACTGTGCAGGTAAATACATTACCTAAATTTGTACTGAACCTCAGACCACAATAGTCCAAGCTTAATTCTAGGGGTATATCCTTAATACTGCCAGATATGGGAGAAGGGTTGAGTCAGCTGGCATTCCTACTTTAGTATATACGCAAATACCTATTAAAGACATGATCATGGTGCTCCAAGGGTCAATAAATCTTCTCAACATTCACTGTCAAGGCTCACCAATTGAAAAATGCTAATTTGAGAGAGGCTCCTTTACTCCAGAAGAAACCAATACTTTCAAAACATGACAGATTGAAGGGGTTAATTTATGTAACAAAGGTTTATTTGAAGGTATCTCATAGGCTTCGAAGCTCTATAATATTTTTTGTAATGTAAAGAGGGGTGCAGCAAATCAAAGTGCTTTCTTACACTTATCCAAAGACTGGAATTTCTGGAAAAGCGCACACCAACAGGCCTGTGCTACAATGCTAAGGTATTTTTCCTATCATTTAAATATTCTTAATTACAATTAGACATTGAAGAACCCAACATCTGCTGCAGTGAACATGACTACTTCACAAACCCATTACTAAGGTTTACTCAGTTTCAGTTGGCTAAGCAACATAGTGTGGCACACAGTGGCAGGACGTACTTTTGTGCCCAGTTTCTCTCACAAACTCCCTAACTTAAACTGAGCTGTAAAAAAGTACTGAAGATTAAGAAGCATGGAAAAACTAACGCTTTCAGAGGGTCAACCCCTACTAGTTACTTACACCTTCTGGTGGCTGGTAGGGAAGAGAAAAGATAAATTTCACGTAGTCTTACCTGATGATGGTGCTTACCCCTCATTCGGGATTGAGACAGTGTGAGAGAGACAGAGAGAGAGAGAGAGAGAGAGAGAGAGAGAGAGAGAGAGAGAGAGAGAGAGAGAGAGAGAGAGAGAGAGAGAGAGAGAGAGCAAGGGTGAGAGACAGAGAGGCAACTGGTGATGTCTTAAGCCTTAGGCAAGGGAGGAGAGCCCTTCATGATAACCTCATTTGGTGTGGGAACTGAACCTGGACTGTAGGCGTTATTAACAAACCAGCCATCCAGCCAATTAACTAACCGAAGTTGTCAAGGACTTGTGGAAGCAGGTTGCTTGCCTATTTTCCTTGGTGAAGGAATAGCAATAGGGTAGGGTAAAAACTTTGAAGTAATGGTTTATTCAGCAATTAAAGTTTACAGCAAACTTTGTGATGATGTATGCTATAAGCAATTAGATCAGCTGTTCTGTAACTTCCAGAATAATTTTGTATTTCAGAGTTTTAAGACAAACCAGCTAAAATTTTTTTCACTGTTCTGGATGGGAGTTTGCTCGCTGAGCTGGAAGGTTAGTTTTCAGACGTTTCGTCACCATTCTAGGTAACATCATCGGTGAGTCTCCGACGAAGTGCTGATGTTATGTCCCGCTTTCTATTTTATCTGGTTAGGTTTCCTTGGGTTTATCTAACCAAATAAATAGAAAGTGGGACATAACACCAGAGCTTCGTCGGAGGCTCACTGATGATGTTACCTAGAATGGTGATGAAACATCTGAAAACTAACCTTCCAGCTCAGCGAGCAAACTCACATCCAGAACCTCAACCTGAGCTACGAATCTTCTCAAAACTCGTTTTTTTTCCCCCACTATGTACTGCAAATATCTGGTTGTGTTGGTAATTCTAGGATGCAGTGAAAGAAAAATACTTTTTACAATGCGATAAGAAACAGCAAACCTCAAAAAGGTTTGATAAGAACTCCACACCTCTCTTAACAGACAACCTCCTGTTTGCAATACCAAACTCATTTACGATAATCACAATGCATAAATACATGAAAACCTAAATACTACGAAAATGCTTCTATCTAAAGAGTGACAAACTAAAAGTGACACTTCTAACTTTAAGAATGTGTTCACAGAATCAATATTTGTTGTAGAATGCTGTCTTATTCATAGTCAAATTCTACTTTTGTATAATAACACGTGGCCACAGATACTGGGTACTTCTTTTTTTACTCCCTGGTCATCTTCTAAATTCATAAAATTAGAACACAAACTCATCCTCTTCAAATTAATGTCTCTCCAGCCACAATCTAACAAGAACAAATACAATTTTAACAATTCATATCACAGAGAAAATAAAATTCTCTAAGATGCAGATCCAAAAACCCTCTTTACTTAGTTCTTGGCAGTAAGATGTTAAAGATATTATCATATGCTCCTGAACAGTGAAGTCAGGAAATTTTGGTTACAATAGATTAGAGAATAGATGTCTGGGCCTCTTCAAGTCTTGGGCCTGAATAGATACACAACATTCAATACCAACTCCATCTTTATTTATCTTTATCACCTTTATTTTAATATTTTTCAAAGTAAATGTACCCACCTTGTCAACATCCAACGCAGTTAGTTGTATTCCAAATCATAACATGAAACCCATCTTTAAGACGCACTGCAGCAATCCACCAAGGCTCCTTCAAAAGCAAGTTCTAACCCTGTGACCTTTATACCTTAAATGACAAGGGGAGCAGATTCCTGGGAACACAATTATGTGTAAGTTCTCCTGACAAGTCATACACCATTTTGATTAAGAACTAAATCACTGTATCCTCAATACCACTGGGTCAAAGCCAGGCCAGTGTTGCTCACAGCCCATGAATGAAGTTTTTTTTTGCTTCATATTCCATTGAAAACAGTAAGATATGTCAACACTTTTTCTATTCTATGAATTAGCTGAAAAGCTTTTTCTTTTTAACTTCCGTTCTGCCTTTTATACAAGTTTCCTTCATTTAAAATGATATCATGCTGTCATTGGTTTGATCCACTCCATCTGCACAACAATTTTCAAGCTCTGAAATGAGATCACAGTGGGAAAGCTTTGGGGGACACTAATCTAAGTCAATTTGAAAGACTGTATCATAAATTGCAAGAGTAGGTATTCAATCCTTTTTTTCCAACAATATAACTTAGAGGCCTTTAACTCCTGAAGCATCACTCTATCATCACCTTAAAATTTCTGACTCAACAGATGAGGTTGCAAGCATTTTCCTTTGGCAACATTCGGCGCAATCATCCAGTATAAAGTTTAAAGTCTGTCTAAGATCCACCGATAGTCTAACTTATTGACCTTTCTCTGACTTTGAATGCTTTGAGGCGGCCATAACAGCTCAAGATTTCTTTCCAGCTGTTATATCCTGAAGACTTCCACAACCTAAAAACTGTCCATTTCCTGGAATAATAAAAGTCAGAGAATTCTCTCCCTAACCTTTTTAGTCTCACCACTTTTATTATTTCCTTTAAGATACTTCTTAAATCCCGCTTCTCTCATTAATAACACATTATGTGCCCTACAGACTCTTTGTGCTTCTGTGAAGCATCTAGGGATATTTTATTACTCTCGGGGTGCTTATTTAAGTAGTATAATCTACAAGATGAACTGCAGCAAATCAAAGTTATTTTTTGACAAAACCTTCCAAACCCACGACTCTACCACTTAGAATGACAACAGAAGTAGACATATTCGAACATAATTACCCGCAAGTTTGTCCAAAAATACGTCACCACAATTCGAAAATATATCCAATATCCTTTCATTACCACTATCTTAAAAGTCTGGAACTCCTTCTGTACTGTGGATGCACCTGCACCAGCAGTTCAAGATGGTGACTCATCACCACTTTCTCAAGGGAAATTAGGGATAAGCAACAAATGCTGGTCTTCCTAAATGAACCAAATAGAAAAAAGGCCTTCAATCCACTTGGCACCTCAAAGTTCATTCAAGGTATGCAGGAACAGGGCATATATGACGTTCAAGTCTTTATTAGCTATATTACAAAACACAAAAACTGATGGCTCAATGCAACAATGTAGTAGGCCATTCTAAGTCAGAGTAGGTCCTCGTTGTCAACAAGCTTCCTAACTCCAGCAAATGACATAGGAAGGTGTCAGGGATCGAGTGGAATTGAGAATGAGTCATCTAGGATTAAATTCACACATTTTACCTGAAATGCCTTCCCTGCCCAGGAACTCAAGTGGCAAAACTAGTAAACAGCTTGCAACTTCTGCTCAAATGATTAGCAGAACGTCATATTCCTGCTAGCAGCAAACGTGAATTCTGACTTCCCAGGCTGGCAGCAAGCAGCATCCTCATATAGTAGTTCTCTTAAGGACATTTCTGACTTAAACATTATCTAGGGATCACTAGGGAATACAAAGTTCTTTAACCTCTCTTTCTTAAAAATAACTATGCCAAATGGCTAATATTTCTGTAATCTTCTAACCCTCTTCAGCTGATATGAAAGGTTTCATACATCAAAGAGTCCATCTCATTCCTTTTATGTTATAACCCCTATATTATCCAAAATCTCAACTTATCCAACGCAGCCTTTTAGGTATTCACCTATTTTTATTATTCATTCATGGAATGTGGGCATCACTGGTTAAGCCATCGTTTTTAATTTATCCCTAATTGCCCAGAGGGCAGTAAAGAGTGAATTACATTGCTGAAGTCACATGTAGGCCAGGCCACCTAAGGATTGCAGTTTGCTTCCCTAAAGGATATTAGTGAATCAAATGAGCTTTTCCAACAATTGGCAATGATCTTGTGGTCATCATTAGATTTTTTAAAAAAGTGAATTCAAATTCTATCATCTACCACATTCTGGATTTGAACCCAGGCCCCTAGAACATTAGCTGGGTCTCTGAATTAATAACCGAGCAAATAGTACCACTAAGCCAATGCAGTCGTGACTTCAGCCACCTATGTAGACACTACTAAGCTTCCTTTACATCCTTTCTCTTCCTTTATGACCCTCCTTATAACCCAGGTCTTTAACTGTGCTTCATATTTTTAATTCACTCAGAGGACATGAACATTGCCAACTGACCAGTGTTTATAATCTGTCCTCTGTTGCCCTTGGCAAGATGGTGCTGGGCTGCCTTCTTGAACCACTGCACCCCTAACAGTCTCTTTCAACTTGGTATCGTACTTATCCTCATAAAACCGCAAAGTGCATCTAGACATAGAAAATGCTATATAAACGTAAGCTGTCATTTGATCTGGCCTGTTTATCTCCAAGAAGGTGGCTTGAGGTTACCACATCAATATCCCCCCACAATATAATTTAACAGGTCAGTTTTATGCAGTACCGAGACTGCTACACGCTTTTGACTAGTACAGTCTACGAAATCAGAGATAATGGGAACTGCAGATGCTGGAGAATTCCAAGATAATAAAATGTGAGGCTGGATGAACACAGCAGGCCAAGCAGCATCTCAGGAGCACAAAAGCTGACATTTCGGGCCTGGACCCTTCATCAGAGAGGGGGATGGGGAGAGGGAACTGGAATAAATAGGGAGAGAGGGGGAGGCGGACCGAAGATGGAGAGTAAAGAAGATAGGTGGAGAGAGTATAGGTGGGGAGGTAGGGAGGGGATAGGTCAGTCCAGGGAAGACGGACAGGTCAAGGAGGTGGGATGAGGTTAGTAGGTAGATGGGGGTGCGGCTTGGGGTGGAGGAAGGGATGGGTGAGAGGAAGAACCGGTTAGGGAGGCAGAGACAGGTTGGACTGGTTTTGGGATGCAGTGGGTTGGGGGGAAGAGCTGGGCTGGTTGTGTGGTGCAGTGGGGAGGGGGGGGGACGAACTGGGCTGGTTTAGGGATGCAGTTGGGGAAGGGGAGATCTTGAAACTGGTGAAGCCCACATTGATACCATTAGGCTGCAGGGTTCCCAGGCGGAATATAAGTTGCTGTTCCTGCAACCTTCGTGTGGCATCATTGTGGCACTGCAGGAGGCCCATGATAGACATGTCATCTAAAGAATGGGAGGGGAAATGGAAATGGTTTGCGACTGGGAGGTGCAGTTGTTTGTTGCGAACTGAGCGGAGGTGTTCTGCAAATACGAAATGTCAGTTTCTATAAATCAGTGCATGTTTATGTGTGGTCCATGGAGACCATATGAGGGGTCAGGAACGGACTCTCACCTCAACCACTCACGTGACATCATGCAACCACACTGGCTCTTGGTAGGCATCCAAATTGTCACATGTGCAAGAAACAATATAGTTTTAACAGAGGTACTTTTGTTATTATTGTAATACACAATAGCATTACTGGATTTTCAATATTTGAGGCTTGAAACAAACAGGAACCACCACTGAAAATGGTGCATGTTAAGACTGAAGCCTTCCAGCTAGGAACCAGACATCAATTGGTGTTTTATCAAAAGCAGCATCATTCTTCCTATTAAATCTAATGGCAATTGTAAGTACGTTTTGTTGGGCTGGTAGATGCGCTGCAGGGTGTTTTTCTCTGCGTAAGTGGACCTGGAGGAAAAGCTTGCAAACCATTACTCCAAATGCCAACATAAGTATGGCTGTAATATAATTACACATGGTCAAAGAGCTGGATCCAACCTCACCACAAATCAAGAGATGACTGTAGTTTGCTACAAGGGGCTGAAAGTTTGGAGCATCTCAAGACCAATAACTAGTTTCACTTGCTTGTTGAAGTTTGTCAAAATTTCTAAGCAACTCCACCGACATTTACACACCTCTTCCTCAGCCAGCATTTGGCACCCTGATTATCCTGCCACCCTGTTGCTGGTATATTTGGCTGTGACACTGTATTCCTTATAGCACTGAGATGTAAAACTGCCACCGAATATTTCAGTGGTAACTCTGGATATGTTCAAATGGGAATTTTAAGATTTTCGCCTCAAAAGCCATATTATCTTAACTGTGCAAGTAATAAAGTAGAAACAAGATTACAATGCCCAATCAGCTAAATTGAGCAGGTTAAAACATTATCAGTATTGAACCTCTAAAGTTCATTTGACCACGCATTAAAAACTGAGGAAATTTCTATGTCTCAGTTGCCACAGGAAATACAATTTGCATGGCAGTGTGCCAACAGCAATAAAAGTAATTGCAGGCACCAGGTGATGGATAAATCCGCAGAAACATCAAATGAAACATAGAAGTCATTGCTACATTTATGCGGCTACCCAAAACAACAGTGACACCCTCAGTGGGTCAGACTCCTGAGGCAATTCTATCAATGATCTCCAAGCCTGTCATATTACAATTACAGGTTTCAAAAATATAAATTTTATTTTTGACCTCAATCTATTCCAATGACATTTCACACCATCAACACTTGCAGAAAAGGTAGCTGAAAGAATTCCTTTTGGAGCACATTTTATGCTGTTATTAATGTGGAGCAGTTATCTAGCCTGCCTCACTTCAAAAAAAAAGGGCAATTTGGATTCTTCCCACTGATCTCTGGATGACCTGGGGAGCTGAGTACCAAATGGTCTGGATGCTTAAAAGTTGCACAGGTAGGTAAAAGCTACATTGTGGTCTTTAGTCAGCAAAACCCCAAGCATACATGGGTCTCTAAATCCTTGGTTCTGCTAAACAAACTTTTAGGTAGGTGGCTTCTATCATTTGACCTGCTATAGGGGCAATGTGCTCAGAAACTCCCTGCAGATGCTCCCTCACTCCACATCCACAAAGAGAAAAAGTCAAAGAAAAAGTCAAGTATGAAAATTATTAATGAACAGTCATACTGGACTCAAAACGTTAACTTTGTTTCTTTCTCCACAGATGCTTCTAAACCTGCTGAGGTCTCCCTGTGCTTGTTTAGCTTAGAATGAGGTTTCCATCAGCACCATCAGTAGGACTTTTACAATAATGTAACTGTTTCATGGATTTTATGAAGTTTTGTTTTCAACAAAAAGATAAAATCAAATTGCCACGGTGAAACTTGAACATATATTTTCTGATTCATGGAAAATGACTATTATCCACTCAAATCCTTCAATATAGGTCATTACCAGCTTCTTTTCGATTATATTTAGCAACATGCATGCGTATAATGGCCCAAGGCCAGTTCCAGCAGGCCCAAGGCATTTAGAAGGATAAAAAAAAGACATTACAATTCTAGTAACACAAAACCATAAACAGATCAAAAGTTAACAAAAGTAACGGATAAGAACACACCCATTACAAGTGCAGCTCTATGTGAACAGATCTACGCTCTGGTCTGGACCGCAGAAAGCGCATCATCATGTAGAAGCAGAACTGTAAAAGTAATAGGGTCATCCAGGCAGCATCTGCAACCACACAGCATCACTCAGCTCTCAGTCTGAAATAAGTGGGGACTTGATAAGATCACCCCACTGTTTACTAAAGGGGCAAAAGAAATAAATGCACACAGGATCTCACTATGAATTGGTAACTAATTCAAACACAATTCTTACAATGGGTCATTTGTATCGTCAGACCAATTGTTTCCAAACACTTTTGTTCCAAAGATTATAGGCTCTTTCCTTCAGTATAGAAAGCAGATTTTACCAATCATAACTTATTGTACAAATTACTGCAAAAAAAAATGTGTTTCTTTTAGAAGATGACTTTCTGCATGTAATTAAATTAAATTACAATTTGGCTCCCAGTGATACTTAGGGGCGTGTGCGGTATGTGAGAAATGCCCTAAATATATTCAATAAAATGGATCAAGTTAAACAATGACTGCTCACCAAAACTAGTAATCCACCCAAGAACCCTTCCATAGCTTTGAATTCTACAACAAGTATCTTTCTATGTCTCAAACCCCATAGCCACCACTTCTTTCAATCTGTGACAACGCACTTCAACCTGTGACATTGCCACTAAACCAACCACAAAGTAATTTTCCAATCAGTATCAAGTGTATGATTAATATTTTGGAATTTCCCGTATGATTAAAAATTGAAGGGGAAAATTTAGGCAGAATGGAAATCAAGTCATTGACTAATACTGCATCAGTTTTTTTTAACCAATTAGTCTACCAGAAACCCAGATATTATGTGAAAGAAACTGCACAGTGTTCTCTAGGAATCAAAGACACATGCCCTTCAAAGCAGGCTGCATATAGCTAATCTTGTCTCTCAAACTATCCAAACAAATCGCAAAATATAGAATCCAGGAAGCTAACTTACTGCCACCTTCTTGAGCTCAATTAGCTTCTTTTCTCAGAGCAATCTCAAAGTAAAATAGACAAGAAGTTTGGATTTTATAACTCATACATACAGGATTTCAGTTCTGCGCAATGATTGAAGAATACAGCTGCTTGAACCACTAGAGTAGACATTTCAAACTGAACAAATCAAGTAATTACTTTAACAGAACTCAAAACTTGCGAAATGACATTAATTGTATTTATTTGATGAATACAGTTTCACTCCCAAACTATTGGCCTTTCTTAATAGCAACTTGTTATTTTTACACGGGCGTGAATGTCATTTTTGTTTTAAGTTGAATTGTACCGCCCCAGTCTGCATTTACTCTAAGCTTTTAATAAATGTATATCAGAACAGCTTCCAATAAATGCAAAATACTGTGGATGCTGGAAATCTGAAACAAACAAAGAATACTAGAGAACTCAGCAGGTCTGGCAGCAGCTGTGAAGACAGAAACAGGGCTGGCATTTTGAATCCAGTTAGACTTGAAGAAAAAAAGTGAGAGCAGGGTGAAGGGATGAATGAGAATTAATATCCTGCAGACCTTTTTATTTTTTTCACAAGATGTGAATTAACATTTACTGCCGATCCTGATTGAGCTCAAGAAGGTAGCAGTAAGCTGGCTTTCTGAGCCACCACAGTCACTTTGGAGTTCGTGCGCACACATTCCTGGAATATTTTGACACAGAAATTGTGAAGGAATGTCGAAATATTTCCAAGTCAGGTTAAGAGTGTGGCTTGGACAGGAACATGCAGATGGTAGTGTTCCCATGGAGGCTGCCATTTTCTTTCTAGAGGGTAGAGGTCACAGGTTTAGAAGATTCTGTCAAAGGAGCCTTGGTGAGTTACAGCAGGGCAAATTGTACATAGTATGCAGTGCTTCCATTGTGCATCAGTGATGGCGACGATGACTACTTAGATCTCTGCACAGGTGCCCTCCATCCATATGCAGCAGTTGCTAATATTTGAATTGCAAGAGGAGTGGGTATGGGGTTGTTCATCATTTATCATTATCCAACACACTGATGGAATAGAGCTGCCAACTCTGATAGAGACACTGCTGGAAGTTTCCGCATATGACCCTCTGCCCACATGCTTTTCATAAATGTTATTAAAAAATTGGTGCCCTGGAATTGACAATTCTTCTGACTTTGCACCAGCAGCTATTTTATGTGAAGTTTCAAGAAGAAGTCAAACAACAAGAGGCGAAGACGTCAGGAATGAGGAAATGTTCTCTTTTAAACCACCAGCTTG
Organism: Stegostoma tigrinum; assembly: GCF_030684315.1. Lineage (NCBI taxonomy): Eukaryota > Metazoa > Chordata > Chondrichthyes > Orectolobiformes > Stegostomatidae > Stegostoma > Stegostoma tigrinum. The sequence goes on from NC_081383.1 coordinate 43,038,503, forward strand.
CATCTGCTCCCACACATTCTTTATCTCTCAGTAACTGAATCATTGCTCATTATAAGCCAAGACCCCATATCCCCAGTTGCTCACTAATTCCCACCTGGTCTGTAGTTCTGATTTTTCTGAGACAGAAATCATTTTACCTAACATCAGGGGTCAATATAACTTGCCTTTCACCTCTCATGCACAAGACCCCCTGGAGATTTTCTTGAGAGCTAATTTTTGATTTTCAGAGCTACCTTTCAGTTTCTGTGCCCTACCTTTTCATTGCGTCTAACTCCTTTTTAGGTAGTGGTCCGGACATGAAACGTCAGCCTTCCTGCTCCTCTGATGCTGCCTGGCTTGCTGTGTTCATCCAGCTCTACACCTTGTTATCTGCTTTTTAGGCAACGCATTCACATAGTAACACTGCTTCATATACATGTGCTGAAGTATTGAACATTTAGATCCTTTGAGAAGCAGATTTAGAAGGACTTTCTACAGGTTTTAGTGTATTTTCTCTCTCTGCAAAGATCATTAAGATTCAAGGAATTAGGTGAAAACAGTTTACATTACAGTATAGAGGGCTGTTGTAGGCTGCAGCGGGACATTGACAGGATGCAGAGATGGGCTGAGAGGTGGCAGATGGAGTTCAACCTGGATAAATGCGAGGTGATGCATTTTGGAAGGTCAAATTTGAAAGCTGAGTACAGGATTAAGGATAGGATTCTTGGCAGTGTGGAGGAACAGAGGGATCTTGCTGTGCAGATACATAGATCCCTTAAAATGGCCACCCAAGTGGACAGGGTTGTTAAGAAAGCATATGGTGTTTTGGCTTTCATTAACAGGGGGATTGAGTTTAAGAGTCGTGAGATCTTGTTGCAGCTCTATAAAACTTTGGTTAGACCGCACTTGGAATACTGCGTCCAGTTCTGGTCGCCCTATTATAGGAAAGATGTGGATGCTTTGGAGAGGGTTCAGAGGAGGTTTACCAGGATGCTGCCTGGACTAGAGGGCTTATCTTATGAAGAGAGGTTGACTGAGCTGGGACTTTTTTCATTGGAGAAAAGGAGGAGGAGAGGGGACCTAATTGAGTTATACAAGATAATGAGAGGCATAGATAGAGTTGATAGCCAGGGACTATTTCCCAGGGCAGAAATGGCTAGCACGAGGGGTCATAGTTTTAAGCTGGTTGGAGGAAAGTATAGAGGGGATGTCAGAGGCGGGTTCTTTACACAGAGTTGTGAGAGCATGGAATGCGTTGCCAGCTGCAGTTGTGGAAGCAAGGTCATTGGGGTCATTTAAGAGACTGCTGGACATGCATACGGTCACAGAAATTTGAGGGTGCATACATGAGGATCAATGGTCGGCACAACATTGTGGGCTGAAGGGCCTGTTCTGTGCTGTACTGTCCTATGTTCTATTACCAGAAGAAGTGGTGCTGGGGGGCTTAGAAAACACAAGGGTGTACAAACCCCCAGGGCCTGTTCAAGTGTGTGCCAGGACGTTTTGTGAAGTTAGGGAGGAAATTGCAGGGTCACTAGCAGAATTATTTGTATCACCTATAACTGAGGGTGTAGTGCTGGAGGACTGGAGGGTGGCTAATGTTGTGCCTTTATTTCAGAAAGGTTGTAAGCAGAAGCCCAGTAACTATAGACCTGCGAGTTTGACACTGGTGGTGGCGAGTTGTTGGAGATTATTTTGAAAGGCAGAATTTTGGAGAGGCAAGGTTAGACGTAGTCAAAATGTTGTGTGCGAGGAAAATCATGTCTCACAAACTTGATTGAGTTTTTTGAGGAAATAATCAAAAAGAGTGATGAGGACAGAGTGGTAGACATTGTTTACTTGGACTGTAGTAAAGCCTAAAGCTGTAAAGCTTAGACTGTAGTAAAGCTGTAAAGGTTCTGCACGGTACACTAATTAATAAAGTTAGATCACATGGGATTCAGAGTGAGCTTGCCAACTGGATACAAAATTGGCATTCAGGTAGGAGACAGAGGGTAGGGGTGGAGGGTTATTTTTCAGACTGGAGGCCTGTATTTTACAGGGATCAATATTGGGTCCATGTTTGTCATTCATATAAATGATTAGGATGAGAATATAGGAGGCATAGTAAGCAAGTTTGTGGACAATACTAAAATTAATGGTGAATAAGATTATCTAAGATTCCAAAGTGATATTGATCAATTGAGTCAACAGGCTGAGAAGTGGCAGATGGAGCTTAATTTGAATAAATGTGAAGTATTGCATTTTAGTAAAAGAAACAAGGGCAGAACTTATACAATTAATGGTATGCTCCTGGGCACAGTTATAGAATTTAGAGGTTCAGTACATACTTCCTTGAAAGGTGCATCACAGGTACTTAGGATGGTTAAGAAAGTGTCTAGTATGCTTGCCTTCATTGCTCAGACCTTGTCTGTATATAAATTGGGACATTACGTTGAGGTTGTACAGGACATTGGTGAGGTCTTTTCTGGAGGACTGTGTGCGCTCTGGTTGCCACAGAATGCAGAATATCCTCCTATTGGAAGGATATCATTAAACTGGAGATGGTTCAAAGATTTACCAGGATGTTGCTGAGACTGGTGGGTTTGAGTTACAAGCAGGGTGGATAGGCTGGGACTTTTTTTCATTGGAGTGTAGGAGCTTGCGGGTGACCTTTTGAAGATTATAAAATCATGAGAGGCATAGATAAAGTGAATAGCAAAGGTCCTTTTTCCACAGATGGGGGAGTTCAAACTAAGGGGGATATTTTTAAGGTGAGAGGAGAAAGATTTAAAAATGGCACGAGGGGCAACTGTTTTATACAGAGTGGCTCATGTTTGGAATGAACTGCCAGAGGAAGATGCAGGTACAGTTACAATGTTTAAAAGACATTTGGATAAGTACATGAATAGGAAATGTTTGGAAGGATATGGGCCAAATACAGGCAGGTGGAACGAGTTTAGTCTGTGAACATGGTCAGCATGGACCAGTTGGACCAAAGGGTCCATTTCCATGCTCTATGATTTTATATCAAAAACTGTCTCTAAAGTGACTACACCTGTTCTAACTCTCTGTATATCAGTACAAAATAATAACATACACATTACAATGCTTCAAAAAAACAGCTCACCACCTTTTCAAGGGCTATTAGAGATGGATAATAAGTTGCCAGCAATGCTGACAAGCAATGAAAGGCAGAAAGGAGAAGTATTCCCGATCACGAACACCAGTACACTCCACTGAATCAATAAATTTAAATAATGAATGACACTCCAAATGATATTTCTACAATCGTTATTTTTAAGGTCTCCAATCCCCTCGTATAAAATGTGGCCCCAAAGAACTACGCTTACAAATGTTAATATAAAATGTTTGTTTTAATGTTTAATGTTTTACTGCTTGTTGCAACAACAGAGATTGAAAGGTCTGCTCATGGTTTATAAAAAAAATTCTCAGGCTTAAAGTGTTCTTTACGATTTCCATAATAGAACATTGATAAAGGATAAAAAGAAAACACAACATTGATTCACTTTTCTACTTGAATCAATGTTGTGTTTTCTTTTTATTCTTTATCAAATGTTCTGTTATAGAAATCTTACAGAGCCTTTTAAGTCTGAGAATTTTTTTTATAAATAACGAGCAGACCTTTCAATCTCTGTTGTCACAAAAAAATTCTAAATTAGCATTTGCAAGCATAGTTCATTGGGGCCACATATTTGTAGGAGGGCATTGGAGACCTTCAAAATAACGATCGTAAAAATATCATTTGGAGTGTCATGCATTCTTTAAATTTATTGATTCAGTAGGGTGCACTGGTTTTGGTAATACAGCATGCTTCTCTTTTCTCTCTTCCATTGCTTGTTAGCATTGCTCTTTCACATCCCTTTTCCAATTTCGTTTTAGCAATGCCATTCTATGCCCATTTCCGTTCTCATCCCCAAACAAAATTTGAAAAAGGAACATGATTTCTATCAATAGCTGTATTTAAGATCATTGCAAAACACCAAGTATATTAAAGAAAAATGATGAGAACTTAACAAATTTTTAAGCTTTCTACATCTTAATGTACCGTACTGCTCAGAAATGGGTACAAATCAAGATGAGACATTTTTATCACAGCCATACTTTTTGTGTCCCACTAAAAGAAGTCAGCTCAGAAAAAAAAACACACAAGCCATTCTTAACCAGCTTGTAACAGCTATCTCAAAGTAACATTAATGACAAATAGCTATACTGATTTTAATTATTAAAATTCCCAAGACTTTGGAAAAGTCTCAAAAAATTAGAAGAGTAACAGTAGCTGCAACAGTAGTAGACTCACCAAGTTTAAGGGCATTTAAATGGTCACTGGATAAACATATGGATTATAATGGAATAGTATAGGTTAGATGGGCTTCAGTTTGGTTTCACAGGTCAGCGCAACATCGAGGGCCGAAGGGCCTGTCCTGTGCTGTAGTGTTCTATATTCTATGTTCTAAAGCAGACGTGACTCCTTTGTTTAAGAAAGGAGACAGAAGCCAGGGAGCTGCAGACCAGTTAGCTTAACGTCTATCATTGAATAAATTCTGGATTCTTTTGAGCAATTAACAAGTATGGTAGATAGAGGAGAACCTGCAGATGTGGTGTAAAACTGAGTACTGGAGAAGCTCAGCAAGTAAACCAGCGTCTTTTTTAAAAATTAATTTGTGGGATGTGGGCTTCACTGGCTGGCCAGCATTTATTGCCTATCCCTTGTTGCCCTTGAGAAGATGATGGTAAGCTGCCTTCTTGAACTGCTGCAGTCCTGCTGCTGTGGGTTGACCCACAATACTAAGAGAAAGGGAATTCCAGGATTTTGACCCAGCGACAGCGAATGGACAGTGATATATTTCCAAATTGTAACCAGTGTGTTTACATGGTGGGTCCAGTGGAGTTGCTGGTCAATGATAACCCTCAGGATGTTGACAGTGAGAGAGTTGACAGGTCATGTTACAGTTGTATAGGACTTTGGTTCAACCACATTTGGAATACTTCGTACCATTCTGGTTGCCACATTACCAAAAGGATGTGGATGCTTTGGAGAGGGTGCAGAGGAGGTTCACCAGAATGTTGCCTGGGAGGTAGGGTGCTAGCTATGTAAAGAGGTTGAGTAGATTAGGATCATTCACATTAGAAAGACGGAGGTTGAGGGGGGACCTGATTGAGATCTACAATATCATGAGAGGTATAGACAGGGTGGATAGCAAGAAGCTTCTTCCCCAGAGTGGGGTACTCAATTACTAGGGGTCACGATTTCAAGGTGAGAGGGGGAAAAGTTTAAGGGAGATATACGTGGAAAGTTCTTTACGCAGAGGGTGGTGGGTGCCTGGAACAAGTTGCCAGTGAAGGTGATAGAGCCGGGCACGATAGTGTCATTTAAGATGTATCTAGACAGATACATGAATGGGCAGGGAGCAGAGGGATACAAATCCTTGGAAAATAGGTTCAGAGATAGTAGGAACTGCAGATGCTGGAGAATCTGAGATAACAAGGTGTAGAGCTGGATGAACACAGCAGGGCAAGCAGCATCAGAGGAGCTTGAAAGCTGCGTTTCGGATCTAGACCCATTTCTGAAGAAGGATCTAGCCCCGAAACATCAGGTTTCCTGCTCCTCTGATGTTGCTTGGCCTGCTGTGTTCATCCAGCTCTACACTTTGTTACCTTGGGAAATAGGTGACAGGTTTAAATAGAGGATCTGGATCGGTGCAGGCTAGGAGGGCTGAAGGGCCTGTTCCTGTGCTGTAATTTTCTTTGTTCTTTTTGTTCTTTGATTCAGTGATGACGACACTGAATGCTAAGGCATGGTGGTTAGATTGTCTCTTATTTGTGATGGTTATAGCGTGGCAGTTGTGTGGTGCAAATGCTCCTTGCTGCTTGTCAGAAACCAAGCCTAGATATTGTCCAGAATTTGTTTCATTTGAACGTGGACGGCTTCTGAGGAATCGGGAATGGAACCGAACATTATGCAATCATCCGTGAACATCCCCAACTCTGACCTTGTGATGGAGGCAAGGTCATTGATGAAGCAGCTGAAGGTGGTTGGACCTAGGACACTACCCTGAGCAACTCTTCCAGGGATGTCCTGGAGCTGAGATGACTGACTTCCAACAACCACAACCATCTTCCTATGTGTCAGGTATGACTCCAACCACCAGAGAGAGAAATGCAGTAAATGTTTTGAGTCCAAATATTCTTCCATGCAAAGAATAATCATGTTGAACTCAAAATATTAAATATTGAGGGATGTAGCTAATTTAAATGAGCAAGCAAAAAACTGAAAGCTAGTATACAATGAAGGAAAATATAAACATGTCCACTTTGGTAAGCAGAACGAAAAAAAAGTGTCCGTTAGATGGAGAGAAATTGCAGAGCAGAGGGACCAGGGTACTGGTACGATAATCTCAAAATGTCAGCAATAAGACACAGCAAGTGATTAGGAAGTCAACTTGCTTTCAAAGAAAAAAAATAAAAGCTGGCATAAGATTATTTGCGATCAATTACTAACAGAATGACCATTTGCCCACTTCCATGAAGCAGATTTCCATGTCTTACCAGGAAGGAAATTACTGTCTCAATTAATTTTTGCAAAGTATAAGTCTGCAACTCACAGAGTTGACAATTCCACTGGCAAGTACCAAGAAATATATCAACTTGAAATTCTGTGATGGAGACACACAATAGTATTTTGGAAAGTTCCTGATTCCAGAGCCCACTTCCATTAAGAAGATCCCTGACCAATATATTTTCCTTTACAAGACAATACACAGGCGCAAGATGGGGTTTGTTTCATCACCTCTAATGCCATGCGCCAGGCAACAATGGAAGCAGGCAAATGACAATACTGTCAGGCTGAAATATCTACTTCCATTCACTCAGACTTCAGTCCAGCTGTAATGATCAAGATCAAGCTCTCAACTCTCTCAGCTCCATCCACCCTACAATTCCTCCAATACCCTTCAAATCTCCCCTGCCCCATCAGTATCCCCACTAGCCTCTCCATGACACCTCACAACCCATCCATCCTCCATACCCATCCCAGCACCTATTATGTAAAAGCCAATGAGCCAGATATGGCAAGTTTTTGAAATGATTCAGAAACGTTAAGCAAAGGCTTTGGAAAGATCCTTTCTAAAACAAAATGGTTCAATCTCGTAGTCTGTCAATCAAGCATCATAGCATCAACATCAGAAGGTTTCATCCATTTCGGATATCTTAATGCCATACAAGTAAAATTGACAGTGAAAAATCTGTTCAAAGAAACATTAAGTATTTAAGGATGTAAATTGATCTTAAAGTAATTAACCAATTTCTTGAAGGGGTCCTATAATTATTTCACTTTCTAACTCATACTTAAACCTCAAAGGGCCACCCTGACAAAATATCTCTATTTGAATGAGAATTTTCTTTCATTTTCAGTGAGCTCTGCAACATCTGTAACGTCAAATGTGATCTAATTCTGATTAATGGTGCATAAAGCACCTTTGTATCAGAGATTTTGGCATCCAAATGCTAGATATTGTTGTCCCTCATTGGCCTTCCATGTCTTACCAGGAAAGAAATTTCTGTCTCAAATGATTTTGCTAAGTAACAATCTCCAGCTCTCAGAATTTATCCTTCACTAATCACTTTTCTCTCTCATCCCACGGCTTCTACCGGGCTGGGGAGTCTACAGAATGCCTCTGGTAATCGTTATGTCTGTTGCCATCTTGTTAAGTCTAAATGAAGTTGAATAAAAGATTTTGATAAGGTAAATAGAGAGAAACTATTTCCTGTGATTACAGCCTTAAAATTAGAGTTGGGTCATCAGGAAGCACTTCTTCGCAAAATTGGTTGTGAAAATCTAGAAAGATGCTGGGTAGACATGACATAACCAAATGAACAAGCTTGAATGGCCTACTCCTATTCCTGTCAAGTGGCTTTATTCCTGTCTTTTCCTTCTCTCACTGCACCTCATTTGTGGAGCTCATAGATGATTCATATATTGTGCTAGCTAATTTATTCAAGATTACCTGGTACACATAAGCGTCAACTTTACTTCAACATACTTCATAGAATTATACTAAACGGAACCAGATATTCAGACTATCATGTATGCACTTGCTCTTGAAACAGGTATCCAGTTAGCACCATTTCCTTATGTTTTTTCCATGGTCATGTACCTGTATTCCTTCAAGGAGTTAGTACTCTTCATTAGTGAGAATCAATCTGCTTCCACCATTCTTTCTAGCAGTGAAATGTAGATCATAGCAATTTGCCATATAAAAAAGTTTATCATTGTGTCTCTGCTTCCTTTTTATTGCCCAATCTAGAAAATAATTACCTAGTTTCTTCAGTCTCTCCATGTATCCAAAACTTGAGTATTTCTGACATGCAATGAAGTGCTGGTATAAATGTTATTTTAATGTATCAAGTGTTCAAGTATCACAAAGAAGACACTCTTATCAATATTTCCTTTCTTTTGAGACTAAGGGTCCACTTTCCACGTCAAAACACAAACAGACACTCCAGAAGTCAGATGGAAACGTGCACCTTACCATTTTGCGTCACTCAGAATTAGTGCAAACTGTTAACATGGCACCTTACGAAACTGGTTGCAAGAAGCAGAAGCATAAACAAGCATAACCGAACAGAAAGGAATTACTGTTTTTTGAATTTCTGCTTTTTGTTGATTTATGATATTGTCTTGCCTATCAATGATAATTGGCAAATTTTTATTAGATCAGAATATTGTAATGTGTAATTTTAAAGAGGTGTCCACTGGCGTGCTTATTTAGTGAACATTTCCCAGGCACATTCAGTAGCCAAATGTCGCAGAAAAGTTTCAAAATATTTAATTGGCCAACTGGTCAACAGATGTATGGCAACAGATTTTGGCAAACCACCTCAAGGTACTCCACGATGGAAGTGGTGGGGGGGAAGGGGGACAATATTACATGGAGAGAAACTGTGGGATGGGAATGAAAACAATGGTTTAGTTGTTGTATGCAGAGAATGGTATGGTGGTACAGGGAATATGTGATGCTATAGGATGGGATTTCAATAAGTACTATTGGAACGAAGATATTAACTGCTCTGCACATGTTTTGTGGGTGCGTGCCAGTATTTATGTCTAAAAAGCACAATGAACAGCCAAACAAGCATAGCACATGATGAAAAAAAAAACTAGCTAATGTCTATGCTAGGGGATTACAGTAATCAAATGTATACTTACCAATGAGTCAATTCAACTTACCACTAGGGGGTGCTTTAGGTCGTGGGGGAACACTTTTCTTTGGGGGCAGTGCTGGTGTATCTTGTTTACTTTGAAAAGGGTCATCAGTGAATCCATGCCCTCCAAACTTTCCCGAGCCAGCAGTAGCAAAAGGATCTGGATTTGAGGGCTGGAGATACAGTGCAGAGAACACATGGTCAATCCTTCTGTACCTTCCAGGGTCTAATTCATTTCTCAAAATTCAAGTACAATGCTGAATGCCCCCCTCCCCATAGCAAAGATGAGGTAAGAGTAATAAGTAGAATTGAGCTTGTAAAGCATCAGTGATACACCTCCACAAGCTTCTGGAAGAAACCAAAGTTTTATCACTATAGCTGGGAGCAGGGCTGGAATATGAAGGGAATACAAGGAGAGGGGTGAGAGAAGAGAAGCAGGAGGGAGATATTTCCTTTCTCAGGCACTGCATTGAATAATTTCTTATTCTTGATGGCCTCAACTTAATTCATCATGTTCTCTCTCCTTGATTTCACTGCACTCTTATCCTCATACTAAACTCTCCCTCCAGTTAAACATCCCAAACAAAATTAATGATCAAGCCTTGACTGTGCCATCTTGTGCTCATGCTAGTCCCATTATATCAATCATGGACAACAGAATATCTGATCAACGAGATAACAAAGTGTGGGGCTGGATGAACACAGCAGGCCAAGCAACATCTTAGGAGCACAAAAGCTGATGTTTCGGGCCTAGACCCTTCATCAGAAAAGCAGCATCTGCAGTTCCCATTATCTCTGATACAAGGATATCTGATCAATTCCCTATACCATTATTGATCAAATTGCCTGCCTTCACACACCATACCTTATTCTAAATCCATCCCTGGGAAAAAGAAATCCTCAGTTTACTTACAATTTCTAGCTTTTGGCCTTCTGTTCACCATAACATCTCTGCCGCTATCATCCCTCGCCTAAATTCACAGGGCACAGGAGCAAAGTCAGAATTTGCTAGAAAAGCTCAGCAGGTCTGGCAGCATCTGTGAAGAAGAATTAGGGTTAACATTTCAGGTCTGGTTCCCCTTCCTCAGGACTGACAGGAGTTACGAAAATGTTAGTTTGTATGCTGAAGGTTGGGTGGGTGGGGGGGGGGGGGGGGGGGGGGGTAAAGAAGTAAACGATACGTGGATGTACAGACCAATGAGAGAGAAGAAGAGTAGGACAGACAAAGTAGTGATAACAATCTGGCTAGGAGGGTGAGTAGCTGTTAATGGGTATTGTTGGTGACTAATGCGTGTAATGGCAGACATTTCCCTACCTACCATCAGTTCTGAGGAAGAGTCACCAGTCCTGAAATGTTAACTCTGATTTTTATTCACAGATGCTGTCAGACCAGCTGAGCTTTTCCAGCAACTTCTGATTTTGTTCCTGATTTACAGCATCTGCAGTTTTTTTTTTCGGTTTTTATTCAAGTGGCACAGATTTAAAAGGAATTGATGGACAAATAGTCCAGATCTGGCTGGACCTCTTAAAACAATGTCGGACTTTGTGCTTTCATTTCATAAAACAGCCCACTGTTCCAGGAACGTTTTGGAAGGCAAAAACAAACTTCTTTTTTGGTAAATCATTTTCTTAAATAATTCTCTCTCTGCTGCCCTTCCGACCTCACCTCAAAGCCTGTGGACTACTTGACACAATTCAACCAGCTGTTATCATGTCTGCTCCATCTCCTAGACCGCCTGGCCATCTTCTTTTAATGTATACCATCTTATGAGATATACAGGGGCCTGAAGACTGAAAAAGTTGGGGCCTAAAAGGGGAACTGAGATGGGGGAGAGATTGAAGAGTCAATATAGTATACTTTTGCTTTACTGTTCAAAATGCAAGTATAAGACTATAAGAACAAGCCTGCACAGTGTCCTATGTGTTGATCACCAAAACGCTGAGCAACCGCAATACTGCTGTTTGTCTTTCCCATTGCTTACTGCCTCCATGCTGTCTGTGTAATTTGTTCAAGTGCTTTACACATAAGTTCTTTTAAACATCAATATTTATGACTCTAAAGTGTTTAACCTCTCATTTCTTCACATTATACTTAATCTGCCAACTTGTTGCCTACTCACTTAACATGCTTTTGCATCTTTGCAGCCACTTTGTGCCCGCTTTGGAAAGCACACAGAACCAAGTGGACTAACATAAGTGACAATCAGAAACTTTTCTATTATGAGGAGATTCTTCAGGTGCCAATGGCAGAAACGCTGAGACCTTTCACGGACCAAAATAACAAGGCAATGATAGACCCCATTCCTATTTCTCACATGTACCTTTTCAAAAAAAGCAGATTCTATGAAATTGACTTGTCCACCTTTAAATAGCCTAAATGAGCTCATTCAACCAATAAAGGTATTTCTCCAGAGCAGTGTGCACCAACATCAGTCAATATTCACAGAAATCAGACGAATGTAAACCACTGGCTCTGTTAAATAAGGGTTCTCCTTTGGCGATTCACTTACAATCTACCCAAAACAAATCATTTCACGTGAGATATTTATCCACTTGTGATATTTAACTTGGTAGTAAATAATCTTACAAAGTTTCAAATTCACATTGTCTACTTCTATAAAGACATAACTGGAGTTACTATTTGTACAGGTTCACACAATTACAATGCAAACTTTTCTGAAGGTCAAAATTCTGTGATCCAATAAAATCACTCAATGAATTCTGGTCAATGCTGACGCTGCCTTGATACTGGGTTTTAGTTGCTGATCTTGTGGTATGGGTCTTGCACGGAATGGGTTACACAGAAATAAACCAAGCAGATTTTCCCAAATATTGGCCAGACACGTCCATTTTTCGCTGGGTCCTGCAATGACACTAATTCCTTGTATGTGACATTGTAATTCAAGGGAGGAATAAGATAAAGGTGGAAATTGGCTTATGAATACAAATGCAGAAGGGTTTCTTGAGCGAGAAATAAACAGTGTGTACTCAAAGCACCAGGCTACTCTCAACTAGCACCGATTCTCCTCAACACCAACCATTATTTTTTATGCAATATGATCAACATGTCATATGCTCATATCTACCAGGCATAACACTACACATTAAAGTGAAATCCTGCATATGCAAGCACCTCCTGCCTACATCCCTGTTTATAATTAAGACAACCTATGTAAACATATAAACTAGTAATTTTCCAATGTAAACAGTAATCTGTTGGTATGTAATGTAGGTTCTAGCAACGTGGTCACAGTGTGATTGAAATCCGAATTTCTCCAACTTTTATGAGTGATTCGTTTTAACCCCTTTAGTCTTCAAGTTTTATTTTCAACATCTTATCAATTTGATAACATATTTTAAATATATTTCTCATACTTGCATTGTCTTGCTTCTTTTAATTTGATTTAGGCGGGCAGTCTTTAGAGTCCCACTCTACTTCCCTCGCTCTAACCATTCACCTTCAGAACCTAAACCACACATACCAAAACCAGACTGAACCCCTCCGCTAACAAATAAATACATGCTGTGTTACAAGTCTCAGACCTCCAGGGAAAAACTACATATCGTCTGAAGCACTTATTTTATCCAAATTCAGACAGAGATGTACCATACATTTATAAGATACAGCAAGTGTTCAAACACAGACCTGCAATACAAGGCATCCATAATAATAGGAAACACATCTAAACCTAAAATCCTGATAACTGCAAATTAAACAGAAACAGGTGGTTTCTGATAAATATCTGGTTTATAATTCAGTATAGAGCCAGGCTGAATATAGAAAGCAGAAAAAAAGGGTTTTTTGAACAGTGGGAAAGGGTATTTCAAGGCTGGTATGTTTAGAGTGCAAAAAGGAGTTAGGGTGGAGGATTTAAATAAGCATTGTACATCTGTAGTTACCAAACAGTACATTGAAAATGTCACAATCAAGAGATACTTACGATACTGAACAGGATAAAATAAGCAAATACATAGTACACAAAAGGTTGATAGCATTTAAAATCAAAAAGTCACCCAGTCTGAATTGGATGCGTATTAGTTTCTGAGGAAAGATTTTTAAAATTTATTCTTGGGACATGAGCATCGCTGGCGAGTCCCACATTTATTTCCTATCTCTAAATAGTGGCAGTGAACTGCCTTCTAGAACTGTCGCAGTTCTAGAGGCCAGGTACACACAGTGATTTTTTTTTCCCTCTGGTAGTTTACTGTGGCACAGTGGTTAGCATTGATGCCTCACAGGGCCAGGGGCCAGGGAGCCGGGTTCGATTCCAGCCTTGGGTGATTGTCTGTGTGGAGTTTCATCATTCTCGTATGTGCGTCGGTTTCCTCCCACAGTCCAAGGATGCGCAGATTAGATGGACTGTAGTGGTTCAAGGTGGCAGCTCATGACCACCTTCCCCTGGGCAGTTACAGGTGATTCACTAAATGCTGGCTTAACCAGTGTTGCCCACATCCTGCGAATAACTTTAAAAAAAACAAGTCAAAGGTTGTCCATGGATCTAAAAGGACAAGGAGGATAACCTAACTCTGTCAGTCACATGGGTACAATTTAAGACTAACGAAACCTAATTTAGTGAATTCAAATATGGAATTTGGGTAAAAAGGAAGCATGATATACAATGCTTATTTGTGGGTGAAACAATTTACAAGGTGCTGTTGTTTCTATTATGGGCAGGCATCAATGTAACAAATATTCAACAGAGCTGAAGAGTAAGAAAAACTTCCATGTACAGTTGTAAATAGCAACGGATTCTAATCGGAAACACACTAATAAATAGCAGATGTTTGTAACACCAAGACCAATAAGTTAAACAAGACACCTCAGACAACCACATCAAGCACAAAACAAATATTATTGTCAAGTAAAAGCATTGATGCATGGTACACATAGCACATTGACTTCAGACAATTAGTACAGATCCTACGAGCTTAACTAGGCCAACCACAGCAAAACATTTGTTAGAACAGCATGATTGATGCAAACATTCCTCAGATCACTGCATGTCTCCTCAAAGCTTTACCAGGTACAATGATCAAATGAGAAGCTTGATAGCAATACTCTCAACTTGTTTGGACAAGTGTTGCTGTAACATCACTTGGAATTAACCTATACAACGTGCAACAGTACGTTCACTAGACTGGGATTAAACCTACACCTACCCTTTCATCACTGGCCTACAGGATGCACTACGGTAACTCACCAATGATGATCAAACAGCAACACTTTTCTTGGTGACCTTTACCAACAAAACGTTTAGTAGTAGAGATGCCATGGAAGCATTACTCAGTCACATATTGACTTGGACATTCAATACTCTCTCTTCATTAGCAATGAGTCAATATCATGAGAATTGAGCACCATCACAAGTTGTTGTTCAAAACGTAGGAGCCACAACATAATACTGTCTATTACAGGCCATCATGATTACATAATGTCAGCAGTTGAAAAATAGTCCGGTTCAGGATTACTGTTAGAATTGGTTACAGTGTAGGGAGTTTTATCTGGTTTATGCTAGGCTAAATGAATTGACACAGGGTCACAAACTCAGAAGAACACAAAATAATTCATTCCAATAATGCATTCTGGGTTTACAATACAAAGCTTGCAATGTCTCCAAATCAGCAGAGTTTTTGCTTTGTGAAAAGATGTTCACTAACTAATTTTTCTACATCAACCAGAACAGGTCAATTTTACTGCATTAAACACGTACAACAAAAACAATGTTAGAAATTAGATATTCCAAAAGACTACGACCACCTTTACCAATCAGAGGTTAATCTGTACAGTCTTTGAGATTGAGACTAGTCATGGAGATGGTGCTATGGTACATAGTGGGGCACCAATATCCGGTGCTGTGGTAGTGCAGCCACAACTTTCAAACCACTTAATACCTCAGGCATCCTTAGTTGTGCTATCACAATGAGAGTCATATACCCGAACCATGACAGTCAGTTAGCATTGAGGTAATACTGCACATCTCCACCTTGGAACTGGCTCAGTGAGGCAGAATGAAATCACAGAATAAGAGCTGTGCCTTGGAACGGGAAAGGGGCAGTTTTAATTTTAAAAATCCAACCATAACTTAAATTTTATCAGCCAAGTTGCATGTGGAATTTGTGTTAAATGCAGAACAGAAAAAAAAATTCAATGTCCACAGTATGGTTCGGTCAAAGATGCAGAGTAGATGATGGGTTATTCGGTGTTAAAATTAGATGTTAGATAGATATATTTACTTAAAATATGAAAGCCCCCAAGATTTGAAGAAATACAGTTTGCAGTTTTTATTATCTAGAGCAGCAATTCTTTACAACAGCATGTGGTTTAAACTTAAACAGTGCATATGGACCTAAAGCAGGCACAAAAACTTCTTTATTCCTCTTTATATTTATTGGCTTAGATTCATACAGCATAGAAAAAGGCCCTTCAGTCCACCACGTCCATGTCGGCCAACAAATGCCAAACTATTTACCTACACTTCCTCCATGCCCTATTATGCCCTTGCATTTTAAATGTTCATCCAAACGCTACTTAAATATTACAAGAATACCAGCCTCCACCACTCAGGTAACATGTTCCACAGTTCCACCAACCTCAGAATGAAAACACTGTTCCTCAGATCCCCTCTAAAACGCTTACTCCGTCTCTTAAACTGAGACCACCTGGTCTTAAGACATTTCTGCCATGGGGAAAAGATTCTCATGATCAACCTGTCTATGCATGTTACAATTTTGTACGCTAGTGAGATCCTTTCCTCAACCTCCCATGTTCCAGGGAAAACAAACTAAGCGTATCCAGTCTCTCCTCATAACTGAGATATTCCATTCCAGGCAACATGCTGGTGAATCTCTTCTGCAGTCTCTCCATACAATCGCATCCTTCCAACAATGTGATGACCAGAAATGCACACAGTATTCCATCTGTGGCCTCACCAGTGTTGCAATACAAGTTCCTTGCTTCTATATTCTACACCCTAGGTAATGAAGTCAAGCATCCCACATGCCTTCTTCACCAGCCTGTTAACCTGTGTTGATACCTTCAGGGATCTATAGGCTTGTGTACCAAGGTCCTTTTGTTCCTCAGAACTCGCTAGAAACCTACCAAGCATTGTGTATCTCCTTCCTTTATTAGAGTTTTCAAAATGCATCACCATACTCTTATCAAAATTAAATTCATCTGCTATTACTTTGCCCAATTTACCAGCTGATCAATGTCATACGGTAGCCTGAGACCATCCTCCCAACATCAATAGCATGTAATCTGGAAACTTAGTAATTATACCCTAATTGTTAATGTATGCAACATACAGCAAGGATCCTGCGCCAATCCCTATGGCATGCTGCTGGTCACAGCTTTCCATTCACAAAAACAACCCCCACCATCACTCTTTGCCTCCTACTTACAAGTCAATTTTGGATCCAGTCTGCCAAATTGTTTTGGATTCCTCTGGCTCTTACCTTTTGGATGAGCCTTTCACATGTGAACTTATCAAAAGCCTCATCCATGCAAACCACATAAAATGTACTACTGTCATCCATATACTCAGCTACTTTTTAAAAAACCCAATGAAACTGGTCAGATCTAATCAGGATCACCCTTCAACAAATCTACACTGATTATCCCTGCCTTTCCACATGTTGATTAACCCTAACCTTCAGAATTGTTTCCAATAATTTTTCCATCACTGACATCAGACTGGTTGGTCTTTAATTACGTGGCCTGTCCCTGCTATCTTTCTTGTACAAAGGAATTACATTAGCTATCCTCCAGTTATCTAGAACTTCACCGGTGGTCAGCAAAGTATTAAATATCTCCACCAGGTCCCCAGCAACCTCTTCCCTTACCTCCTGCAGCAGCCTGGAATACGTCCCATCAGGCCCTGAGGATTTATGCATTTTTGTGCCTGCTAAAACATCTAATATCTCTCCTATATTAAGTTTAACATGCTCTAGATCTTCACCATTCCAAATGAAATCTCTAGCTCCACTGTCGTCTTTTGTATTTATGAAGGCAATTTCATTTCAGACCTCACCCACGTCTGCTAGTTCCACACACAGTTTATCCCTTTGGTCTCTAATAGGCTCCCCTCTTTCCAAGGTAATCCTCTTACTCTTAATATACTTATAAAATGCCTTGGAGTTGTCCTTAATCCAAAGATATTTCATCACCTCTCTTTGTCCTCTTATTTACTTTTTAAAGCATACCCCTACACTTCTGAGGGGCCTGGTTTGTTTTTAATGATCTGTACCTAACATATGCTTCCTTCTTTTTGTTTATCAAACTCATGATATCCCTTGACATGCAGGGTTCTCTGGACATCACTCTTAGATGAACACTCTGACCCTGAACTCTCACAAGATTACTCCCACTTTTCAAGTGTAGATTTACCTCCCTCTCTATGCCAGATCCTGATATTGAAATTGACCTTCCTCCAAGTAAGACACAATTTCTGCACAATCTTTATCCCTTTCCATAATGATTTGAAACTTACAGGGCTATGGTCACTATCATCAAAACATTCACCCACTCACACTTCAAACACTTCACTGGCTTCTATCCTTGGGATTAAGAATAGAACTGCACCACCTTTGGTAGGGCAATCGATACATTGGCACAAAACGTTCTCTTGGGTCCTTTTTAAAAATTCCACCCCTTCTAATCCTTTCATATGAAAAGCTTTCCCAGCTAATGTTAGCAAAGTTAAAATCTCCTTCTACTATTACTCCCCATAAATCCCCATTACTCTCACACCTTTGTGATTTGCCAACACATCTACTCCTGTATCTCCCTCTGACTGTTGGAAGGTCTGCCAAGCCCAGCAAAGTAATCATCCTATTTTTACTTCTCAGCTCTATCCAGATATAAGGGATTCCCTTTATCAATAATAGAATGCCCTCATCTAGGGTTAACGTTATTTATTTAGCTTCAAATTTTAAAAAATGGATGTCTGCCAAGTAGTTGTTAACATAGTAATTCCTTCAATTACATTGATTATTTGTTAATTTCATATTAAATTTCAAAATTACTAGTTACAGTAACATTGAAAAATGTAAATCCAGTGGTAACTTTTTGTACATAATTATTACATCTTTGGTAATATGCTTAAATGGATGTAAAAATTCACACCACTGTTTGAAAATATGAATTTGCCTGGTGGCCTGGCTGATATTCATCCCTCAATTAACACCGCTAATGAGAGCAGGAGAGATTGTGCATGTGTAAATTTGATTCCACGTACACCAGTGGCTGCATTTTCAAAGCATCTGTGACACATGGAGTGTTCTGAGGTGTCTAGTATTTTGGTGGAGGTCTGCTGAAGCAAAAGGAACTAGCAATAAACAGAAGAATAACCAAGCTTCTCAACTGTAGGACTGAATGGTGATAACAGCAATGCGTGAACAGAATGGAACGGAATTGCAGCATAGCATGAGTATGATAGATAGCACAATGGAGTGGGAGAGATGTGCGAAAACCAATAGGAAATCCTGCTTTATACTATCTGCTGGGCACGTCTATGATGTGACAATCTCACCTAATTTTAAACTTTCATTAATGCTGGGAACCGGCACCACCCAATGCTCACACATATGACTATTAATATCGGGACTTGTATTTAACTTTCCAATTTACCAACTTTAAAATTGAAGACACTGCTTTCAGAACTCCATCTACCCCTGCTGAATTAAAACACTTTTCACACACGTAAGATGTGTTTCTCAAAGTCTTTTTTTCCATACTGCACAGTGCAGTAAATCATTAGATACGGACAAACACAGAGAAGAGATATCTTCAGAGACAATTTAATTAGTTTATCTCAAGCAAGATTGGCCCTGGTTAAGATGCTACCACAGGGAATTACAGCAATCACATATTCAAATAAAAACACACACCATGAGAACAAATGCGTGAGAGAGAGCAAGGGAGGGGGAGGGGGAGAGGGCGGGGGCGGGGGAGAGGGCGGGGGCAAGGAGGGAGGAGGGAGAGAGAGAGAGCGCGCGCGAGGGGCAGAGCGCGCGAGGGGCAGAGCGCGCGAGGGGCAGAGCGTGCGAGGGGCAGAGCGCGCGAGAGTGAGCAAGAGACAGCGCGAGAGAGCGAGCGAGAGCGCGAGAGACAGGGAGCGCGAGAGACAGGGAGAGCGAGGGAGCGCGCGCGCGAGGGAGAGCGAGAGACAGAGAGCGCGAGGGAGAGCGAGCGCGAGGGAGAGCGAGAGAGCGAGCGCGAGGGAGAGAGAGCGCGAGAGAGAGCGCGAGAGCAGGAGAGCGAGAGCAGGAGAGCGAGAGAGCGCGCGCGCGAGGGAGAGCCAGAGAGCGCGCGCGTGAGAGCGTGAGAGCGCGCGAGAGCCAAAGAGCGCGCGAGAGAGAGAGAGAGCGAGAGAGAGCGAGAGAGAGCGCGCGAGAGAGAGAGAGCGAGAGAGAGCGCGCGCGAGAGAGAGAGCGAGAGAGCGCGCGCGCGAGAGAGAGAGCGAGAGAGCGCGCGCGCGCGAGAGAGAGCGAGAGAGCGCGCGCGCGCGAGAGAGAGCGAGAGAGCGCGCGCGCGCGAGAGAGAGCGAGAGAGCGCGCGCGAGAGAGAGAGAGCGAGAGAGCGCGCGCGCGAGAGAGAGAGCGAGAGAGCGAGTGAGAGACCGAGGGGGGGGGGGGGGAGAGAGAGAGAGAGACAGCGCGCGCGCGCGCGCGAGAGGAAGAGAGTGCGTGCGTGAGAGAGCGTAAAATCTGTTGTGAGGAAGTTAATGGAAACTATAATGAAAGACAGAGTGACTGAACTCAAAGAAAAATGTATCTGTTTAGACAGCCAACATTGATTTGTAGTGGTTAGGTCTTATTTAATTAAATATTTTCATTTTTTGAGAAAATTCTGATTCTACGGTATTCCAGCAGGTAATCAATAATACAAAATAAAAGTTACCTAACATTAAAGCTCATACATTTAACTTGTTTAGGAGTTGTTTAAAAGACAGAAATGGGGATAATGGGCATATAGTTGCGTTGTATGGAAGTATGATGTTCCCACTTGATCTCTGCTGCTGTCTCAACTATTCACTACAAGCATGAATTAATTACTTAGATAGCACAACTTTTCTAAATCTACCAACGACACCTTGAATTGGCAGCACAGTAAGTAATCCAGACAATAGCTTAAAACTACAATGTGATGGGTTAAGCAAATGGACAAACTGCACTAGATGGATTTGAATGCTGGTAACTGTGTGGTTACTTATTCTGAACCAAACGAGTATCATTTTAAATCCTAGATCAATAGATTTTTGCTAGTCAAAGATATTCAGATCTATGATATTAAGTGGGTGCAAAGAGTTAGGATGCATAGCAGCCATGACTGCACTAAACTGCAGCAGAACGGGCTCAAGGGCTGAATGGCCAACTCCTCGGCCCATGTTAGTTATATTAGGTTTCAATAAGAAAATAAGAACTTGCATTCATATTGCAGAACTTGGTAGTCTGGGTGTACTGGTACATGAATCACAAAAGTTTTGTATGTAGTCACAGTAACTGATGAGGAAAGAAAGTGGAGGACTTTGATGATTACTTGAATAGAAATAGGATGCAAGAGTATAAAGAAAAACTAGGAGATTGGCACTAGGTAATGACACTTGTTCGAAGAGATGGGAGAGGTATAATGGGGTGAATGACTTCCTGTGCCACAACAGTTGTGCGATTCTGGAGCACTGATGGTTATTGTAAGGGATTGGAATACAAATGTTGGGAAGTTTTGGCGAAGCTGAACATAGGACTGGTGAGGCCACATTTGGAGTCCTGTGTACAGTTTTGGTTACTTTATTGAAAAACCACTGCATTCATTTATACACATTAATTGCATTCAGGAGAGGTAGTGGTAGTGTCACTGGGCTAGTAATCCAAAGGCCCAGATTCCGAGGAAATAGATTCAATTCAACCATGGTAGCTACTAGAATTCAAATTCAAATTAATAAATGATTTTTTTTCTTTATTCATTGACAGGATGAGGTCGTCACTGGCTAGATCAGCATTCGTTGCCTATCCCCAATTGCCCAGGGGGCTATTAAGAGTCAACTACATTGCTGTGGGTCTGGAGTCATACGTAGGCCAGACCAGGTAAAGGTTGGCAGGTTTCTTCCCTAAAGGACATTAGTGAACCAGATGGGTTTTTCCACCAATTGACAACAGATTCATTGTCATCACTAGATTCCTAATTCCAGATATTTATTGAATTCAAATTCCGCCATCTGATGTGGCAGGATTCAAACTCCACAAAGTTATTTGGGTCGCTAGATTAACAGTCCAGTGATAATACCACTAGGCCATCGTCTCCACCCTGTTAAATCTGGAATCAAGAAGTTGTCTATGGCAATGGTAACGTGAAACTATCACTTGTTGTACAAAAAATCCATCTGGTTCACTACTGTCCTTTACAGATGGAAACGTGCCATCCTTAGATGGTTTGGTCTACTGGTGATTTCAGATTTACAGTAATATGGTTGACTCTTAACTGCCCTCAAACGTGCTCTAAAAAGGCACTCAACTCAAGGACAACCAGGCACCACCAATAAATTCTGGCCTTATCAGTGCTGTCCACATTTTATGAAAAAGAATAAATTAAATATGGTTCAGAGAAGGTTCACTCCACTCATTCCTTGAATGAAGGACTTATCATACGAAAGAGAGGGACACAAGAACTGGAAGAACAGATATTTTAGATAGAGATGAAAGAATTATTTTTCCTCCCAAAGAGTCATTAGTCTGTGGAATTTTCTTGACTAAAAAGCAGTGGAGGCAGATTCACTGAATTTATTCAAAGCACACTTGCCTATGTTATTGATATAGGAGGCTTATGAGGGGAGACAGGAACTAGATCCTTGCATGAATAACAATTTTCAAGGAGGAGAACAGCAGATAACACCTTATAAAGTTAAGTTTCCATTGATCAGTAGTACTTTGCCACTTGTATCTTTATATGATTATGATTTACATGTCCAGTTCAGGCTGCTGGAGATCTGGTGTACTTCACTAGGACTAAGGTTTGCATTTTATTCAAACATGCAATTTTGAACGAAAATAGGAAAAACCCACTTTTCCTGTTTATTGACACGATCTGCATGATTACAGTACTATTTCTCTCTGACAAGTATGGTGAGTCCTGCAGGTATATTTAAAATGTCAGCAGTTATATTTTATTGCTTCTTTGTAGTAAGTGCCAAGAATAAGCTGCTAAGCTTTTGAAATAAACATCATCACACAACTTGCTTTGAAACTACTTGCTGTACAGCTATTCAGAATCAGAAGAGGAGCAACATTTGCCCTTAACCAATTTACTCAGATTAAAGGAATATTTATTATGCGCTTGCCTTAAAGGGAAAAATCATCTGGAATTTGGCTAACATGACCTCCCTTAAGGTCTCATGCTGCGATGGGGTCTCCTACTGAATTGCTATAAAGGTACACATACATAATTATCTTGACTCAAAAGGGGATTAAAAACTTTGCAACACAAATCGCAATATTCACGGACTTAAACTGGGCCTTCTCCCGGAAACCATGTAAGCTCCGCCCCAAATACTTCAAAGCATTTATAGGAACCAGGGATTTAAAATAAAGGTTTCTTGAGCATATCTTCAAAAATTCTAAAGTAGGCATGTATTCAAATATTTTCTATAAATTCCATTTCTCACAGTGCTAATCTCTTTAAGTAAATACAGTTATTATAAGTTTAAAGAAAAGGCACAGAAATGATACTGCAACAGTGAAGTGCCCAACAGCTGAACAAAATTATTGTAAATGAGTTGAAATGTAAACAGTGTAAAAATCAGAAATGTGCTGTTGGGAATTCAGTATGGGGGTGAAGGTAGCGTTGCTTTTTGCCTCCAACACTTGAGGTGCATATATGCCTAAAGCAACTAAATATTTAAATTTTCCCCAATGGTTTACTGCTTAGCACTTAGTAATGCAATGGAAGCAATGGTGTAGCGGTATTCCAGAGTAATCCAGTGACAATCCAGAGATCAAGGTAATATTCTGGGGACCACCTTGACAGATGGTGGAATTGATTTCAATTAATGAAAATTAAAACCTGTAATTAAAAGTCTAACGATTGACATAAAAATCCACCTTAGGGAAGGAAATCTGCCATCTTTCACTTGGTTTCACTTTCATGTGTCTCCAGAACCACAGTAATGTGGCTGACTTTTAACCACCTTCTGGGCAACAGCAATAAATGCTGGCCCAGCGAGCAATGCCCACATCCCATGAATAAATACAAAAAAACATGCAGGTGAGCTGGAAGCAATAAAAAATAGATATAAATAAACTAGACCAAGAAATGGAAGGGCAGGCTAAGAGTCTGAATTGCAGTGTGGACAGTGAAACCATATTTAGAAATGTAAACAAGGGGGTCTCCATTGTTCATCTCTCCTGTTCAGAGTCACAACAATACCGACAGTTAGTGATACAGTGACACGTAAGGGAGGGGAAGAAGTATTTGCAATTTGCTCCAGGGCTCAAACACAAGTTATAGACAAGTACAAGTTCTGAACAGGGTTGACTGATGTGGCTTGATAGGGCTTTAAACTAAATAATGGGGACAGGCAAGGAGTTCAGTTGCACGGGTAATTATGAAATAAAATGCTCAGAAAACTTAAAGGCTTTGTATTGAAATCACGAAGCATTTGGAGTAAAATTAATGAGTTAACAGCAAAAACAGAGATAAACGGGCATGATTTGGGATGGTTACCAAGACATGGTTGCAGAGAGAACAAATTTGGGATTTGAATATAAAAGGGTACTCAATGTTTCAGAATCTGAGGCAAGAAGGAAAAGGTGATAGTTTAGCTTTGTTAGTAGGGGGAAGAGATCAGTGTCATAGTGAGAAATGATATTAGCGCTGGAGATCAAGATGTGAATCAGTCTGGATAGAGATAAGAAACAGCAAGGGAAAGAAGTCCTCAACGGGAGTATCTATAGGTCCCCAAAAATTAGTCCTGCAATTGGGCACAGTATAAACTAGGAAATGTTGAGGCCTTGTAAGAAAGTGAAGAAATAACAGGACTCAAAGATTACCAGCTCTGGATTATTACCCAAGCCACATGCAAATTGGCATACTAGGGAGGTGAACATATGGCTGCAGAGGCAAGATGGAAAAGAGTTCCCATCTCATAAGATGTTGACACTAGAACAATAACGTTAAGGAACTGCATCACTGGGATGAGTTCCTCTGAACTGTGTTGAGACTAGGAGTTTAAGGATAAATAGAATGGTCATAAAGGCTTTAAAATAGTGAATGGAGGTGAGGGCACATGTGTAAGCAGTGGTACAAATGGTTCAGAAACAAAGAAAAGGGTAGACAGTATAGTAAATGTCAGAAATTACACTTTAAGCCCTATAGCTCAAAGGAAAAGCTAAAATGGAAAAGTAATCCCAGAAAATTAAACTAGAAGAACTACATAATTGATATGCAAGTAAAACTTTACAACTGAAAGACACGTTTGAGTGCATGACTGAAACAAGTGCTCTTTATACAAAGGTTCTGACATAAGGCAGTATTCTGCAGCAACATATTCCAGACCCAACAGCAGGCAAGCCGTCCAGATTTAGTCATGAACTAGCTTAGTTCACAACCTAATGACATGTAAACAGTTACCTTGTAGCATTCAACAGTGAATGTGAAAAGATGAAATGCCAAACAATTAAGGTTCTGCATTTAGGTAATGCTATTTCAACATGCTGGGACAGAGACATTCACAGGGATAACCAAATATATTAATGGTAAAACAACAGGTGATCAATGGAAGGTATTCAAAACAGAAAGCCATGGTTGATTAAAAAAGTAAAAGCCAACATAATAATAAAAGAAAAAGCAAAACACAGCACAGATCCTTGCAAATGTCTGCAATGCAATCACTTATTTCCATTATAGAACCTTGGGAAGAAAATTTTCTGGTCCAGAGTTGTTATATTGCAACTATGAATACACTTCAAATGTATTTCATTGACTGTAAAGCACTTTGGGATGTTACATGGTTGTAAAAGGTGCTACATGGAAGCATAAAATTATAATGAAATAATGATAAAATGTGTAAGTGAGTAAAACTGCAGAAATTGACTTCCATGTAGTCAAAAGTGAGGCAATGTACTTTGGACCAAAACAGTCCAGGTCAGAGTACTTTCTAAATGGTAAGAAGCTGGAAACAGTGATGTCCCAAAAGACGTGGGAGCCCACAAAAACAAGTCATTAAAATGTCCTGAATAAATACAAGAAGTAACGAAAACATTAATAGAATACAGCTAGAGCACAAGCATGTGTTTGGGGTGGCACGATGGCTCAGTGGTTAGCACTGCAGCCTCACAGCGCCAGGGACCTGGGTTCGATTCCAGCCTCAGGTGACTGTCTGGTGGAGTTTGCACATTCTCCCCATGTCTGTGTGGGTTTCCTCCGGGTGCTCTGGTTTCCTCCCACAGTCCAAAGATGTGCAGGCTAGGTGGATCGGCCATGCTAAATTGCTCATAATGTTCGGGGTGTGTGGGTTATAGAGGGATGGGTCTGGGTGGGATACTGTAAGGGGCGGTGTGGACTTGTTGGGCCAAAGATCCTGTTTCCACACTGTAGGGAATCTAATCTTAAATAAAAGAGGGTAGACGATATGACAAGCAATACAAATCCTAGTTAGACCATATCTGCAGTACTTTGAGCAGTTCTGTACACTATGTCTTGTTGGATACATTGGTTTTGGAGAGACTGCACTGTAGATTTATCTGAACTTCAAGGATTAAATTAAAAAGAGGGATCATTCAAAAAGGGTATATTCCCTGAAATTTTCAAGTTGAGGCATTTGTTTAAAGTGTCCAAGATATTAAGGGCAATGGATAAGGTATTGAGGCAAATGTCATGATAATGAGAAAATATTGACAATAAATCTGCAAATTCCATTACCTTCTTTTAATGCCTGGAACTTTCATGGTCTGAAATGGCTTTAGAGGAATAAACCACCGATTTAAAATAGCCAATGTAATCAGCAGTCCCCCCACAATTTAGCAATAAACAAAACGATTTGACTGAAATATTTTTTTAATCAAAATACATTGAAACCAGTCAGGTGTGAAAAAAATCCTCATTTCCTACTTTGATTTACATCAGTAAGTCCCACATATCAGAGATGAAAGACATCTACAACAATTGAGCTCTGGGATAATTAATTTAAACGTTGAAACACACAAACTAGCTTGTATTTCTGGAAGCTGATTTTATCAGAGTAAGATTCTGTGACTGCAGAAGCAAAGAAAGCTCTTTTCTCTCTGATTCTTGGAGGACAAAGCAGCTGGCAGACAACACAGTGGAGCAAAACACTGCATATTGAGAACTTAAAGAAATCTTCAATATTTGCTATTGCTCAGGACACAATCATAGAATCACTACAATGTGGAAGCAGGTCATTCGGCCTATTGAGTCTACACTGGCCCTCCAAAGAGCATCCCACCCAGTCCCACCCCTCCACCCTCACATTTCCCATCGATAGTCCACCTAGCCTGCACATCCCTAGACATAATGAGCAATTTAGTATTGCCAATCCACCTAACCTGCACATCTTTGGACTATAGAGGGAAACCAGAGCACCTACGCAGACACAGGGAGAATGTGCAAACTCTACACAGACAATTGCCTACGGGTGGAATCGAACCCGGTTCCCTGCTGTGAGGTAGCAGTGCTAACCACTGAGCAGCATTGTCACCCAAGTCATCAACTAAACTCCAGGTTAAAATGTTTATTTGTTTCAGATACCCAGAGGATGTCAAACTGTACATTCCTTAAATCTTCCTTTTATATGGGAATCTCTCTCCTTTTAACTTTGTACCTTTGTACGTATGCTTTGTACCTCTATATGTATGTCTTTATTACTTTAAAGTTAGCAGATAATAAATTTGCTCTTTCTTTTATTTAAGAAAACCTTGCACTTGACTCCTTCATCCACCATGCATTGGTTGACTACTTCTTTACTTACAAGTAGAACCTCAAA
Source organism: Stegostoma tigrinum (assembly GCF_030684315.1). Lineage (NCBI taxonomy): Eukaryota > Metazoa > Chordata > Chondrichthyes > Orectolobiformes > Stegostomatidae > Stegostoma > Stegostoma tigrinum. The sequence goes on from NC_081383.1 coordinate 43,065,679, forward strand.
TGAAAAGAATGATAAAATATTTTAACCATCAACTGAGGAGCTTGCAAAGGGGGAGCCAATTCAGCTCCTTGATCTGAAGAATGGATTCAGGAGAAAAATTAGGAAACATTTCTACATCGAGTGATGGCAAAACTTTGGAATTCTCTATAAACAATGAACACTGGTATGAGATGAAATGTTAATTTTAACAATTAATTTGACATGAATCTTAGATTGACAGATTTTTCTCAACCAGATACATATTACAGGGAACAATACAAAGATGGAGTTAAATTGCAGATCAGTCTCAATTTCATCAACCAGTGGAATAGGTTTCAGGGACTAAAGATCTACCATGCTCTTATAACAGTAGTTATAAAAGAAGGTGCTTACGCAAGTGGTGACAGGTTATGACTTATTGATAACTTATGACAAAGAAAGTACAAAACAAAAAATATTTTTAAAATTTGAAATCAGCTTTAAATTTTTATATTTAAGCAAGTGCACCAGGATCAAACATACTTTCAAATTAACAACTTGAAAAAATGAATGAGAGGTTTTGTAGCCTACAAGGAGGCCATTTAAGCCTGTTGTGGCCATCCTAAAGTACTGCCCAGTTTGCCACGTCTCTCATTTCATTTTTTTCAAATTTTTCTTGAGTTCCCTTTTTAAAGCTATTGCAGATTCTGCTTTCCCCACTATTTGTGGTCAAGCAATTCATGATCTAACAAATCTTTATGCAAAAAAAATCCACAATGTCTTCCGTTGCTTCTTGTTTCTGATTTTATACTTCCATTCCTTTCTCTGACTCCACAATATTCCCTCCCAGGGCTCAACTTTCAGTACAAGCTGCTGTAATATCATTTTTTATACTTCTGCCCCTTATTCACACCCATTTTTCACGCACTACTTCTCCTCTATCCATTTTCTCCACCTCTCCTTCACCCTATTCTCCACCCTTCCTTGCCTCTCCATCACCCCACTCTCCACTGCTCCCTGTCTCTTCTGCATGCAGTTCTCCATGCTCTCATTGTTTCTCTTTCACCCCCATTCTACACCCCTCAATGTCTCTCCTTCATTGCATTCTCCATCTCTCGATGCCTATCCTTCCAACGCATTCACCATATCCGGACACTAAATACCTATTCCACCTTCTTAATTTCTACCACCATCATTATGGGCTCCTCCTTTCAAAATAACATGGTTCCTTCTTGTCCTCAACTTTTATCCTATTAAGCAGGTTATTTGCTGGGTTACATTCTTGAACTACATCTTCGTCTTTCTGGGGGCCCTTTCTACCATGGCACCCTTATTTATTTGACAATCAGTCTTCCTTTCTGCTCTTCAGCAAACACACCAAATTGATGGTTTCTACGCCTTTTCCCAAAGCTCACAAAACTCTACACGAAACATTCATTTCCATGGTTCACCTTTTCCATATTGGGAGATCTAATAGCAGATTGGCTGATTGCAGTTGAACTTTGACATTCTGTTTCTCAAGGCTAATCCTGCTGTGTGTTCCATCACTTCAACATCCCATCACTTAAATTCCAACCGTACTTTCAGGATTGCCTACCTTATTCACTATAACCCAAACACCAGGAATTGTCTCTCATAAATCACCTCAATAGTTTGCAGCTATTTATTCCTAAGCATAATTACAAAAACTTCAGACTTCAGCTCTTTTCTAGATTTTTCTGCATACTTCCCCCATCCAACTTCAATTTAATTGTCAGCAAACTTGGAGGGGTTTTCTGGCCTCTTCTCTTTCCTGTACGTTTGCATTTCACCTCAGCAGCTTTCTACCTTTTGTTAAAAAGCCTACTCACAGACTGTCAGACCTTAACTATTTCATTACCTGTTATACTCCCTTTCTCTTTGCTTCGTATTAAAGCGTTGCTGCCCTTCTGGTGTCATGTCTGGAAACAGACCTTCAGTCAAGGCCTTTGGCCTGTCATTTCCCTATTTAGGTGCTGACCTTAGATTAACTATCATTGACGATTCACTCAAAACAAAAGGAAAACAAGAGGGACACACCATTGCAGCATACCCACCTTATCATCACTGCACTCTAAAAGGTGAAAGTCATCCTGACTATCCGTGGAGAACATGAGGAACGGTTAACTGGTTCAAGTGCAAATGATTTAATCAGTAAAACTTTATACTGAGATTTAAGCCATAAATTACCTTGGACATCTGGGTGAAGTCTGCAAAACCTCCACTCCCAAAGGCACTACTTCCAAAAGGGTCCAACGTTCCAAATGGATCTGTAAACATTTACAGTAAACTCGTTACAAACTATGACAGCAATATTAACTGCGTTCATTTGAATTTAATCCCCAAAGTGTAAATCTTTTCCCAAGCGAATGGCTTTAAAAAAGATAACTTTAATATCAGTCTGGATTTTCTAACTAGTTCTTCAAATCATATGCAGGGCCATAAAGCTAAATACTTTATGTTTGTGCTGTGCTCTGCAAAAATGTATCAAAGTGTATTAAATCTTACCACTGAGCACATAAAACCAGTTTAAACAAAAGATAACAAGGATAAAATCTCAACTGTTGGAATTTAGTACTTTGGCCCACTATTCTATATTTGCGAAGGAGTTGACATCATTAATTTTGGTGACAGTAAAAAAATCTCCCACAAACTACCTCAGTGTGTCTAAATACAGAATCGCATTTGTACTTGTAAATAAAACCTATTCCCCAACACCATAATATCCCCCACCCCCAGAAATACTAAACGCGACTCAGAGAAACTTCCTTCTGCTCTCATACGACTGTAAAATTCACCATTTTAGTTTTCCAAATTGAATTTCTCATTCAGGCTCAGCAATTGCAAAACAAGAATATAAACGTTCCTCCCAATTTCACCCACTGGTGAAACAATCGAGTGGACTAATTAACAGTCACCAACAGAATCACGAGAAGCAGTTCAGCCTATCAAACAAGTTTATTTTACAAGTTAGCAAACAAAAACCCTCACTTTTTCTTTTTAATCAGTCAGGTAGAAATAAAATAAATTACAGGGAGAGGGGCTTTATGGCGTAAAGCCACATCTTATGAGTCCAGTTTTCAACACTGATTGTGGTTGTCAATCAACAACTTTTATTTATATAACACCTCGCTTTCATTCATCATATTATCACACAGACACTCATGCAAAGTTTTGCAGCCTAAACACTTTTAAAGCATTTCAACTTGATTCAACTATGATAAAATTGCCCTTTCTCAATAAATCCCTAATGATAAATGAACTGCAAGGCTTTAGAGTGTTACGAACTTATAATTAGGTTAGCACTGCACTCATTCCCTCATTGTATAATTAGTCTCACAACATGCTCTGCATTCCATAAATGAAAACAATATGTAACAGAGGTGGTACAATAAGCAGAATTCAAATTTTTATGATAAGCTGCAGCATTTTCCCCGTGATTGTCACATTTTGCTCATCAGCACTTTCAGTTTCTCATTTGAAAGAATGAAGAGTACGCACATGAACAATTGTTCACTTTGTAGTAAGCTGGCAGCTAGCACTCAGAACAACTTAACTTACAATTACACTGCTATAAAAGTCATAGTAGCTCCTTTTTTATTTTATTGATAATCTTACCACATTTCACGGCTATTATAAATGAACTATTCTTTCAGGGCAAAGGGTGTAAAAACATATTAATTAAACAGGATGGCAAAAAGGAAAACGGCAACACTGCACTGTACAAGATTGAAAATGTCACATCATATTTTAAAAGTACTGATTCAAAACCATGTTTTAATCTTTGAAATGCTGGTAATCCTAATATAATCCAAGGTGAAAACAACAGTTAAAAGTGTTCACAGCTCAAGCAATTACAGCTTTGAAGTTATAAGCAGAACCATACACACCACAACATGTCAGGATGGGTGAATGTTACCTGGGTACATGATTGCGAGGATAGGTGGCCATGCTTTTAAGAATAGGGCCTTCTGATTTGGACACAGGTCAGTGAAAAGAGTGTGTGACCTTGAACGAAAAAGCTGAGGAACCCCAAATGGCAGCAGCGCAGGAGCCTCAGCTTTTGAATTTATCCAAAAGGTTTGAGGTAGCTCCAGCTTGTTTCAATAAAAGAGAGGTAAATTACTATATCATTGTAGTGCAGAAAGCTAATCAAGTAGGGGAGCGCAAAAAGAAATGTTGTGGTAGTTAGGGGGCAGTGTGGTGAGGATTGACATGGTTCTCTACAGCAAAGAATCAGAGACAAAAGGCTGTGCTGCCTGCCCAATGCCATGGCTCAAGCCACCTGCTCACGGCTGGATAGGAACTTTCAGTGGGGGGGGGGGAGGATCCTTTATCCTGGGCTAAGCAGGTACTGATGACAAAAGTAGGACAAGAAAAGAGGCTCTGCATAATTAGGGTAAGAAACAAGGCGCAAATTTAAGCAGAACTACAAAAGGTTCTGTTATCATTGGATTATTACCTAAGCCACATGCATAGGGACTACAAGATTAGTTTAAAAAATGCATGGCTCACAAACTAGTCCAGTACAATGGGTTCTGGTTTGGGGGCAATGCCCAGAGGAAAGTTGGGGCTGAATCATTGGAATGGTCAGTATCTGAACCATGCTGGGGCCAGTATTCTAAACAGTCACATAACTAAGAAAGTAGAAAGGGTTTTAAGCTAAGTTGTGGGGCAAGGGATCGAATTTTGGAAGGTGTGATAAATCAGAAAGTTGAGACCAGGTGAGAGAAAATGGTACTAATGTGGAAAATGATAAACAGATTGTGATAGGAAATAGTTGAAAGGACAAGTCTAAGAGCAAATCAATAGATAAGGCTAGAGGTTACAAAAATAATACAAAACTAAAGACTAAATATCTGAACACACATAGCATTTGAAACTAAACAGGTAAACTGAGCATGCAAACAGAAATAAATGTACAGACATAAAGGATGATATAAATTTGGACATGAATACTGAAAGGTGCATGATATTTTGGGAAGGACAGGAAAAGGAGGAAAGGTGGCTCTGTTAATTAATGATGGCGCTTGCACAGTACAGAGGAATTGGCCCAAGTTCAGGAAATCATAATTTGGAGGTACAAAAACAAAGTTGCTAGAAGAGCTCAGCAGGTCTGGCAGCATCTGTGAAAGAAAAAAAAGAGTTAACGCGCCAGGCCGCAAACGTTAACTCTGTTTTTCCTTCACAGATGCTGCCAGACTTGCTAAGCTTCACCAGCAACTTTCATCTTGTTCCCGATTTACAGCATCCGCAGTTCTTTCACTTTTTATTTAGAATGTGGAGGTAGTTTTGGTACAAATGAGAAACGATAAAGGCAAGTCGTCACTTGTGGGAGTGATGCACAGGCCATCTAACAGTAATCACGTGGTAAGTTAGAGCGTAAAGGAAGAAATCGTCTTTAAGAAAGATATAGTAATAATCATATGGAGTTTTAATCTAAACAGATAATTAATGGGCAAAGGTAGCCTAGGTAAGGAATTTTTTGGCATTTGGGCATTTCTGACTGGGCCAGCACTTATTGTCCATCCCTTTTTGCTCTTAAAACAATGAGCCTTACATTGGTGATGGACAAGTTGTTGTAAGGGATACTGAGGAACAGGATTTACATGCATTTGGAAAGGCAAGGTCTGATTAGGGATAGTCAATATGGCTTTATGTGTGGGAAATTGCAACTCACTAACTCGATTGAGGTTTTGAAGAGGTAACAAAGATATTGAGGTTTTGAAGAGGTAACAAAGATATCGATGAAGACACAGCGGAAAACACTGTCTACGTGGACTGTAGCACAGCATTCAAAAAGATTCCACATAGTAAACTGGTTAATAAAGTTAGATCACATGGGTTCCGGGGGAGCTAGCTAAGTGGATGCAAAATTGTCTAGGAGGCAGAGGGTGGTGGTAGAGGGTTGCTTTTCAGACTAGAGTCCTATGACCAGCTGTGTGCCAGAAGGATTGGTGCTGGGTCCACTCTTTTTCAACATTTATATAAATGATTGGGATGTAAATATAGGAAGCATGGTTAGTAGATTTGCAGATGACACCAAAACAGCTAGTGTAGTGGACAGTGAAGAAGATCACCTCCGAGTACAATGGAACCTTGATCAGATGGGCCAATGGGCTGAGGAGTGACAGATGGAGTTTAGTTTAAATAAATGTGAGGTAATGTATTTTGGTCAGGTAAATCAGGACTTGGCCGATACAATTAATAATAGAGCCCTGACAAATGCAGGGCCAGGTCAGAAAACTGGACAGAATTTTTTTTTTAAATTCAAAGAATGACTAAAAGTTTATCAGGAGGAGAAAAGTTAAAATTTGAGAGAAAACCAGCGAGAAGTATAAAAATAAAGTGAGAGTTTCTGAAGTTATTTACAAAGAGTGAGTGTCTGGGGAATTGATAATGGAAAATAAGGCGATAGCAGATGAGCTGACATATATGTGGCACTAGTCTTCAATGCAGAAGACACAAGTAACATCCTAGAATAGCTGCAACATAAAATGGAAAGAAGGGATGAACTCAAGAAAATTACAAAGACTAAATACATAAGACTGGTAAATCACTGGATCTGTGGTCTCCAAAGATGTGGCTTGTGAGTTGGAGCTGCATTGGATTTTTTAAAAATTCATTTGATTTGGGAAAGGTTTCATGGGATGGCTAACTAGCAAATGTCACTCCTTTATTAAAAAATGGAGGCAGGCAAAGCAGGGACTATAGGCCAACTAACAACATCTATTATAGGCAAAGCATTATAAGCCATTATTTAGATGTTACAGCATGGCACTTTGAAAAGTTCAAGGTATTCAGGTAATCAACATGGTTTTTTGAAAGAATATCATATATAATTAACTGAAGTAGTACTGTGGATAAATCAGAATGCCCTGAATACCCCTATGATACCAGAACTCATCTCACATGGTCCCACATCAAAATTTACTGCTGAAAATAAAAGTTCATGGGGTGGACATACAAGGTATGGGGAAACATACTGTCATGGATAGAAGACTGGCTAGCAAACTGGAAACAGCTGGCACAAATAGGTCACTTATTGGTTGGCAAGCCACAACATGTGGCGTGGAACAGGGACCTGAACTGGTCTTCAGCCATTTATAATTTCTATAAATGACTGATAGCATGGCTGCAAAATTTGCCGACAACACAAAGGTAGTGAGGAAAGTAAGTTGTAAAAAGGACATAAAGAAGTTACATTGGCTCACATGGGCAAAAGTTTTGAAATTGGACTATAATGTGGAAAAAAAGTGAAAAACATCCTATTCTGGCAGAAAGAATGAAAAAGAAGCATATTATTTGCATGGCGAGAGATGAAGAACTCAGAAATGCACAAGCAGCTGGGCGGCCTAGTGCATGAATTTCAAAACATTAGTATGCAGGTAATTCACAAAATTAAGAAAGCTGTTAGAATACTATAATTTATTAGGCGGGGGGAACTGAATACAAAAGCAAGGAGTTTATGCTTTTGAGTTAGAGCGAGGATTCGTAAGACCACATCAAGAATATTGTCAACATTATTGGTCTCCTTCTGTAATGATGCAAATACACTGGAAATAGCTCAGAGAAAGTGTACCAAATCAATATCTGGAATGGGACAGTTTGTCTTATGAGGAAAGGGTGGCAAGGCTTTTGCCTGTTGGAATTTAGAAGACCACGAGATGACTTGATGGAAACAAAGATCCCTAGCGTTCTTGACATTATACATGTGGAAGGAGCATTTCCTTTTGCAGGAGACTTGAGAACTATGGATCACTGTTTAAATATAAGGGCCCACCCATTTAAGACAGAGAGAAAAAGAGAAAGGTTTTTTTTCTCACAGAGGGTTCAGCATCTTGGAGCTCTCTTTCTCAAAAGAAAGGAAGCAGAATTTTAAACATTTTTAAGGCAGAGGCAAATAAATTCTTGTTAAACAAAGGGGTGAAAGACTATTGTGGGGTGTAGAGTCATTCAATTAGCCATTTTCTTATGAAATGGCAGAGCAGGCTCAAAGAACAGACTAGCCTACTCCTGCTCCTAGCTCAGATGTAGGATTGTATGATTAGATAATAATGTATGGTATACTCGATTTAAAGTAATTGTTTCTTCCTCTCTGATCAAAATGAACATTATTCTCATATTTATCACCTTTGGCTCTGTCATACTATTTTCACCTAAATCAGAAAGTTGTGGATTCAAACTTCTCAGCACAACATCAAGTCCTAATTTACTAGTAGAAGGGCCTTCTATCAGACGTGAGGTAGACTCAAAGATTTCTATCTTTCTTATTGAACACAACGAATGCCATAGTACCACTGAATGGCCACGAGAGTTCTCCAAGGCACCCTGGCAAATCTTAATCATTAAAACACAAGAACTGGTTAATTATGAGATAACAAGGTGTAGAGCTAGATGAACACGGCAGGCCAAGAAGCATCAGAGGAGCAGGAAAGCTGATGTTTCGGGCCTAGACCCTTCTTCAGAAATGGTTAATTATTGCTGCTTCTGTGACCTTGTTATGAACAATTCCTGCATTAAACAGTGACAATATTTCTAGAGTACTTAATTAGCTATAAAACGCTCTGGGATATCCTGAGGGTGTGAAAGATGCTATATAAATTCAAGCTCTTTCTTTTACTGTACTTGAAATAGATTTCAAATCTTTGAACAGCTACTCAAAGTCTCAATATTTTTGGTTGAATAGCCAGGAGCTCAGCATTTTCTCTAAAGATTCCAGATTGAACTACACCACACTTACAAAGGCGGGTAGCAGCGAAGGTACATCTATAGGTCACTCCACACAAGAGAGATGGTAGTCACTTTTTTTCAAAAAGAAGTTAATTATAAAGTTAACTTTGATTAGTCTCTAGATTGAATGGCAGTCTCTAGGTTGAATGGCAGTCTCAGATTTGGTGGAATTCAAAACTTCCAAAATGCCAAAACAAGGCTCACATTTTATTGCCTATCGTTCTGAAGCATCTTCAATCTGTATGATAAAAGTGCACCCACAATGTTATTTCATTGGGAATTCCAGGATTTTGGCATAAGAATTGGTAATATTGGTCCAAATCAGGATTGTTTTGCAGGAACCCTGCGAGATAATGGTGCTTCCATGCATCTGTTTCACTTGTCTTTCAGACAGTGTGTGCCATAGGTTTTGGGAAGTGGTACTAAAGAAGCCTTAACGAGTTTCTGCAATGCAGCATGTCAAAGATGCACATTACTGCTACAGTGAACTATTTGAAGAGGGAGTGGATGCAGGCATCAACCAAGCAAAATGCTTCACCAAAAGTAGGGTTAAACTTGGGGCATTTGAATCTGCATGCAGGCTGGCAAGCAAAGTACTCTTTGTAAGTTCTCCAAAGGTATTGGAAATCAGCTGTTGAGTAACTCACCTTGCAGTACACAACCTTTGGCTCATTCCAGTCACCGTGGCATTTAATATGGTATATTACCTGGTCAATGGTAGCTCAAAGGATGTTGATGCAAAATCAAACCATACATAACAAGAGCAGTAAAGTCACCATAATCTTAATAGACCATAGGGCTGCTCTCTCATTACAATTACAATGAGATGACTGGCAGTGGTTTAACATGAGGGTGACCATGCCTCCGGTGAGGGGGGAGGTTGAGAAGGAGAGTCTTGGGTGATGTGGGAACTGAACCCACATTGTTGGCGTCATGAACCACCATCCAAACGAGTTTACTGATGAGAGGTATAGCACCATGCATAAGAATGGTGAGATGAAAGAGAAAGAATCTATATGGTCAAATGCACTTGCCTCATCAAACTGCATTGATACTGTATCCATTGTACCCGGTGTGGCTTCCTCTACATTGGGGAAACCAAGCCCAGGCTTGGGGACCGCTTTGCAGAAAACCTACGCTCGGTTCGCAATAAACAACTGCACCTCCCAGTCACAAACCATTTACACTCCCCCTCCCATTCTTTAGATGACATGTCCATCATGGGCCTCCTGCAGTGCCACAATGACGCCACCCGAAGGTTGCAGAACAGCAACTCATATTCCGCTTGGGAACCCTGCAGCCCAACGGCATCAATGTGGACTTCACCAGCTTCAAAATCTCCCCTTCCCCCACCGCATCCCTAAACCAGCCCAGTTCGTCCCCTCCCCCCACTGCACCACACAACCAGCCCAGCCCTTCCCCTCCACCCACTGCATCCCAAAACCAGTCCAGCCTGTCTCTGCTTCCCTAACCTGTTCTTCCTCTCACCCATCCCTTCCTCCCACCCCAAGCCACACCTCCATCTCCTACCTCCTAACCTCATCCCACCTCCTTGACCTGTCCGTCTTCCCTGGACTGACCTATCCCCTCCCTACCTCCCCACCTATACTCTCCTCTCTACCTATCTTCTTTTCTCTCCATCTTCGGTCCGCCTCCCCCTCTCTCCCTATTTATTCCAGAACCCTCACCCCAACCCCCTCTCTGATGAAGGGTCTAGGCCCGAAACGTCAGCTTTTGTGCTCCTGAGCCTGCCGTGTTCATCCAGCCTCATTTTATTATCTTGCATTGACTGATTTTGAGTTTGTGTCCCCGACGGTCTTCCAACCTCTTTGGTAACCAGTCATAGAGTCCCACAGCACAGAAGCAGACCATTCGGTCAAACTCAACCATGCTGACAGGATCTCCTAAACTAATCTAATCCTATTTGCCAGCATTTTGCCCATATCCCTCTAAACCCTTCCTAATCCAATAACCATCCAGATGCCTTTTAATGTTGTTATTGCACCAGCCTCCACCACATTCTCTGACAGCTCGTTCCATACGTGCATCATCCTCTGCATGAAAAAGTTGCCCCTTAGATGCCTTTTAAATCTTTCTCCTGTCACCTTAAACCTATGCCGTGTAGATTTTGGCAGTCCCACATCAGGGGAAAAGATTTTGACTATTCACTCTATCCATGTCCCTCACGATGTTATAAATCTCTGTAAAGTCACCATCAGCCTGCAACACTTCAGCGATAAATAGTCCCAGTCTGTTCAGCGTCACCTATTAGCTCAAAACCTCAAAAATCAGTAACATCATTGTAAATCTTTTCTGAACCCTTTCAAGTTTCACAAAATCCTTCCTATAGCAAGGAAGTATTCCAAAAGTAGCCTAACCAATGTCTTGTACAACCGCAACATAACCTCCCAACTCCTAAACTCATTGGACTGATCAATAGAGGCAAGCTCACTAAACACCTTCTTCACTAGCCTATTTACCTGTGACTCCACTTTCAAGGAACAATGAACTTGCACCCCAAGGTTTCATTATTCAGCAACACTCCCCAGGACCTCACCATAAGTGTACAAGTCTAGCCCTGATTTACTTTTCCAAAACGTAGCACCTCACAATTATCGAATTTAATTCCATCTGCTACCCCTCAGCCAACTGGCCCATCTGATCAAGATTCTGTCGTATTCTCAGGTTACCTTGAAGCAAAGTCCAATTGTACCTACCAGTGAGCAGTAATCAGAGTAGCCATCTTCTGGGCATAAATTTAATTTCCAAAATAGTTCACTGGAGAAGGAAACTCTGGCTTCTTTTCTCTTCAGTTGAAGAAAATAAGACATATACTGGTTCTTTTTAAATGTATTGTGGGAGACAGCGATAATGAATTCTTTCTTTTTTTTTGAGTAATTTATGGGATGTGGGCATTTTTGGTTAGGCCAGTGTTCACTGCCCATCCATAACTGTTCTTGACAGGGAGGTGGTGAGATAGTATTTAGAACTGCTGCTGCCCTTGTAATCTATAGAGCTGTTTGGAAGGGAGTTCCACGATTTTGATCCAGGAACATTGAAGGGACCGTGATACAGTTCCAATTGAGAATGGTGTATGGTTGAGAAAGTGCTTTTGGGGATGATTCCATGCACCTGCTTCCTTTTCCTTCTAAGCAGCTGAGATCATGGGTTTGGAAGGTAGTCAGAGCAGCCTGAGTGTGAAGATACAGCACATTCTGGAGATGGCATACACTGAGAACCGCGTGTCAGTGGAGGGACAGAATATAGCGAACAATGCACCAAAAAGGCTGCTTTGTACTGAATAAGGTCAAGCTTCATGAGCAGTGTAACAGCTGCACTCCAGGCAAGCACAAAGTATTCCATCACACTCCTGACTTATGCCTTGTCGAGGGCAGACAACTATCCCAGAAACAGGAGAGGAGTGAATCATCACAGAATTCTTAGTCTCTGATTTGTTCGCGTAGCCACAATATTTATAGGATTGCTCTGAACAAGTCATATCAGACTTGAAACATTAATACTGTTTCTTTCTTCACAGATGCAGCCAGATCTGCTTAGTTTCTCCAGCATTTTCTGTGCTTGTTTCAGATTTACAGCATCAGTAGTGTTTCACTTTTATTCATATCACCGGTCAAGTTCAGTTTCTGGTCTACAGCTACCTCCAAAATGGTGATTGTAGAAGGTTCAGCAATGAATATCAAGGGAAGATGATTATATTCTCATTTGTTGGTCATTACCTGGTATTTGTGTGATGCAAATTTTATTTCGTCTTATCAATTTAAGCCTGAATGTTGTCCATGCCTTGTACATATATGTAATCTGTTTCAGTAGTTGAGGAATGGCAACTGGTGCTGCAATCATCAGTAAACATCCCCACTTCTGACCTTATGATGGAGGGAAAGTCATTGATAAAGCAGCAGATGATGTTTGGGTCGAAGACACTACCCTGCGGAACTCCTGCAGAGATCTCCTGAATCTGAGATGACTGACCTCCAACAACAACCTTCTTTTGTGTTCGATATGACTCCACACAATGACAAGTTTCCTCCCAGTTCCCACTGACACCAGTTTTGTTAGGCCTCCTAGGTGCTATACACACTCAAATGCTGCCTTGACATCAATGGAAGTCACTCATGTCTCACCTCACCTCTAAAATTCAGCACATTTGTCTATGTTTGCACTAAGGTTTGATTACAAATATGGCTAATTAGAATGAAGCAGACTTTTACTTATAGTGTTTTTCATGATACTTTACAGCCAGTATAAAATTTTTGAAATGTAGTTACTGTTGAATTATAAAAACTTACTCCCCACCACTGGCAATCTCTTCAAAATCCTGTCTAACTTCCACGTGAAGCTTATTTGCTATTCCTACATTCACTATGCAGCAGCAGTTAACACAGCAGAGACCATGGTGGAACTGTGACATTCCTGACTTAGAGCTCTGTGCAATATTAAAAAGTTGTATTTGCCCCCTCTGAACAGACCAGAGATTATATACAATTACAGAATTCACCCCAATAATTATGTACAGGAATCAAAACTATATGATCAAATTAGAAACAAGATCTGAAAAGCATTCATCAAACATAACCTTATGCTGTACTTTATGTATCATGTTCTTAGAAAAAAAACAGCCATTTCAACAGATGATGAAACTCCCAAAACTTCATGTAGATCATTCATAACTTATCTTTGTAGACAAATCTAACAGACCATCATACTTTTGATAAACAGTACAACATATGCAGAATGCCCCATGAAGGATTAAAAGAACACAATGCAAAGCCACCCTACCAACCAGAGCACAAATTTCAAACATGCTGCTCAATTCTACAACACAAAGGAACCCAAAGCACATAAAACTGCCATGAGATTACTGTACTTTTTGAGGTAGTTTCCAAGAGTGGTGCGAATTGAAGAGGCTTGCTGTTTCGTAAATTTCCTGTAGTGCGACTTTCTAATTGACAAGTGACAAAAGAGACTATGAAAGAAAGGAAGGAAACGTCATGAACAATCAATCTACGTCGAACAGAAACAGGAGTCCCAAACTTGAGCTCCCACACCCAATAAATTCTGAGTTTCCAGTTATAAAACCCTCTTCCAACCTTCTCTCTCCACTCCCTCCAATGCTACCCACCTTCGACAGGAGATACTGGAAATGTGCAGATGTACTACATAGGATTAATGTCTAATCTATCTGATGAGAGTTCTGCCACTACCTAACAAATGATCCAATAAGTGGAACAAATTTCCATCAAAATACCAAAGGTAACCGAAAAAACGAAAATTAATTCACATAATAAATCCTCGTATAAACAAAAGCCTTGAAAGCAGGTTTGCAATATCAGTGTACTCATCATTAATTCTTTTTATAGGATTATACAGTTTGTTAATCATATGATCTTGATAACTCAGTAACTGATTTTGTTAAATTCATTTGTGGGATGTGGGCATCACCAGTTGGCCAGCATTTACTGGCCATCCCCAGGTACCTTGAGAAGGTGGTAGTGAGCTGCCTTCTTGAACGACTGGAGTCCACCTGCTGTGGGTTGGTCCACAATGCCACTAGGGAGGGAATTCCAGGATTTTGACAAAGCAACAGTGAAGGAATGGCAATATGTTTCCAAGTCAGGATGATAAGTGGGTTTAGAGGGGAATTTGCAGCTGGTGGTGTTCCCATGTATCTGTTACCCATGTCCTTCTAGATGAAAGTGGCCGTGGGTTTGGAAAGTGCTGTCTGAGGATCTCTGGTGAATTTCTGCAGTGCATCTTGTTAGACAGTACACACTGCTGTCACTGACATTCATTGGTGGACGGAATGGATGCTTGTGGATGTAGTGACAACCAAGCAAGCTATTTTGACCTGGTTGATGTGAAGTTTCTTGAGTGTTGTTGGAGCTGCACCTATCGAGGCAAGTGGGGAGTATTCCATCACACTCCAGACTCGTGCCTTGTAGATGATGCACATGCTTTGGAGAGTCAGATGGTGAATTATCACTACAGTATTCCTTCCGTCTGACCTGCTGTTGAAGTCACTGTGTTTATGTTGAGAGTCCAGTTGAGTTTCTGGTCAACTGTAACCCCCAGGATATTGATAATAGTAGACTTAGTGATGGTAAAGCCACTGAATGTCATGGGGTGTTGATTAGGTTGTCTCTTACTGTTGATGCTCAGTGTGGCTTAGAACTTTGCCAAACAGAAGGATCCTGGAATTAATTTATTCTCCAAGTGCCTTTTCTCCCTTCCTTATCTGAAGGAATTGTCTCTTTGCTAAACCTGTCTATACCATGTGTTAACTATATAGCAACCGAAAGGTTATTTCTTAAACAACATGTCTGAATGTATTACAACACACTTCTACGGCCATCACATCTAGAGGCAGAACTTGAAGTCTTTCTGGCCAGGAGTTACAGGTACTACCATTGCACCATAAAACACTAAAATATTTACCAATCAACTTTTCAGATATTATTACACACCTCTGGAACAGGTTGGTCTTTCTAGGGCAAAGGTAGAGATATTATCACTGCAAACAGCCTGCCAAATGGGCTCTACGTTTTTGCTGTAATCTTCCTATCAAGCTGTTCAGAGACATCACACACCTCTGCAGCAGGTGGGTCTCGAACCTGAACCACTTAGTTCAGAGGCATGGACTCCACCACTTCACTACAGGAGTCCTGAATTATTTCTGCTCTTAGTTTCATACTCCTAGCTTTTCAGCACGCAATGTAGAGACAGGGTGCAGGATTTAGGCTTATCACCTTAGAGATCAGATGCTGGGTCTAGTCATGGCCATCACAAATAAGTCCAGGCAGCTGACAGTTGAGAGGGCTCTTCAGTGTGACTGCCTAGCCCTTTTCTATAGCTACATATGTACCCCAACATCTCTGGAGTGGGAGCACTAACGTGCCTTCAGCCTTCTGCAATCAGTGGGCTTCACAGGGGATGGAATGCATCATCTCCCCCCATAAATACATTCTAATTTAAATGATATAAGGCTTTACTTGAACATTTGTCTTTTAGTTGCGGTAGGCCTTTATGGAGTTGTTACTTTTTAATTTGGATAATTTAAACCAACTGTCTTCAAAGAAAGCTTTACACAAAAAGAGGGGATAAATGATATATAATGTGTGTCTTTGCACAGATAGAATGCAAACACTTTATGACTAGCCCCCTGTATTCTATCCATCATCAGCTGGCGGTGCAAATTCTAACAGCACTGCTCATAGGTGACCATCAACGCAGGGTGATGGTAATTTCTCTGAAGGCAGAGCATCATTGTTTTTGCCCAACACCTTAGATTTGCAGAAGAATGAAAAAATAAACTAAGTCAGCACATCCAGACAGCAATCAAGAATTAGGGCAATGGACATGTTCTCCCTGCCTCATCAAGACTCAAACTAATTGTAGAAATAAAATTAGCTACTGCTACTCATCATTGCTTGCAACATATTTGCGTGTAAATGCCAGAGAAGGAAAGAATCAGACTCTAGAGAAAGTACAAATGAATCCTGTGTAAAGAGTAAAAAGTAACTGGTGTCCAGAGTGCTGTGACAAACAGCCTTTGTGGTGACAAGTTTACTGGAAGTACATTTAAACAGATACAACTTTGAAGTGGTCACTTGATAGTAGGGAACTTGAGTACTATTAAACAAAAAGAAATGTTATTGAAGACTTCCATCTTGCACTTAACAGGACAGAAACAAGAATGCAAAACTTCAAATGAAGCAATCATTTATACCAGCAAGGGTGCTATTAGCTGGTGGGTCAACTCTGATTGATTGAGGTGTTGCCACAGAGACCAGGAAATTAACATCCTTCCACATTTTTGTTTAATTCAAAAATATCATAATATCTGCACATGTTCTTTTTCCCTGCAAAGGACATGTCCCTGTGTATGAATATAAGTGACTTCTGTTACAATGAGAAGCAGTAAACTAGTTTCCCCACTTCTCAGCCTTCTTGGTCAGACATAACAAAGTTCCCAGTTCTTTTTAGTATGAGCTTATTTCTCATTCAAACTGAAAATGTGGTCATTTAATTTTTACCTTCGCAGTAAGGAATACGGTTTTCTTGAGTTTAAAAAACAATGTTTATCATTCACTAATCTTAAGAAAACTAATGAAGGTGCAATGTGAAGCATGTAGCCTTTCTATAATCACTTAGCCCTCTCAGGCACAGGTAGAATGGTAAAACAGGATAGTATCCAGTGCAGGAGGGGGGCAAAATATGTAGTTTATACTTCTGTGTGTCTTTGAGACTCAAGGTTTTAAGGTAAGATTGCTGTGGTGGATTCTTGGGTGAACAGTGGTGATTGCATTGTAGTTATGTTTAAGTTCTCAGTTTCCTCAAGTTTCACTGCCTTTGAGTAAAACATTAACTTCAGATCAGAATGCCTTGTGTTTAATCCAAGATAATAAAATGTGAGGCTGGATGAACACAGCAGGCCAAGCAGCATCTCAGGAGCACAAAAGCTGACGTTTCGGGCCTAGACCCTTCATCAGAGAGGGGGATGGGGGGAGGGAACTGGAATAAATAGGGAGAGAGGGGGAGGCGGACCGAAGATGGAGAGTAAAGAAGATAGGTGGAGAAGGTGTGGGTGGGGAGGTAGGGAGGGGATAGGTCAGTCCAGGGAAGACGGACAGGTCAAGGAGGTGGGATGAGGTTAGTAGGTAGCTGGGGGTGCGGCTTGGGGTGGGAGGAAGGGATGGGTGAGAGGAAGAACCGGTTAGGGAGGCAGAGACAGGTTGGACTGGTTTTGGGATGCAGTGGGTGGGGGGGAAGAGCTGGGCTGGTTGTGTGGTGCAGTGGGGGGAGGGGATGAACTGGGCTGGTTTAGGGATGCAGTGGGGGAAGGGGAGATTTTGAAACTGGTGAAGTCCACATTGATACCATATGGCTGCAGGGTTCCCAGGCGGAATATGAGTTGCTGTTCCTGCAACCTTCGGGTGGCATCATTGTGGCAGTGCAGGAGGCCCATGATGGACATGTCATCAAGAGAATGGGAGGGGGAGTGGAAATGGTTTGCGACTGGGAGGTGCAGTTGTTTGTTGCGAACTGAGCGGAGGTGTTCTGCAAAGCGGTCCCCAAGCCTCCGCTTGGTTTCCCCAATGTAGAGAAAGCCGCACCGGGTACAGTGGATGCAGTATACCACATTGGCAGATGTGCAGGTGAACCTCTGCTTAATGTGGAATGTCATCTTGGGGCCTGGGATGGGGGTGAGGGAGGAGGTGTGGGGACAAGTGTAGCATTTCCTGCGGTTGCAGGGGAAGGTGCCGGGTGTGGTGGGGTTGGAGGGCAGTGTGGAGCGAACAAGGGAGTCACGGAGAGAGTGGTCTCTCCGGAAAGCAGACAGGGGTGGGGATGGAAAAATGTCTTGGGTGGTGGGGTCGGATTGTAAATGGCGGAAGTATCGGAGGATAATGCGTTGTATCCGGAGGTCACCTGCACATCTGCCAATGTGGTATACTGCATCCACTGTACCCGGTGCGGCTTTCTCTACATTGGGGAAACCAAGCGGAGGCTTGGGGACCGCTTTGCAGAACACCTCCGCTCAGTTCGCAACAAACAACTGCACCTCCCAGTCGCAAACCATTTCCACTCCCCCTCCCATTCTCTTGATGACATGTCCATCATGGGCCTCCTGCACTGCCACAATGATGCCACCCGAAGGTTGCAGGAACAGCAACTCATATTCCGCCTGGGAACCCTGCAGCCATATGGTATCAATGTGGACTTCACCAGTTTCAAAATCTCCCCTTCCCCCACTGCATCCCTAAACCAGCCTAGTTCATCCCCTCCCCCCACTGCACCACACAACCAGCCCAGCTCTTCCCCCCCACCCACTGCATCCCAAAACCAGTCCAACCTGTCTCTGCCTCCCTAACCGGTTCTTCCTCTCACCCATCCCTTCCTCCCACCCCAAGCCGCACCCCCAGCTACCTACTAACCTCATCCCACCTCCTTGACCTGTCCGTCTTCCCTGGACTGACCTATCCCCTCCCTACCTCCCCACCTACACCCTCTCCACCTATCTTCTTTACTCTCCATCTTCGGTCCGCCTCCCCCTCTCTCCCTATTTATTCCAGTTCCCTCCCCCCATCCCCCTCTCTGATGAAGGGTCTAGGCCCGAAACGTCAGCTTTTGTGCTCCTGAGATGCTGCTTGGCCTGCTGTGTTCATCCAGCCTCACATTTTATTATCTTGGAATCTCCAGCATCTGCAGTTCCCATTATCTTTGTGTTTAATCCATATTGGTTTCACAATAGTTGACCAATTTATGTGGGTGATGCCTATGGCTGTCTTAAGTCATTATTTTTGGAACCTTTTTAAAACCACATCAGTTCATGGAAGTCCTAGCCATTAAATCAGTCAATGGGATTCAGAGATCAACTGTACATATTTTATATAACAGTGACACTACTAGCAAGCATACATGGGCCACATTGTAAACCCAACTGTTAATCTCATTGGGTTTTTCATGCAATTCTTAACATATTCAGGACTGATCAGCAATAATGGAATTACAAGGATCACTAAACATTTTGTTCGAAGTTTTGCAAACACGGGCTGGTTCAGTACACTCACTCAGTTCTCTACTGAGATTTGAAGGAACATGTTATTTGATACGATTCACCAGTCAGTGGAATATATGGCCGTGCGATATCCACCTCAGAGGCCTCATGAAGTCTCATGGCTTCAAGCTAAACACAGACAAGGAAACCTCTGGCTCATTACCACGTACCATCTTTCCTGGGCTGATGAATCAGTATTCCTCCATATTGAGGGACAATTAGAAGAGAGGAATCGAGGACAGTAAGAGCACTAAATGTACTCTCGGTGGGTGATTTTGATCTAGCAAGAGTAGCTCAGCAGCAGTACGACTGATCAAGCTGCTCGTGTTCTAAAGGACATAACTACTAAACTGTGTCTGCAACTGGTAGTGAGGGAACACCACACTTGACCTCATCATTACCAATCTGTTGATTGCAGAAGCACCTGTCCACGATAGTATCGGTAAGACTGACCATCGCACAGCCCTTGTGGAGACAATGTTCTGCATTCACATTGAGAACAAACTCCATCATGTTGTGTGGCACTATCACCGTGATCAATAGGGCAGACACAAAACAAATCTAGCAACTCACGACCTGGCATACATGAGGCACTGTTGGCCATCAAGAACAACAGAATTAAACTCTTAACATAATCTGTAACTTCATGGCCTGGCATAATCCCCAGTCAACCATTACCATCAAGCTAGGAGATCAACACTGGTTCAATGGAGAGTGCAGGAGGGCATGCCAGGAGCAGCACCAAGCATACCAGAAAATCAGGTGTCAACCTGGTGAAGCCACCAAACAGGACTACTTGCACGCCAAAGAGCAAAAGGAGCAAGTGGTA
This sequence comes from Stegostoma tigrinum, assembly GCF_030684315.1. NCBI lineage: Eukaryota > Metazoa > Chordata > Chondrichthyes > Orectolobiformes > Stegostomatidae > Stegostoma > Stegostoma tigrinum. The sequence continues at coordinate 43,085,793 of NC_081383.1, forward strand.
GACAGAGCTAAATCATCCCACAGCGAACAGATAAGATCTAAGCTCTGCAGTCGTGAATGGTAGCAGCCATCTAAACAAGTCACTAGAGGAACAGGCTCCACAAATAGCCCTATCCTCAATGATGGAAGAGCCCAGCACATCAGTACAAAAGATAAGCATTCGCAGCAATCTTCAGCCAGAAGTGCTGAGTGGATGATTCATCTCAGCATCCTCCAGTGGCTCCCAGCATGACAGATACCAGTCTTCAGCTGATTGAATTCACTACATGTGATATCAGGAAACGGTTGGAGGCACTGGATACTGCAAAGGCTACAAGCCCTGATAACATTCTGGCAATAGTACTGAAGACTTGTGCTCCAGAACTTGCCGCTCCCCCAGTTAAGCTGTTCCAATACGGTGACAGCACTGGCATCTGCCCGACAACGTGGAAAATTGTTCTGTACATAAAAAGCAGGACAAATCCACCCCAGCCAATTACTGACCCATCAGTCTACTCTCAATCACCAGTAAAGTGATGGAAGGTATCATCACAGTGCTATCAAGCAGCCTCTACTCAATGACACCCAGGTTGGGTTTGGCCAGGGCCACTCAGCTCCTGGCCTCATTACACTGGTTCAAACATGCAAAAGAGCAGAATTCCAGAGGTGAGGTGAGAGTGACAGCCCTTCACATCAAGGCTGCATTCAACAAAGACTTTCCACCATAAGGTCAGAAGTGGTGACATTTGTTGATGATGGCAGAACATTCAGCACCAATCGCGACTCCTCGGATACGGATGCAGTCCATGTTCAAATGCAACAAGACCTAGGCAATATTTAGGCTGGGCTGACAAGTTACAAGTCTCATTCGCACTTCAGAAATGCCAGTCTATGACTATCGCTAACAAGAGACAATCTAACCACCGCTCCTTGATATTCAATCGTGTTACCATCACTGAATCTACCAGTATCAACATCCTGGGAGATATCACTGACCAGAAACTCAGCTGAACTTGCCACAAAAGCAGGTCAAAGGCTAGAAATACTGCGGCAAGTAACTCACCTCCTGACTCCCCAAAGCCTGTCCACCATCTACAAGGCATAAGTAAGAAGTGTGATAGAATACTCCCTCTTGCTGGATGACTGCAGCTCCAACTACACTCAAGAAGCTTGACAACATCCAGGACAAAATAGCCCACTTAACTGACATTACATCCACAAGCATACGCTCCCTCCACCACCAATACTCAATGGCAGCAGTGTGTGCACTGTCTATAAGATGCACTGCAGAAATTCACCAAAGAACCTCAGACAGCACCTTCCAAAACCACAACCACTTCTATCTAGAAGGACAAGGGCAGCAGATACATGAGAATACCACCACCTGCAAGTTCCCCTCCAAGCCACTTACCATCCTGACTTGGAAATATATCACCGTTCCTTCACTGTCACAGAGTCAATATCCTGTAATTCCCTCCCCAATGGCATTGTGAGTCAATCCACAGCAGGTAGACTACAGTGGCTGAAGAAGGCAGCTCACCATAACATTCTCAAGGGCAACTAGGGACAGGCAATAAATGCTGGCAAACCACACATTCCAAATTAATTTCTTCAAACATTATGTGCCACATTACTCAATTTGGTTGGACAGTAAGTTTGGACATCTTTTGAAGGGTACAAGGGAAGTCTGGCATTCCTGCACTTGGTCTGATGAGTATCAGACAAAAAGCTTTGATAGCACGTCTTTTTATTCAGCAATTCACAATGTAGAAAAATACTGCAAGTTAAACCGTGCTTTCTAATTTAATCATCTGTGGAAAACACAAACTCTGTACTGCGTATCCCAAAGTCACCATGCATGGCTCATTTTATATTCTTCCAAATGACCAAAAATGAATTGGCAGAGAACAAATATCATAAGACAGCAAAGTGACTCTCTATCAAGCAAACCTAAATAAAGTGAGGCGTACTCTGCACAACATTACCCTGAAAATACATAACTTCCATAATGCCCCTTAGGAGGCTCACTAAAGAGAAACAGACAAAAAGCACTGGAAGATTATGTCATGAAAATCAAAGACAAAGGGAAAGAAATTTGAGAAGAACTTTGAAAATGGAAAAGGATGCAGCAAGGCAGAAGATTAAGAATAAAGTTTAAGCGAAGAACTAATATGGTTGTAGGGCCTACTCCCGACTGTGGAAGGTCAGATGGGAGCATAAAGAAGAGACTAGCCAAAACAGTGAACTAGTGGATAGGAAGAGCACCAAGCATAATTATGCACAAGTTGCCATACTGCAAAACTGGAATCGATAAGAAATAAACTCTGAAACACAAATAAGGTATGCTCACACATACCACTGCCAGAAAAAACATATCACTTATCCTTACACAGTTTGCTTTAAAGGAGACTCTAGCATGTCTTTATATCAAAATTCAAATAACCAATTGGATCTCTATGGTGTTGCTGTTTATATCAATGAATATATATCACACTCTGATAACAAATAATTTATACGTCGTGAACTAAAAAGCAACACTCGCATTTTTAATTTTTATACTTTATCCTCAGATATGACTGCTGCTGCAAACTGGCTTTCACCATTCTGTTGCACAAAAGAAAGTGAAAACCACAAGAATTAATGACAATCACTATTTCTGAGAGTATTACATTCAGTCAACTGAAAGAAAAGGCCAGTGAAAAGATGATAGCACTGGAACATACATTGAGGTTTACTCTCTATCCAAACTATGTTACACATTACCTCTAAATACCTAAGGTTGTGTAAAATGTAGATAGTATTCTAGGATCTAGCCTCATTATCATAGAAGTGGTCCAAAAAAGATTAAAAATCAAAGTGATTAATTAATGGAGACGTGCAATTCACAGTATTCTCAAATCTTGACAACAAAATCAGGTCTAAATTCATCATATGGACAAAATACTTTTGTTGCTTTTTAGTTCACGACTTATAAATTATTTGTTATCAGAGTGTGATATATATTCATTGATATAAACAGCAACACCATTGGATTAGTCCCCTAGAACTCAGCAATTTAGCAGCCATAACAAATTATGTTTACATAGCAGTACATACTGAACCCAACTAACAAATCTCAGAAACCATCTCCCTATAACTAATATTAAAACATTAGAATATTCAACATACAAGCTAATTTGAAAGAATTAATATGAAACGAAAACACAGTGTACCAGAGTTGGTTAAGACTGAATTATCACTGAATTAGCATCCTCCTTTCAATAACTATTTCTTTTACATTATATTCTAGGCCCTTGGACTCTAAGGGAAAGTCCAATAAAATGCTAACCCTACTTTGGAACGGAACTCTCACCATGCTTAGTAACAGGTTCAACCCTCTGATGACCATACTGGAGCTATATCTTTGCCATCAGTGAAATTCTCATCTTCTGTGGAATGATATAAATGCACAGTGCCACTGACTGATGCAACAAGGATGAGGATGGCCTCACCGTTACCACCAGTGCATCCTCATAATGGTGAGCAATAGGATTCCTTTCCACTCCATTCCTAGCAGATTTGCATTTATACAACAGCTTTCATGACCTGGAGTCATAATGAAGCTCTTTATATCCAATTAACTTTTCCAGTAGAGTTACTCTAATATAACAGTTTTCAGCTAATTTTCACATGGCAAGATCCCATAAACAGCAATGAGACACTAACCAGATGTTCTATTAATAATTGCTGATTAAGAAATGGACTTTGGTTACCCAACCAAGGAGATTGCTCCTGCTGCTCTTTGAATTGTGTCAAGGGGCCTTTCACATCCACTTGAAGGACAGGCAGAATCTTGATTAGCGAGTTTTGAGAAGATTTGTAGCTCAGGTTGAGGTTCTGGATGTGAGTTTGCTCGCTGAGCTGGAAGGTTAGTTTTCAGATGTTTTGTCACCATTCTAGGTAACATCATCAGTGAGCCTCCGACGAAGCGCTGGTGTTATGTCCCGCTTTCTATTTATGTGGTTCGGTTTCAAAACCAAACCAAACCAGATAAATAGAAAGCAGGACATAACACCAGCGCTTCGTCAGAGGCTCACTGATGATGTTACCTAGAATGGTGACGAAACGTCTGAAAACTAACCTTCCAGCTCAGCGAGCAAACTCACATCCAGAATCTTGATTCTATAAGGGGAGGCAATGGCCTAGTGGTATTATTGCTGGACTGTTAATCTAGAGACTCAGATAACATTTTGGGTACCTAGGTTCAAATCCCGCCATGGCTTACGGTGGAATGTGAATCAGTTTTTAAAAAAAACTGAAATTAAGAATCTAATGATGACCATGATTCCATTGCTGATTGTCAGAAAAAGCCACCGACTTCACCTTCCTTTAGGGAAGGAAACTGCCATCATTACATGATCTGGCCTACATGTGGCTCCAGACCCACAGCAATGTAGTTGATGCCGGACTGTCCCTGGGCAATTAGGAATGGGCAATAAATGCTGTCTAGCCAGCGATGTCCTCATTGCGTTAATGACTAAAGGATATCTAATCTGAAAGACAGCACCTCCTTAGAAGGGCACTTTAGATTCAGTCTCCAGAGTGGGATATGAACTCAAATTTCTGACACAGAGTGCTATAAGTAATCCAGAGTTGACACAGTGCTGCATTAATGAAGGTTTGTCAGCCATAAAATCAAGACATAAACCACAAGTTCAACATGGTCACAATATACACAGGGCAAATTTGAGAGTCTGTTCTGAGGAAAGGTCACTGGATCGAAAGCTCTGTTTTTTTCCCTTCACAGATGCTGACAGGTGTGCTGAGCTTTTCCATTAACTTTGTTTTTGTTCCTGATTTACAGCATCTGCAGTTCTTTCAGTTTTTTTTTTACAAACGAGCCCCTTACTCTGAAATAGAGTGACCAGTCATCTAGATGCAACAATGGATTTTACCTTCCACAGGAATGGTTCGTGACACAAGAATGCTACCTACATTTCACAAATAAAGATATGAAAATAGTGCAGTGTCAGTAGGATCACTTAAATTCTTTTGAAACCCTGCAAAACACTCTAAATTTATACTGTTAATAAAGGCTTTTCAGTTAAATTACATTTGTTGGCATAGGTGATAACAGGGAGGAAACATTAATCAGGTTTCAACTGATTTGAAATGTGTCTGCGAAATGCTGAAAACATGCTTTGCATTCTGTATAGCAAGTTGTGAGCCGAAAATAGAAAATTATTTTATTTCTGAAAACAAAGTAGATACGGGAAAGCAGGGACCACAGCAGAGCTGAAAACCAAAATTATTCTGGTTCTATTTTTACGATGTCTGCATTAAAACATTTTGCTAAAGAAATTATGGCTCGATTGTTAAAAAAGATATTTAGCACACAATGGTCCAATTTTTGACAAAATTTTGGTGGGTTTGCAAGTAATTTTATATGATTTGCAATTTATGACACGGTATCTGAAATCACATACAAGGCATCTCTCTTCAGCAAAATACTCCTGATAATTCATATGCAGTTCATTTGCACACACAAAACATTTGAATAAACAGCTGTAAAATACTAAACTGGTTTTCTGTATAGTTCAATCTATCCAGAAATTTAAATTAAGCAACTTTTGGAAACAGGCCATGCATGTAACATTTTTCTAAACTGGTTGCGACACATTAAATTCTTATATGTCTTGAATGGATAAAGTTTTCAAGCTGGTTTTGCCTCACTAGCAACATAGGAGGGATGCTTGTGCACACTTAAAGACCGTAGCAGATCAATTGCTCAGAAGCAGAGGCTTCTGAGGAAGCTAATTTCCAAAATACCAGCTTTATTGAATTTGAATGGATGCTGTGAACAATATAAATCATTTTGTTCAGCAGGTTAAAAAATTAGCAAAAATATCAGTAATAGCCTTGAAATAAACAACTCTCTCAAGGTTCGCACATACATCACATCACAATATACACAGTGGCATCTACCATCTTTAAAAACACACTGCTGCGTTAAACAGCACTTGTGAATATACAACAATCTCAGAATTCAATGAATGGGATGAATGGAACATATACTTTATTTTTCCTGAAGAATATAATGACTTAACATTCTACTAAGACTTTTAAATTCCGTTTCAGTGAGTTAAGGCATGTAACTTCTAATAGGTCATTTTAAACATAGATTTTTAAATTAAAATATTTTCAGGATTTTAACATATATAACTGAAACCGATGTAGGAGTTAATAGGCAGCTTCTCAGCTCCTTGGAACTTACCAAAAGTTAAAATGCTCATTATTTCAACAAAGTTCCAAATTGGAGTACTGCTGTATACTCTCAGATAATATTGTGTTTTTATCGTAAGTACACTGCTAAACACACTTCAATGAAAAGTTCCATTGTGCATTATCAATTGTGTTATGTGATAATAAGCAATTAGGTCCAACGTTAATATGTATTGTTTCTTCAGATCACATTAAAAAATCTGACCTCTGTGCACACTTCCTGCCTGCAACCCTTTAGCTTGCTTAACATTTATGATACTTTGAAGCGTATTTTCCCCCATTATTGATTCATACCCACATTTATGATAGAAATTACTGATGTGAAAATTCTCCCCACAGTTGAAACCCCTGACTAGTTATGTCATTGCTGTGCTTAAGTTTTGCTCTCCCAGCTCCTCAGCCTATATTTCAATTACCCACCTTTCATGCTAATGTAAGCTTTACCTTTAACTATTAATACAATATAAAATAAAGCATATCTAACACGTTCATGATGTATGACTTTAAACTGGAATTAAAGCATATTCTCCAAGTTAATTTTCCTTTGCCTTCGAACCATGCTTTAGCATTACATGTGAATTCAGCTTCCCATGTGCCAAGTCAGTGGAAAGCGATTAGTATATTTTATGTACACGTACATTTTAAACTTCATGTCTGTCATGTTACCTCTTCAGATTTAACAATCTCTCATTGGCTGAAATTTAAAGAAATTCAATTTTTGACTAACGATGCATAGTCAAATATGAAGCAACCATTATAAAATAATTTTTCAATTTTTTAAAATAATTCTAATGCCTGTGGGCTCAAATTAAGATTAATGCAATAAAAATTAAAGCTACATTTCTAATAACATGCGCCTAATTCATCAATAATTTGTTAGCTTCGAGCATCTTTGATAAGATTTTATTTGCAAATTTCAACCTCTCTGAAAACCTGTACATTTCAGTTAAAATTAACACATTTATTTAAACATGCTAAAGTAATACTCAAATACAACCTCAATTGCCCAGCATTCCTTTCAGCAAATTCCACAGACCAAGAGACGCCCAAGTTCAAGTCACAGTATTATCTTTACTCATCTGTATGACGAGTTCTGCATCCCCAAGCTTTGAACAGCAGAGTTTCCACTCTTGACCATTACAGAACATTAGATGAAGAATGGTCACTACAGCAAAGCAATGAAGCAATGCCAGTAACACCTTTCTTCCTGAAGCAGTATCACAGTGAAAATTTGTAATTTCTCTAAAATGCCTCTGGAACTGTATTGTTTTTCAGGAACATTTGAAAAAGCTTTGAAGGACTTGTATCCATTTTATTTAATAGTAAGACATACTTGTCCCTGTGACCAACAGCTTAACTGGCATTTGGACCGTTAAGACACAAAAATGCTGTGAGGGCATACACAGAGATAAGCAAACAAAGAAGGTACACTGTTAACAACAAAGAGATGCATTGTGGGTTGGGCACAAACAACAAAGGTGCATTTACAAACAGGTTTGTGCTTGTAGAGCAGGGATTACACACAAGATAATTTTACTGCTGCTGCTGCTGCTAGAGTTTTGCCAGAGCCCACCATTTAACAAGGTTCACCAAACAGGATTCAGTAAGAGTCTCATGGGAATCTGTGACAACAAAATGTGAAACTGGATGAACACGGCAGGCCAAGCAGCATCTCAGGAGCATAGAAGCTGACGTTTCGGGCCTAGACCCTTCATCAGTGCTCTGATGAAGGGCCTCGGCCTGAAACGTCAGCTTCTGTGCTCCTGAGATGCTGCTTGGCCTGCTGTGTTCATCCAGCTTCACACTTTGTTATCTTGGATTGTCCAGCATCTGCAGTTCCCATTATCCCATTGCTGGAATCTGTGCCTAGCAAACTGTTGTGATTCTAACCAAAGAGATGCTACAGGAGAGTATTGTCAGGATGGCAATTATATCTTGGTCAGAATACAGCACTGGTGAATGCGACCTGACAGCCACATCAATTGAATTGGAAACCGAGTGATTGTCTAAGGTAGAGGTCAAGTTAGAGAACTTTGGAATTGTATGCATTTACGAAGTTGTCTTTATTATACCAACTATTTGGGAAATTGACCTTTTTATTTGGAGTATCACATGACTGTTAATTCAGATTTAGTTTACACTGATTCTGTTTCATCTTAAGGTACGAGCACAACAAGTGAAATCTCGTTAGTAATCTCTTCACTTCATTCAGAAAATTTGATTATTTCGATCATAGTTTACCCATAGGGACTGTAACAGCCTACAGTCATGGAATTCTACTTCCTATCCCAAGGCACAAGTCAGTACAATCTAAGATCTGTGTACAAATAGTACATTTCACAAACTGAGGATATCCTAAAACTCTATACAAATATTTAAGTACGGTCACGGCTGTAAGAAATGCAGCAAAAATATTACATTTAGGAACACCCAACAACACTAATGAGATAATTAATAGAAAAATAATGGCCTGCAAAATCACAGATTAGTAACATCAAAGGAGGACATTTGTTCAACTGAGTACATGCCAGTTGCCACCAAAAGCAAGTATGTACCTTTCACTCCTCTTTTACTGCAGCCCTGCAAGCTTTTCATTCAGGTGCTGAACCAATACCTTCTGAAATCCACACTTGAATCTTTTAATCCTTTCCATTTTAGTGATATTGCATGAGGGTTAATATTAATTGGGTACCATTGAGGAATCTTCTGCTCATCTTTGAAATAGTGCCTTTTTTTGTTCACCTAACAAGGTACACAGCGCTTTAACCTAAAGATGGTGCTTCTATCAGTGCAGCGCTTCGTTCCAGCGTTACATCGAAGTATTATCCCAAATTTTACACCCAAATCTGAATTAAGACATTGCTGGCACTCTTAAGAAGCATAAAGTGGTTAAAAGAACGTCAATGAAAAGCAAAGAGATCTACAGAGGAATACTGATTTAGCGTCTATGGAGTGGCAGTCTTCACGTGAGACTTTCACAGAGTGTAAAAGGATATGTAGAAGGCAGATTCTTAAATGCTCTTCGAAGTGGATTAGCAGACTCTTATTATATCAAACCGCCACAAAGAATTCAAAGCAGTTTACTGAACCAGTCCACCAACATCATCTTTTAGCAAATAAGGATTAGCAGTAACAATCAGCCTTACCAGCAACAACCATTTTCCAAGATCTTTTAAATATAACAAATATATTTCCCACATATAGACATACTGTATCCATTGTACCCAGTGTGGCTTCCTCTACATTGGGGAAACCAAGCTGAGGTTTGGGGACCGCTTTGCAGAACACCTACGCTCGGTTCGCAATAAACAACTGCACCTCCCAGTCGCAAACCATTTTAACGCCCCCTCCCATTCTTCAGATGACATGTCCATCATGGGCCTCCTGCAGTGCCACAATGATGCCATCCAAAGGTTGCAGGAACAGCAACTCATATTCCGCTTGGGAACCCTGCAGCCCAACAGTATCAATGTGGACTTCACCAGCTTCAAAATCTCCCCTTCCCCCACCGCATCCCAAAACCAGCCCAGTTCGTCCCCTCCCCCCACGGCATCACACAACCAGCCCAGCTCATTCCCTCCCCCCACTGCATCCCAAAACCAGTCCAGCCTGTCTCTGCCTCCCTAACCTGTTCTTCCTCTCACCCATCCCTTCCTCCCACCTCAAGCCGCACCTCCATCTCCTACCCACTAACCTCATCCTAACTCCTTGACCTGTCCGTCTTCCCTGGACTGACCTATCCCCTCCCTACCTCCCCACCTATACTCTCCTCTCCACCTATCTTCTTTTCTCTCCATCTTCGGTCCGCCTCCCCCTCTCTCCCTATTTATTCCAGAACCCTCTCCCCATCCCCCTCTCTGATGAAGGGTCCAGGCCCGAAACGTCAGCTTTTGTGCTCCTGAGATGCTGCTTGGCCTGCTGGGTTCATCCAGCTCCACGCTTTGTTATCTTGGATTCTCCAGCATCTGCAGTTCCCATTATTACAGTTTATAAAGCAGCCCAGTTGTCTAATAGGAAGTCAGATGAAACTTGCTTAAAGTTTAATTCAGAGATAATGGGAACTGCAGATGCTGGAGATTCCAAGATAATAAAATGTGAGGCTGGATGAACACAGCAGGCCAAGCAGCATCTCAGGAGCACAAAAGCTGACGTTTCGGGCCTAGACCCTTCATCAGAGAGGGGGATGGGGGGAGGGAACTGGAATAAATAGGGAGAGAGGGGGAGGCGGACCGAAGATGGAGAGTAAAGAAGATAGGTGGAGAGGGTGTAGGTGGGGAGGTAGGGAGGGGATAGGTCAGTCCAGGGAAGACGGACAGGTCAAGGAGGTGGGATGAGGTTAGTAGGTAGCTGGGGGTGCGGCTTGGGGTGGGAGGAAGGGATGGGTGAGAGGAAGAACCGGTTAGGGAGGCAGAGACAGGTTGGACTGGTTTTGGGATGCAGTGGGTGGGGGGGAAGAGCTGGGCTGGTTGTGTGGTGCAGTGGGGGGAGGGGATGAACTAGGCTGGTTTAGGGATGCAGTGGGGGAAGGGGAGATTTTGAAACTGGTGAAGTCCACATTGATACCATATGGCTGCAGGGTTCCCAGGCGGAATATGAGTTGCTGTTCCTGCAACCTTCGGGTGGCATCATTGTGGCAGTGCAGGAGGCCCATGATGGACATGTCATCAAGAGAATGGGAGGGGGAGTGGAAATGGTTTGCGACTGGGAGGTGCAGTTGTTTGTTGCGAACTGAGCGGAGGTGTTCTGCAAAGCGGTCCCCAAGCCTCCGCTTGGTTTCCCCAATGTAGAGGAAGCCGCACCGGGTACAGTGGATGTAGTATACCACATTGGCAGATGTGCAGGTGAACCTCTGCTTAATGTGGAAAGTCATCTTGGGGCCTGGGATGGGGGTGAGGGAGGAGGTGTGGGGACAAGTGTAGCATTTCCTGCGGTTGCAGGGGAAGGTGCCGGGTGTAGTGGGGTTGGAGGGCAGTGTGGAGCGACTCCTCGACTCCCTTGTTCGCTCCACACTGCCCTCCAACCCCACCACACCCGGCACCTTCCCCTGCAACCGCAGGAACTGCTACACTTGTCTCCACACCTCCTCCCTCACCCCCATCCCAGGCCCCAAGATGACATTCCACATTAAGCAGAGGTTCACCTGCACATCTGCCAATGTGGTATACTGCATCCACTGTACCCGGTGCGGCTTTCTCTACATTGGGGAAACCAAGCGGAGGCTTGGGGACCGCTTTGCAGAACACCTCCGCTCAGTTCGCAACAAACAACTGCACCTCCCAGTCGCAAACCATTTCCACTCCCCCTCCCATTCTCTTGATGACATGTCCATCATGGGCCTCCTGCACTGCCACAATGATGCCACCCGAAGGTTGCAGGAACAGCAACTCATATTCCGCCTGGGAACCCTGCAGCCATATGGTATCAATGTGGACTTCACCAGTTTCAAAATCTCCCCTTCCCCCACTGCATCCCTAAACCAGCCTAGTTCATCCCCTCCCCCCACTGCACCACACAACCAGCCCAGCTCTTCCCCCCCACCCACTGCATCCCAAAACCAGTCCAACCTGTCTCTGCCTCCCTAACCGGTTCTTCCTCTCACCCATCCCTTCCTCCCACCCCAAGCCGCACCCCCAGCTACCTACTAACCTCATCCCACCTCCTTGACCTGTCCGTCTTCCCTGGACTGACCTATCCCCTCCCTACCTCCCCACCTACACCCTCTCCACCTATCTTCTTTACTCTCCATCTTCGGTCCGCCTCCCCCTCTCTCCCTATTTATTCCAGTTCCCTCCCCCCATCCCCCTCTCTGATGAAGGGTCTAGGCCCGAAACGTCAGCTTTTGTGCTCCTGAGATGCTGCTTGGCCTGCTGTGTTCATCCAGCCTCACATTTTATTATCTTAAAGTTTAATTCAGTAACTTTAGTGCATTGAGGCATTGTACAGCATACACACAAATGCATACAGACAACACCCTTACTGCCACATACACTGGTTATTTCCTTAATAAATCTCAGAACACACAGGAGCCTTTCCAGGGAAAACAACTATAAACCGAATAGAGCATGATTCAAATCTAGCAATTTTTCTTACCAGTCAGGCAGTGAGTTTATGCAAGTCTAACTGTCAGTCTGTTTCCCTCAATGAATAGGTGCAACAAATTTGCTCAAAGTATCAACAATCTTATCACACAATGCTAGTGTCCCTACCTCTAATCCAGGATGCCTGGATTTGAGTCCCATCCTGATTCAGAGGTGTGTGGTAGCATCTCTGAACAGGTTGATTAGAAAATAGGGAACATTCCTAATACAGGTCTCTTGTGGCACACTGACAATGGCACGACTTCTGAGCCAGGAAGTCTAAGCTCAAGTCCCATCAACCACAGAGATGTGTCATAATATCTCTGTAGAGATTGATTAGGAAAATATTAACACTCCTGTCACTATGAAAATAAAACATACCTATCAAACAGTATTCCACCTGTAAGATGTAACTTCAAATGTAGCAGAGTTTCACAGATCATGCAGCTTTCTCTGATCTCTTTCAAGTAGTCATTCTTCAAGTTTCATATATATTGATTGTTCTACCATAGGAGGCATACAATCCTGCTGTCCTCATTAAGGATTTTCTGAAGCTAAATTTTAAGTGAATAACGAAGAACTGACATGTACAATTAGAAATAATTTGGAGCAATTTTAGAAAACTGCAAACAAAAAAGACATTTACCTAGCAATGGAAAATTGTCCCGGTAAACCCTGTCCATTAAAGCCAGGACCAATCTGACCCAGCCAATTATCATCCTATGAATCACAGCAAAATGATGGAAGGGGTCATCAATTATGCTATGAAGCAGCACTGACTCGGCAATTACCTTTTCATTGACATCTAGTCTGAGTTCCGTCAATGTCTCCCAGCTTTAGGCCTCATTACAGCCTCAGTCCAATTACAGACCAAAAAGAACACATTCCAATGGTGAGGTGAGACTGACTGCTCTTGACAACAATACTGTATTTGATCAAGTGTGACATGAGAGCCACAGTGAAACTCTAGTCAGTTGGTTTCAGGTCAAAACTCTCCACTGGTTGGGAATCATTCTTAGCACAGAGGAGGAGGATGACTGGTTGTTGGAGGTCAGTCTTCTCAATCCCAGAACATCACCGCAGGAGTGCCTCAGCATAGTGTCCGAAGCACAACCATCTTCAGGTCCTTCACCAAAGATCTTCCCTACACCACAAAGTAGGAAGTGGGTATGTTCACTGATGACTGTGCTATGTTTAGTGCTATTTGAGATTGCCGAGATACAGAATCACCACAGCCTATGTGCAGCATGAACTGGACGTCATCCATGTATTAACTGGTATGCAGTAAATAAATTCAGAATCTACTAATGACCATGAAATCATTGTCAATGTTCAGAAAAACCCATCTGGTTCACCATAGACAGACAGAGGCTGAACGAACACTGCAAACCAGGTGGCATCTGGAGGAAAAGAGCAGTCAATATCTCGGGTATTACCCTTCTTCAGGACTCAACTTGAATGCACCTTTCATCCAGATGTGTGTGGCCTGCTGTGTTCTTCCAGCCTCCTGTTTGTCTACCTTGGAAGGTGTCATCAACAGTGCTATCAAGCAGCAATAACCTGCTAGTCCAGTTTGGGTCCGACCAGGGCCATTCAACTCCTGACCTCATTACAGCCTTTGTTCAAACATGGACAAAAGAGGTGAATTCCAGAGGCGAGGTGAGAGTGACAGCCCTTGACATCAAGGCTGCATTTGACTGAGTGTGACATCAAGGAGCCCTAGCAAAACTGGAATCAATGGGAATCGGGGGCAAACTCTCTGGTGGTTAAAGTCATACCTAGTACACAGTAAGGCAGTTGTGGTTATCAAAAGTCAATCATCTCAGCTCCAGGACACCTCTGCAGGAGTTCCTCATGGTAGGGTCCAAGGCCCAACCATTTTCAGCTGCTTCATCAATGACCTTCCCTCCAACATAATGTCAGAAGTGGGGACGTTTGCTAATGATTGCACAATATTCAGCGCTATTTGCAACTCCTCAGACACTGAAGCAGTCTGTGTCCATCTGTGTCCAAATGCAACAGATCTGGACAATATTCAGGCTTGGGTTGACAAGTGGCACATGGCATTTGCAGTACACAAATGCAAGGCTATGACCATCACAATTGTGAGACAATCTAACAACCGCACCTTGACATTAAATGGTGTTACCATCACTGAATCCCCCACTATCAACTTCCTGGGAGTTATCATTGAACAGAAACTCAACTGGACTCACCACATAAAATGCAGTGTCTAGAAGATCCGAGGCTAGGAATACTGTGGCATGTAACTCACCTCCTGACTCCCAGAAGCCTGTTGACTATCTACAAGGCACAAGTCAGGAGTGTGATAGAATACTTCCCACTTGCCTGGATGAGTGCAGCCCCAACAACACCATCCAGGACAAAGCAGCCCACAAGCTTCCACTCTTTCCACCACCGACACTAAGTAGCAGCAGTGCGTACTATCTACAAGATGCACCTCAGAAATTCACCAAAGATTCTCAGGCAGCACTTCCATACCCATGACCACTTCCATCTAGAAGGGCAAGGGCAGCAGATATATGGGAACACCACCTCATGCAAATTCTTCTCCAAGACACTCACGATTCTGACTTGGAATTGTATCACTGTTGCTGGGTCAAAACCCTGATATTCCCTCTCTAGTGGCATTGTGGGTAAACTCACAGGAGATGGACTGCAGTGGTTCAAGAAGGCAGCTCATCACCACGTTCTCAAGGCTAACTGGGTATGACTAATAAATACTGGCCGGGCAGCAGCACCCACATTCCACAGAATGAATAAAGAAAAACAGAAGTCTGCGCCATAATGCCAGGAAATGACTGTCTGCGACAGGGGTGAATCTAAGCATTGTGCCTAACATTCAATGGTACGACCACTGACTGCTCCACCAACAACAACCTGCAAGTTACCACTGATCAGAAACTGAACCAAACTAGAATATAAATATTGTGGCAGCAAGAGTTGGTCAGAGACAAGGTATTGTGCAGTGAATAAATTACCAAACTCAGTTTGTTATTTACAAGGCACAGGTCAGGAGCATGATAGAATATTCTCCACTTGCCTGGATAAATACAACAGCATTCAAGAAGCTCAACATCATTCAGGACTTTACTGGCTTCCGACCTATCACATGCAATATTCACTCCCTTCATCGTTGAGACACAGTGGCAGCAATGTGTACCTTGCAGCAATTCACCGAGGCTATTTCAACAGCACATTCAAAACTGGTGACTTCTATCATCAAGAAGGATAAGGGCAGAAGATGCATGGGAACATTGCCACCTGCTACACTCCCTTTAAACATACTGATTTGGAAATATATAACTGTTCCTTCAGAGTTGCTGGATCAAAATCCTGGAATTCCCTCACTAATAGCATCACAGGTCGACCTACAGCAGTCAAGAAGACAGGTCACCACCACCTTCTGAAAGGCAAATAGGGATAAATAATAAATACTGGCCTCGTCAGCCACATCCATGTTCCATTACCAGATAAATACAAAGGAATGGGAAATGGCTAGCTGTAATTTTTTGGTTAGAGTACATGAATTAGTTTCCCACAACAGGACAAACATTTCTACCTATCAACACTATCAATTTAATTCATGACCCTGAAGTAGTTACCCGAACCACCGACAGGATTACAAGTAAACTTTTTCATAATTTAAGCCTTCTAACTTTGGTATCTCTTTCTGAGATGTAATGCCGAGAACTGAACACAGTGTCCAATAATTAAACCTTCTAACTTCGGTATCTCCTTCTGAGATGTAATGCCCAGAACGGAATAAAGTATTCACGATGGGAACAACTAGAGTTTTATGTGACTGTAACATAACCGCCTCTCCTTTGGTTCCATGTCTCAAGAAATTAAGGCTATCATTCAATTCGTCTTTCTCAATGCTTTTTATGTTGGGCTGTCTACTTGTTTTTTCACTGACTTCTACATTTGGGATGGCTAAATCTGTCTGATTCTTCACAGTTCCTAGCTTCTCTTCACTTTGCAAATATATTGATCCATCTTTCTTTATGTCCAAAGTAAATGACCTCATACTTCACAACAATGAACACTATCTGCATTTTTTTCTCCCCACGTTTCATCTACCAATTTACCTTCAATTTTTTGCCCTCATCTATACTATGCTAGCAAACAATGGATATATATTATTCCATTCTTTCAGCCAAGTAATTATAACTGTAATGAAAAGCTACAGCAAAACAATGCTGGATATTTCAGGAAGTGGCAAATAAGCATGAAACCACAATTTGGATAACTTCTTACCTACACAAATGTGCTTGGTCTGCGTGTCAATGTAGAATTGTTTTTCTGGGATGTAGTGGTCATTGACAGGTTCAGTATTTACTGTCCATGCCTAAGTGCTGCTGAGAACCACTGCAATCCATATACAGTTTAACATTCATGCTGCAAGTACCAACAATTCAGTTACACTACAGAGGTGTTAGTCAGGTTGCTTGCATGAAATGACTCAACATATCAGAAGTGCCTTCAGTTACTAATTTAATAGATCAGGGTGTTGAGAATCAGTCAATCTGGGAGGAGAGGCACAGCAGTCTGCCTCCACTGTTCCAAATTATAACCTTATTTTAAGGTTGAGAATATTTTCGAACTGTAGTGAAAAGGGACTTTACCTGATGCTGAAAAGCTGACTCAATTACTGTTGTGGGTAACCATCAGCTTGAGAACTCTATTAGGTTCTTTTAGTGCAGTTTCAGAATGAATATTTAACCCGCTTAATAGCTTCTGGGGTTTATTGAAAAGCTTTATTACAAAATTGTGTTTCTCCATCTTTCAACATGTATTTAAACAAATCTCTGTTTATTTTCAGAATAAAACTATTCATACATCAATCAAACATGGCATCTAGTTGGAAAATTTATTTTAAGTGACTCTACAGTCTCATAATACCACCCTACTATGAAAGGCTGCTTGCCTTTTGAAACATAGATACTATAAGCAACCAGATATTAAGACACTGGTTGGTGGCTAATTCAAGGAATAGAATGGATAGTGTATATATACGGTAAAAGATCACTAAGCAATGCCTGTCATTTTAATGCCAGTGGTAACACTTTAATCTCTGTGCAAGGATGTTTAATTGTCCTATGGTAAGATTTAAGCATGCAATCCAGGCTGATAGTCCAATACGTTACAGAGTAAGCACTGAACTGTTCCATATACTGTCTTTTGAATCCAAAGTTAAATTAAGCCACGTCTGCTCTTTCAATGATGTAAAAGGTCCACCGGCAGAACGGGGAAGATACATCCTGGTCAATATTCACCCCTCAAAATCATTTGTCTCTTTGCTGCTGAGACATTTAACTGAGCATAAAAGACCTATGCCTCCAAAGTACAGCAGTAATGCACTTAAATCTAATTGAACTTTAATTAAAAATGGAATTGTAAAATGTAGTACTGTAGTCAAATAATTAAATGGTCAGCCTGGAGTGTGTTGGAAAACTAAAATCTAGAAGTAACCATAACTTCAGCAGCAGATGAGCTTGGGCAGGGTGAGATGGCAATGTCATAGAGGTGAACTAAATACTCTCTACAATAGCCTAGCTATGTGGTTAGCAGTTCACTGTGGTGTCAAATAAGGCAAAAAAAATTTGCAAATAATTTGGTTCAGTGGCAGGCTGTTGCCAGGGAGAAGAACAGAGTCAGTATTGGAGAACAGAATTTGGAGAAGTCAGATCAGCAGTCTGACAAGTTCGCAACAATACAGGAATTGAGACCATTAATTGCACTGTCAAGCTGGTTGTCAGCAAAAATGTGAAAGCTAACACGATCGGATGATGCTGCTGAGGGGCCCTACAGATGAGGAATAATGGGAGCGACAGACAGATCCTTGGGGGTCACCAAAACTAACAGTAAGAGAACAAGAGAAGCTATCGAAAGTGACACTCTGACCACAAAAATATATCCTACAGCGTACAGCCCACTAAGCTAGAAGGGAGCAACAAAATATTGAAGAAAGACAATGTGGTCAAATGTATCAAAGCTCCAGGCATGTGAAAAAGAGATGTCATTTGTGACTTTGACTGTGGGTCAGGATTGGAGGGAGTCAAATGCAGAATTCCAAAAAGATAGGCATGGATTTGAGAGCTATCGAATCTGGAACAACTTTGGCACGGAAAGAGGTTTAGGGTTAGGGGCGGGGCTTGGGGGATGGGAGGGGGGGAGGTGGGAGAGGAGGGAAGACAGGAGGGTAGGGGACAGGGGCAACGGGAGGGTAGAGGACAGCAGGGCACAGGAAGTAAGACCATAAGACATAGGAGCATCGAGTCTACTCCGCCATTCAGTCATGATTGATAAGTTCCTCAGTCCCATTCCCCCTCTTTCTCCCCGTAACCCTTGATCCCCTTGATAATCAAGAACCTATTTATCTCAGTTACATGTACTTGGACCTGGCCTCCCACAGCCTTCTGTGGCAGTGAATTCCACAGATTCACCATCTCGGACTGAAGATGTTGCTCATTATGTCCATTCTAATCGATCTTGCCTTTACTCTTAGGCTCTGCCCTCAGGTCCTACTCTCTCCTACAAATGAAAACATCTTCCCAATGTCCACTCTGTCCAGGCCATTCAGTATCCTGTAAGTTTCAATTAGATTCCCCCTCATCCTTCTAAGTTCCAACGAGTATAGTCCCAGAGTCCTCAAACATTCCTCATATGTTAAGCTTTTCATCCCTGGGACCATTCTCATGAACCTCCTCTGAACCCACTCCAGGGCCAGTACATCCTTCCTGAGATATGGGGCCCAAAACTGCATACTATACTCCAAATGTGGCTTGACCAGCGCTTTAAAAAGCCTCAGAAGTACACCTCTGCTTTTATATTCAAGCCCTCTCAAAATAAATGCCAACATTGCATTTGCCTTCCCGACTACTGACCCAACCTGCAAGTTTACCTTGAGAGAAACCTGGACTAGAACTCTCTGCACTTCAGACTTCTGAACTTTCTCCCTATTTAGAAAATACTCCATGCATGGCCTCACACTTTCCCATGTTATACTCCATCTGCCACTTCTTTCCCACTCTCCTAACCTGTCCAAATCCTTCTGCAGTCTCCCCACCTCCTCAATACTATCTGTCCCTCTACCTATCTTTGTATCACCTGCAAACTTAGCCAGAACGCCCACAGTTCTTTCATCTAGATCGTTATTGTATAAACTGAAAAGTAGTGGTTCCAACACTGGCCATTGCGGAAAACCACTTATCACTGGCTGCCATCCTAACAAAGACCCTTTTATCTCCACTATCTGCTTTCTGCCAGAGAGCTAATCTTCTACCCATGCTAGCACCTTGCCGCTAACACCATGGGCCCTTATCTTACTCAGCAGCCTCCTGTGTGGCACCTTGTCAAAGGCCTTCTTGAAGTTCAGGTAGATAACATCCATTGGCTCTCTTGGTCTACGCTGCTCATTATTTCCTTAAAGAATTCTAGCAGGTTTGTCAGGTATGACCTCGCCTTGACAAAAACATGCTGACTTTTTACGGTATTTTCCCTATTTTACCAGACACTTCCAAATATTTAGAAGTCTCATCCTTTACAATGGACTCTAAAATCTTACCCACGACCGAGGTTAGACTAATCGGCCTGTAATTTTCCCTCTTTTGCTTTACTCCTTTTTTAAACAGGGTGTCACGTTAGTGATTTTCCAGTCCTCTGGGACCCTCCCTGACTCTAGTGATTCCTGAAAGAGCACCACTAAGGGTTCTACTATCTCTTCAGCTATCTCCTTTAGAACTCTGGAGTGTAGTCCATCTGGTCCAGGTGATTTATGCACCTTCAGGCCAATCAGTTTTACTAGCACCTTTTCTTTGGTGATGGCCACCATACTCAGCTCTGCTTCCTTATTCTCTTTAATTTTTGGGACATTACTCGTGTCTTCCACTGTGAAGACTGATGCAAAGTAATTATTCAGTTCCTCAGCCATTTTTCTTTGTTCCCTACTACCATTTCTACAACATCATTTTCCAGTGGTCCAATATCCACTTTTGCCTCTCTTTTGTCCTTTGTACATCTAAAGAAATTCTTACATTCTTCATTTATATTACTGGCTAGCTTACCCTCACATTTAAACTTCTCCCTCTTTATTTTTTTTTGTTGCTCTCTATTGGTCTTTGTAAACCTCCTAGTCCTCTGGCTTCCCACTGTCCATTGCTATATTATATGCTTTCTCTTTTGCTTTTTTGCTATCCCTGACTTCCTTAGTCAGCCATGTTTGCCTTCCATTCTCCCTGTACCATGCTTCTTTTTCCTAGGCATGAATTTTTGCTGTGTCTCCTGAATTACTCCCAGGAACTCCTGCAATTGCTGTTCCACTGTCTTTCCTGCTAGGCTCCTCCTCCAGTCAATTCTGCCCAGCTCCTCCCTCATACCTCTGCAGTCACCTTTATTCAGCAGTAATACTGTTACCTCTGATTCTATCTTCTCCCTCTCAAATTGCACAGTAAATTCTACCATATTATGATCACTGCCTCCTAAGGGTTCCTTCACCTTAAGCTCCCTTATCAAGTCTGCCTCACTGCACAACACTAAATCCAGTATTGTATGTTCCCTTGTGGGCTCCACCACGAGCTGCTCCAAAAAGCCATCTCGTAGACATACCACAAACTCATTTCCTTGCAATCCACTACCAACATGATTTTCCCAGTCCACCTGCATATTGAAATCCCCCATGATCCCTGTGACTTTGCCTTTCTTATACACCGTTTCTATCTCCTGGTGTATCTTGCACCCCAGCTCCTGACAACTGTTTGGAGGGCTGTACATAATTCCAACTATTTTTTTTAAACCTTTGCAGTTCCTCAATTCTACCCACACAGATTCTACACCATCTGAGCCTACTCCGTTTCTTCCAATTGATTTAATTTCATTTCTTACTAAAAAGGCAACTGCACCCCCTCAGTCCACCTGCCTATATTTTCGATAGGATGTATATCCTTGGATAGGTAGGTAGGAGGAGGGAGCAGGAGGTGGGAAAGGGGAGACAGTGGTTGGAATAGGGAAAGGAGGATTGTGGTCAGGACAGGAAAGCGGGGGGGGAATTCAGGAAACTATACAATTATATTGCTGGAAATGGAGTTGCAGACAAGGAGCAATTACAGGGTCAGCTGTGACTGCCATTACAGTGGGATAGTCCGTTGGTATGTACAATGATAGCTTTTGGGTGATGATTCAATTCATGTTTCATGAATATCATCGTAGTAAAAGCTGCTACTCTTCAGGAAAGGGCAGAAAGCTTTAGAAAATAAACTGCCATCCACTGTTTAGGCGCTTGCATTTCTTTTAGCCTTTCTTAATGTACAGAAGGAATTGCCGATGAACCATTTTGGATACCCTCAGGAAACTGCTCAAATTTTCTTCGAAATTAAGCTGCTTAGGATACAGTTCAAGCTTCGGCTAAAAACTATTTGCATAATCACAAACATGACATCTTCTATTTTTTGATCTCTCACAGAAAAGTATTGTCTGCACAATCTGTCCTAATGGGCACCATTTCTCAGCTGCAAATCTGAAATAAATTGGGGAGATGGTGTAACAGTGTGTCACTGGACTAGTAATTCAGATGCGAAGGCTAAGGCTTTGGAGACTAGAGATCAAATCCCACCCCAGCGGCAAATGGAATTTAAATTTAATTAATAAATTTGGGATACAAAACTAGTTTTCAATGATGCTGAGCATAATGATCATCATCAACTGTTGACCTATCTCACTTTTGCACTTGGAGGAAGGACATCTGCCATCCAGGCTCAACTATATATGACTCCAGATCCACAGTAATATGGTGAACTCTTATGTGCCCACTGACATGGCCTAGCAAGCCATTCAATCAAAGTGGTATTTAGGGATGTGTAACAAATATTGAGAGGCAAAAAGCAGGTAACTGTTGACCAATTAGCTTAACATCTATTGTTGGAAATGTTTTGGAATCAGTTAATAAGGAGGTAACAGCAGAATATTTGGAAACTCATTATCTAATCAAGCAGAGTCAGCAAGGCTTCATGAAAGGGAAATCATGTCCGACAAACTGTATGGAGTTTTTTGAGCAAGTTCCAACCACAGTGGATAGAGGAGAACCAGTAGATTTATTCAGACTTTCGGAAGGTGGTTAACAAGATACTCAGAAAATGGTGAGCGTAACAGCCCACAGTGTTTCAGGCAGTGACAGGCATGGATTGAGAACTGGCTAATGCACAAGAAACAGTGATAAGAATTATTTTTCAGATTGGTGACCTGTGACTAATGGAGTTCCACAGGGATCAGTGCTGGGACCACAACTATTTACAATATACATTAATGACTTGGACGATGGAAGCGAATATACTGTAGCGAAATTCGCAGATGACATAAGTGGAAAGGCAGGTTGCGAGTGAGATACAAACAGTTTACAGTGTGATACTGAGATAGCAAGGTGTACAGCTGGATGAACACAGCAGGCTAAGCAGCATCAGAGGAGCAGGAAGGCTGACGTTTCGGGCCTAGACCCTTCTTCAGATTCATGGGAAAGTGCCCTCTAGTTGTAGATTGTCTCAGAATTAAGGAGAGCCAATTTAAGACCGAGAAGAGGAGGAATTTCTTCTCTCAGAGGGGTGCAACTCTTTGGATCTTTTTTGACATGGACAGCTATTTGTCCATAGTCCACAGAACCCACAGAATCCCGACAGTGTGGAAACAGGCCCTTTGGCCCAACAAGTCCACACCAATCCTCAGAGCATCCCACCCAGACTCAAACCCCTTTAACCCACCTAATCTAGGCATCCCTGAACAATACGGGTAATTTAGTTTGGGACAGAGTCTTTAAGTCTACTTAAGGCCGAGATAGATAGTCTTGATCAGTCGGGCAATCAAGGGTTATGGAGAAAACACAGGAAAGTGGGCATGAGGTAAGCTGGATCAGCCATGATCCTAATGAAATACAGAGCAGGGTCAAGGGATCAAACGGCCTAATCCTGTTCGTATTTCTTGTGATAAGAACATAAAAACTAAGAGCAGGAGTAGGCCATCTGGCCCCTCAAGCCTGCCCTGCCATTCAATAAGATCATGGCTGATCTTTTTGAGATTCAGCTCCACTTACATGCTCACACACCATAACCCTTAATTCCTTTACTGTTTAAAAATTTATCTCGCCTTGCCTTAAGCACATTCAGTGAGGTAGCTTCAACCACTTCACTGGGCAGGGAATTCCACAGATTCACAACCCTTTGGGTGAAGAAGTTCCTCCTGACCTCAACCATACATCTGCTTCCCTATATTTTGAGGCTATGACCCCTAGTCCTAATTTCACCTGCTAGTGGAAAGAACCTCCCTGCCTCCACCTTATCTATTCCCTTCATAATATTATATGTTATGTTTCAATAAGATGTCCCCTCATTCTTCTGAATTCCAATGAGTAAAATCCCAGCCTACTCAGTCTCTCCTCATAATCCAACCCTCTCAACTCTGGAATCAACCTAGTGAATCTCCTCTGCACCCTCTCCAGTGTAGTACATCTCTTCTCAAGTAAGGAGACCAAAGTTGTACACAGTACTCCAGGTGTGGCCTCACCAGGACCCGAAACAGCTGCAGCATAGCCTCCCTGTTTTTAAATTCCATCCCTCTAGCAATGACAGACAAAATTCTATTTACCTTTTTAATTACCTGCTGCACCTGCAATCCTACTTTTAGCGATTCATGCACAAGGACATCCAAGTCCCTCTGCACAGCAGCGCGCTGCAATTATTTTTAATCATTTAAAACATAACCCATTTTGCTGTTATTTCTACCAAAATGGAGGACCCTCACACTTATACGATGTTGCTTTTTTCTTTTTTTCATCGGATCTGAACATCAGCAGAAAGTGCTAGGTATATTCAGGAGGTGTGAACACCTCTGCACACAGAAAAAAATTAACATTTCAGGTTGGTGATTTAGATCAGAATTAGTGAAAATACTCTGGTGGCCAGTCAGAAATATTTCCAACATTTTCTGCTCACAGTTGTGACATTGATGGAATCAGACAATCACTTTACAGCATAAAACTGCAAACAGCTCACCTGCGCCCTTGGATGCAGCCGGTGCAAAAGGATCACTATTTCCAAAGGGGTCGGCCTAAAATTTAAACAGAAAAGTATATGAAAGTGCTGAAAAACTCCAATTTCTTCACGATCTTAAATCAAGTGTCAACATAACTACCTGCATTGTTCCATGGTATTGATGGCCTTAAAGTAAGCAAATATTTTAAACAATGGACAGATAAAAGTAACTGCCTTTAAAAAGGTTGCATAACTAAATCAATGAAGAGATTCCCAAACCTCTTTCCATCAGAGAGCCCCATTTCAAGGCCAGAAATTTGTCATGACCTGTCAGTGTGAACTGCAAAGGCATGAGGGTGATGCCTAAGAAGACACAACTTCAGGTCAGAGTTCAGTGGAGGTTGACTTAGAATGGGCACAAGGTGTGGAACAGAGGAAATGAGAGAAGAATTGGGGGAATTTTTTTAAAGCTGCAGGAGCTAGGCCACAAATTTGAATCACTTAGACCACAACTACATTCAGAAAAGTTTGACCGATTCTGAAACTTCAGCATCTACAGAGTTGTATGAAGCTCTGACATGGTGACAGGGCCGGACCTTCTTTATCCACACTTCGTAAATGCTGTCCACATCAGAATTTATTGCCTATCCCTACTTGCTCGGCCTGGAAAAGTTGGTTGTGAGCTGCCTTCTTGAACTGCTGCAGTCCTTGGGAGTGTTGGTATACCTACACACTGTTGGGATAGAAGTTCTAGGATTTTGACCCTGCAACAGTGAAGGAATGGAACTATGGTTCCAAATCAGGATGATGCATGGCTTGGAGAAGAATTTGCAAGCAGTAGTGTTCTCATGTATTTGCTGTCATTATCCTTCCAGCTGGTTAAGGTTACATGTTGGAAGGAACTTTTGACAGTTACTGCAGCACATCTTGTAGAGGATACATACTGTTGCTACTGAATATCAGTGTTCAAAGGAGTGAATGTTGATGATGATGGATGAGTTGCCAATTAAATAGGCTTTTGTTTTGTCCTGGATGTGTCAGGCTTCTTGACTGTTGTTGGAGCTACACTCATCCAAGAAAACACTTCATCACACAAAACATTCCATCACACTTTTGAATTAGTTCATTTGGGAGAGAGGTGGCAAGTTACACATTGCTGAATTCCTAGCCTCCGACCGCAATATTTATATGGCTAGTCCAGATCAGTTTCTATGGTAACCACAAGGATACTGATAGAGGGGGAGTCAGTTTTAGTAAGGCCATTGAATGTCCAGTGGGGTCTCTGAATGGTCACTGCCTGACACGCAGCATGAATGCTACTTGCAACTGATTAGCCAAAGCTTGAATGTTGTCCAGGTCCTACTGCATTTTGAGGTAGACTGCTTCAGTATCTCCAAATTTCTTAATGCTGTTCAGAATTCTGTAATTCCCCAGTCATCATCCCCATTTCACATCTTATGTTGGGCCTGAGACAGCACCCTGAAGAACCCCTGAGGTGATGTCCAGAACATGTGAATTAGGAAGAGTAGGCCATTTGGCCACTTAAGCTGCTCCACCATTCAATAAGATTATGGCTGAAAGGATTACTCCACTTTTCCCCCTACCCTGATGACACATGACCACCTTACCAAGAATATATCTTGCTGTCTTAAAACTACTCAATCCTTCTTTGTCCATAGCACATGTTGCTTTGTCAAAGAACGCCAACCAGCTGATTAAACATGCTTTTTCTTTCACCAAACAACAATGACTCTTCCTGATTACCTCTCCCGGCCAAGTTCCTTGTTATACCGTCTTTAATAATAGCTCCTAACATTTTCTTTTAATGCAGATGTTCATCAAGGAACCTTCCCTGAATTAAGGGAGTTTTGGAAAATTTACAACAATGAAACAACTATCACCTTAGTCAATTTTTAAAAATTCCTGATATGGAGTCCTTCAGCAACAAAGATTCAGCAACCTCAAGGATACTGATGTAATGAGGAGTAATTTAGGGGCATTTATACAGTCCTTGGATAAGCATATGGATAATGATAGGACAGTGTAGGGGGAGGGGCTTAGATTAGTTCACAGGTCGGTGCAACATCGAGGGCTGAAGGGCCTGTTCTGCACTGTATTGTTCTATGCTCTATGTTCTACGACTATCAAATAGTGCTGACCAGTCTTCTGATGAGGTTTAATCTTGTGTATAGCGCTTCATCCCAAAAGTCTTGTCAGTCATAGTTGAATTGTGGCATGCCTGTCTCAGTCAGAAGTTATTAGTTCAAACGTCACTCGGAGGCACTGTCTAAATTAAAAAGAGAAAGTGATTAAGAAACTCAGCAGATCGAGCAACAGGGTTGAAGAGAGAAACAGAGTTAATATTTCAACTCTGCTTCAGAACAAGAGTCTGTGAACTGAAAATGTTAATCCTGTTTCTGTCTCCTCAGATGCTGCCACACCTGCTCTAGTTCCAAAGTATTTTCTGCTTATATTTCATATTTCCAGCAACCGCAGTATTTTCCATTAACATGATTTAAGTTATTATCTCACTGCAACATAAGCAATGCACTGTCAGATGTACTGGTCTTTGGAATGATATTTCAAACTGAGGCCCTTTCTGCTCTCTCAAGTTGTAAAAAGATCCCATGTCAGTATTTAAAGGAAGAAGTTCTTCCTTCTACCCAGGATAATAATTATCCCTCAACATAACTAGAAACTGATCACCATTGCCACATCACACTTTGCAGGCACTTTTCCCATCACATTACTGCACAAAAATTTGCTGGCACATTTCATAGTCCCAACAGTGGCTGAGCTTTCAAAGAAAACTGTGCTTTCAAGGCAAGTACACCCAATTACTATGCCATTTGTGGCCAAACTTACAATTTTTAGATTGGTCTCTCCGGCCATCAGTATAAGTGTATGTGAAATGACCCTATCACAAATGAATTTGTTCATTATTTCACAAAAGAAGCTGGACAACAACAGTATTAAAATGCCCTTCTGTACTTTGCAACCTTCAGATTCAACGATTCCATTGTATCCTGTAATTTATCTTTGCCTGTGCGACAGATTCATTTAAGCCAGAGCAACCATTAATTTCTTTTGGATGATAATTCTGCTACTGCACAACCTTGCACTTATCCAGCATGTAAGGACCATTGTGACTTCCCACACTTTACCACCTGTAAACCTAGCTGATTCAAAACTATGCACTCCATACCTTCTCCTGCAACAACCCACCTGCCACTGAATATTGGTTTCTGGTGCACAAAATCTCATTTAAAATTCCTACCATCGTATTTAGGTCTTTGCTTGGCTTCAGAACATGCTCCCATCTACATCAAAGGAACTGAGATTGAGAGGGTGAACAGCATCAAGTTTCTCGGAGTGACAATAACTGACAAATCTGTCCGGGACTTCCCATGTCGATGTGACAGTCAAGAAGGCACAACAATGCCTCTTCTTCCTCAGGTAATTCAGAAAATGTGGCATGTCCATAAGGATCCTCACCAATTTCTGCAGATGCACCATCGAAAGCATACTGTCTGGGTGCATAACAGCCTTGTATGACAACTGCTCTGACCAGGACTGTAAGAAATTGCAGAAGATGGTGTGCATAGCCCAGACCATTATGGAAGCCAACCTTCCATTTGTGTAATCTATTTACATGGCCTACTGCTGCAGAAAGGCTGCCAACATCATTAAAGACCCATTTCCTACAACCTCTTCCATCAGGCAGAAGATACAGAAGCCTGAACACATGCACCAGCAGGTTCAGGAACAGCTTCCTTCTGGCTGTTATCAGACTGATGAATGGGGCCCTCTAGCCTCAAATAATGTTGATCTTGCTCATGTTGATCTCACCGAGAGCACGGCCCGTGCAATATAACCCAAATGCCACTGTCTAAGTATTTTTGATCTGTACATCCTCTGCTTACTATAATCTGCCTGTACCACTCATAAACAAAACTTTTCACTGTATTTGAGTACACATGACAATAATTAAATCAATCAATCTCTCTTATTTCAGCAAACTTCTCCAACCCTACTAGACCAAATCCCAGCTACCTCTGCCTACCAGTGGTGACAGTCAGCTGGAACCTATACTCTCGTATTACCCCTCTAACCCCTCATTCTCTCCCCCATCCCGCTCCCCTTCTAAGGCTGAAAACTTCATCTTTATGACCTTGGGTACTGTTTTAAAATGTCATTTTTCACATTTTATTGAAAATCCAATCTCCTCAATGCTTTTTCGGGCATTTCTCTACATAAAAGCCAAGTTATTGCTGCTGTATATACAATTCAAAGTTAACAACCCAGAAAGCCAGTTGGTCAAGGATAGGACTGCAGCCAACCTTTACATACTTGCATAATCATCTACAGCAATGCTCACTAAAATAAGCACCACCTAATTCAATAAACCATTGTTTCAATCTGCGACAATTACTGGGGCACAAGTGAATCCCTAGTTATTAATGCAGTTAAAAACAATTGATATAAAAATAATCCTGAAGCAAATGGCTGTCACAAGCATTGACAATAAATTGTGATAGTATAGTGACTACCACACAATTCAGAGAAGGCAATATCACACACTCTTTAGGAAAACATCACGCATCAAGCTAAGCATTCAGAGAACACACTGACAGAGGAATTTCTGTTGGAGTAAGATAAGTCCAAAAGGATGATTGGAACAGATCACAGCTCAAAACTAAAAACTGATGAAGTGCTTTAGAGTGCATGCTGTCCCCAACTTGCACTGGGCTTCGAAGTTGCCATGACAGTTGTTTCTGGGTCCTAACAGCTGATGTCAAAGATGGGAATATCGCTCTGTGAAATTGTTTGACCTCCTGTAATTCTATTATTGGGGGGAAAAAATGGCAGTGGTTGTGGCGATACAGGGAAAGGAAGGCCATAAGCAAGACACATGAGTTGTCACCTTGTGGAAGGAGTAATGAAATTAGTGAGCTTAGTATGGGATGGAGGTGAAGGAACCTCAGGCACAGTCTGAGAGAACATGGGACAGCAATAATGTCATCCCTGAAAGAGTGGTATTAAAGCAGGTAAAGAACCCGACTAGATCAAAAGAAAATTGGTTTCCCAAAAAGCAGATAAACTGGCTGCAATTCCCAAAAGCTAGGACCAGCCATAGCAGCTCTCTTACATGGCAGCCATCCTACAGTGTCTGACTGTGAGTAGAAGGGAAGCTAGAGGCTATAAGGATGATGCTTTAGCCTATGCCAATTGCAATTTGAACAGCTGGAGTCTTTAACCAAAACTCTTGTTTCTGTTGGTGATGTCTTCCTCATACACAAAAATACTTAATTAGCGAAAGGCAAGCAGTGAGCTGGCTTGTGACTGTTCAGGTTAGGGCGAGGTCTCCATAGTTTGTGTGCATGCTCTGGAGCATCAAGCAACAGCCACCTTTTCCAAGAAAGTTCATTTATTCATGATATGCTTTTTCATGAATTTATTTATACAGTTGGTGCCAGTCAAATTAAAAAATCAGCGCTAGAATGTTAAATCCTGAATCAAATTGTGTTCAAGGTCACTCCAGATACTTCAGCATAAAATCTGGGCTCACTTTCCAGTGTGTTGAAGCAGCACTGTGCTATCATAGATGTCACCTTTTACATGAGACATTAAATCAAGGCCTCTTCTGTTTGTTCAGATGATGTAAGAGCAAATGAAAACTCTCTTTGGCAGGCTGGTTTTCTCACAGAATGTTGAGACATTTTGGGACACTGCCTTAGAAAGTGACAAAAGTAGGAACATCTAATTCTACTAAGATGGATATATAAATGATTCCCTTGCCTAACAGAAATCGACAGCTTATCGGGAGTGGGTGGGAGTATAGATATTAGATCAGAAATTATCTTAGTCAATGGGCAACCAGAATGAATGGGCCAAATTGTCAACTTCTCCTAATTTGTAGTCGCATGAGGAGATAAAACTCCATTAAATCAATATCTAATCAGAGAAAGCACAGTACTCTAACACACATCACACACCGTCCCTCAAAATGGTCCCTTTATGAATAATTAAAAACTGCTTCTGCATTTTTTCAAAAGTATGGTTCAGGCATCATTTGGTATTCACTGTAGATAATGCAACTAAGAGGTGATGGCAGATCTGCATTTCATGGGCAGTTTCAGTAAAGGTCCCATGAAGTACATATGAAAGAGACACTGCCAACAGGATGATCTCAATGTTTTGATGCCTAATCATGCTGATTGCTTGGCGAGCTATAAAAGTAATAGCTCTAAATTCAAGTAAGTTGCTAAATTTACAGTGCAGGGAATCGATGATGACATCAAACAACCAGATTTATCAAGATGTAGGTCCAAATTTTGGAGTAGCAGCCCAGGACAATTCAACAGTCTTGTATAACACAATCATCTATGGTAGATGACATGATCACATATAATAGAAACAGAAACTGAGAGAAGGGGGAGAAAACAAAGTGCTTTTAGCAGATAGATAGATTGTGTAGCTTTTCCTGATTTTACTTCAAAGTTTTTGGGGCCCTCTTTCTGTGCCTTTCGCATATAGTTATATTCATAACTATACCAGGTCCTTCTCAGACTGGTGGGGCTCTGCATCATGAGCATTTCACAATTTTAAATTTGAGGTTTTTCAGCTTACTGACACTAGTACAGATCAGTCTTAAGATAACAGACATTACTTTCTCAGGGTGTCAAACAGAAGAAGAAACCAGACAAAGAGTGGGGGCCAGCTTCCAGATGGAATTTGATCTTAATTTCATTTTAAAATTGTTCAGAGTATATATCAAGGGTGACCTGATGGAGCACTCAGCAAAATTGCACAGCTTTTATTTTAGGCATATGAGCCATGGTCTTGAAAGGGTTACAAACATAATTTTTTTTTGTCTTTGAGGGCAAGCGAAGATGATGACCCAAAGATGACCTCTTAGGTGATAGGGAACAGAATTGTAGGCCTAAATTTTAATGTTAATGTTAAAGTTTAAAAATTGCAAAATACATTAGCCTGCAGTCATGTATCTCAAACCAAAGCTCAAACTTCAAGTCAGCCAATCACATATACAATATTCTTATTAAGAGCAGGATTGGATAATATGGGCCCTGAAGCCTGCTCTGAAATTTGATAAGATTACACGAATATGATATTTCCAAATTTGACTAAAATATCACCTCTCTCCACGAACAGTAATCATTGAAATGTCTATCACTTTCAGGAATCACATAGAACCATAAATACTAATCCTAATATCTAGGCCCGAAACGTCAGCTTTTGTGCTCCTAAGATGCTGCTTGGCCTGCTGTGTTCATCCAGCTCTACACTTTGTTACCTCGGATTCCCCAGCATCTGCAGTTCCCATTATCTCTAATCCTAATATATGTCAGTTTACAAGATTACCATGGGCATGTGAGCGAAATACATGACACAGATGCTTAATTTAAGATGTTTATACATATAGGCATTAGAAAACTGTGTTATGGTTCTCCTCTCACTCAGTTGCACAATAGACTTGATTGAATGCTTAATACATCATGAGCCTTCGAAACTATAACAATTGGTTTCACCACCACAAGAGTGCACTATTGAAGTCTTCTGTCAGCCTCCCTAATCAACGTATTTTATCAGCTCTATCATTCATTTTCTGACGAAATGACAAAACATCCAGAATTATTCACGAAGCACATCTTTAGAAAAGACAACATATCCCAAATGACTGCAGGCTGCCCTACTGAAAATCAGTCACTCAACAGAAGTGAAAATGCTGAATAGTCTAAAAGGTCAGTTTAGGTTCAAAACAAATGTTGAGGTTTCAACCACTTTTACAATGAGGTTGGTTTCAGTGTAATTATGAGAAACCAACTTCTGTAATCCAAATGGATATATTGGCTTGGGAGGGAGTGCATAGATTCACTATAACAAACTCAGCCAAAAGAATTAAAATACAAGAACAGGTAAGTTTCCAATTTTCTGGTCCTAACCATCACTTCCTTACCATGGACCTCCAAGCTCTTTATACCTCCATCTGTCATTACAATAGTATAAAGGATATTCATTTCCTTGAACAGAGACCCATTCAATTTCCATAGACCAACACCCTCCTCTGACTATTTACACATTGAATAATTTCTTCTAGAAACCATCTCGCTTCCTCCACAGAAAAGATGTTGTTTTAGCAGTCACATGGGTCTGGTTGTGCATTATGTGAAACACTACTTGTTCCAATCCTACTGGGACCCTCGCAGCCATTTTAACAGTATTTTCATATTTGTTTTACTGTGCATCCTGGTCTTGCTCTAACTTGTAATACCTCAATTCAAATATTGATCCATCTCAGTTTTAATGGCCCACCTTGAACTCTTCTCTCCCTTGACTGCTCGCTCTTCATTTCAGGGATAGGCTGCTTACAAGCCAACTGACTCCCACAGCTACCTCAATCACATTTCCTCACAAACTTCCATACCTCAAAGACTTCATTCCATTTCCCCTTTTCCTCCAGATCCATTGCTGCTGTGTTCCTTAGTCTTTTTTCCCCCCATCAAATGAAAAATCCCTTCACTATGGCTGTCAGGACCTTCAATTGTGTCTGCCACATTTCCCACACTTCTGCTCTTACATCCTTTCCCGTTCCTAGACTGACAATGTTCCCCTTGGCCTCACTTTACATTATATTAGCATCCTTATTAAACAGATTCTTTGCTTCCAGGCTGGTTCCAGCACCAAACATATCATCATTACTCTTCATCACACATCTTCACACCCCTCCATTCTCAGCATGCTGAAGGGACCATTCCTTCAGTGAAACCTTGGTCCACTCCTTAATCACCCTAAAGCATTTTTCCATGCAAACACAGCAAATGTAACCCTTGCCCCTTTTGCCTTCTCTCTCCTCACCAAGGCCCAAACACCCCTGCTGGAGCAGTGATTTGCATGCATTTCTTTGTGTTTGCTGTCCACAACATGGTCTCGTCCACATGAGGAGACCAAAAGCAGATGGGGTAACCACTCTGTGGAACACCTCTTCTCTGTTTACTTAGGTTAAACTGACCTTCCAGCGTTCTGTCATTGTAGTTCTCCACCTTGCTCTCATGCAGACATCTCTTGCCTCAGTTCACTGCAGCAATTCTAAGAAACTCAAATATGCTTGAAAAAAGTATTTCATCTTTCAGTTAGGAGCTTTGCAGACTTCTGGGCTCAATACCAATTTCAGATAACAAACTATTACCCATTTTGATTCTTTTCTTTGCATATTTCTGTTATTTCCTCATTTTTACTTCCCAACACATCTTTTGTATCTTTTCCGATCCTATCATCTTTCTGTTTGGCTCTGTAAGGCTATATGAAAGGATCAAACAATAGCCCCTGATTTCCACCCGCAACAGGCCTTCCTTTGTCCTTCTCCCTTCCACACTTTACACAAAACTTATTACATTCTTTATGTTTCCCAGTTCTAATGAAGGATCATTGGCGTGAAATGTTAATTCTGTTTCTCTTCCTTTAGATGCTGTCCAACGTACTGAGCATTAATAGAATTTTCTGTTTTACTATACACACTAGCTTTGTTTGAAAGATAATTTAGTTTTGAATTTCGAATGATCAAAGGATTTAATAGGACAGATAGAGGAACTTATTAACTTTCAGGCAGCAGTGTACAACAACTTTCATGTTACAGCTAAGTTATTCAAATGTGAGGTCAGTAATGACTACTGCATCTGTAGGCTAGTGGAAATCTTCTTCAAAGGCTGCTGAAACTGGGGTCAGTTGAGTTGCAACGAAATGGCGTATAGGTTCCCATTTAGACAACTGCATTAAGGGATGTGGAATTTGGTCTTGCGTGGAATTTAATCTTGTAGGTAAATGGATATATGGAATTAAGATACTGATCAGATTCATAAGCTTAAAGCCAATTAGAAAGACCAGATTTAGCAATATAAATACAAGGAAGCAACTAATGGGCACACATCTCCAATGAAGGCAGCTTCCCATTCATATCCAGCTTTGTTTAAGAGTCAATCAGCACTTTGGAAATACACTTACTTTTGGTGGCACAGTGGGCTCTCTGATGAAAGGGTCAGTGGATGAAGATGTGAAAGGATCGCTCTTTGGCGTTTTCTTGAAGAACTCATCAGATGATACGTTATGGAAAGGATCACTTTCTTTAAATGGATCGGCACCAAATGGATCTGTACAGAAATCCAAGATCAAAAGGAGCCAGATTTAGCACATAACGGCAGAATGTGACTTAAAAGTAAAGATGAAAAGCTGAAAACCTCTCATGAGGAAACATGCATGTCTAAATTGGGAAAAAAAGTTACGGAGGGTGCTAGAAATCTGGAAACATTCAGCTAGTCGATGGAAAAAAAGCCATTAAATCTTCAGAGCAGAGCTAATATAAGATCATTGAGCTGAACTGTGTTCTCTCAACAAATTCTATTTGACATGTACACAAAATGCTCGAGAAACTCAGCAGGTCTTACAGCATCTGTACAGGCCGAAATGCAGACAATTACTTTTCCCTCATACTGGGTTTGAAATGATAACTCTGCTTCTCTCTCCCCAGATGCTGTCAGACCTGCTGAGTTTCTCCAACATTGTGTTAGTTCAAGATTTCCAGCATCTGTAGTTTTTTCGCTTTTAGTCTATTTGACATGTCAACTGTTTACAGCATTTTTTTTAAATTTTAAGAATTCTTGACCAAGCCAAGCACACTTAGACTAACTGGCTTAGTTAAGCTAGTATCTAAAGTGCTGACATCTATTGTAGCCTCCGGAAGACAAAAATAAAGGCTGATCAATTAATTCCAATTCGACAGCTAAAAGATTTTGAATTCCAACGGCACCTTTCCTTCCATTATACTCACTTTATCAGGGGCCATTTAGTGGTATCTGACTTCTCAACATAATGGCTGGGGGCAGCCATAAGGCGAGATGACGTAGCTGTTGAAGTAGGTCATTAAGTCTGCATTGAAGTTGCTCTGCCATTCAATGGGATCATGGTTAATCTGATAATCCTCAATGTCACTTTGCCTTTACCCCACCACTCTTGATCCCTTTACTGACTAAAAACCTGTCTATCTCAGTCTTCAACACACTTAACAATCCAGCCTCTTTAACCCCCAGTACTAAAGAATTCCACAGATTCACTATTCATGGTAAAGAAATTCCTCTAAAGATGTACAGATATACAGCACAGAAACAGACCTTTTGGTCCAACTAGTCCATGCCAAATATATCCCAAACTAAACTATTCACACTTGCCTGCTCCTGGCCCATATCCCTCCAAACCTCCTTTTCATCTAGCTTATAAGGGAAACCTCTTATTCAGAGAGTAAGGAAGTGGTCTTTCTGCGTCTATCTCATCAAGTCCCCTAAGAATCTTATGTTTCAATAAGGTTGCCTCTCACTCATCTGAACTCTGACAAGTACAGGCTGCACCTACTCAACTTCCCCTCTTAAGCCAGTCAATCCATCAATGGAATCTGGTTAGTGAACCTTCTCTGTACCGCCTCCAATGCCATAGGATCTTTCTTCGGATAACAGATTCAAAACAGTTCAGCTGTGGTTGAACTAGTGCCTTGTAATGTTTTACCAAGACTTCCCTATTTTTATGCTCCATTCCTTTTGAAATAAAGGCCAACATTCAATTTGCATTCCCTATTCCCTGAACTTGGATAGTAGCCTTTTGAGATTTATGCGCAAAACTCTGAAATCCTTCTGTTCTGTAGCTATATGCAGTCTTTCTCTATCTTAAATAATAATCAGCTTTTGTATTCTTCCTGCCAACCTCACATTTTTCCACCAGGGACTTCCAGCTGAGAGATTCAGAACAAAAAAACTGATCAAGTAGGTGCTAATTCCAATATTTATAGAATGTGATAGGGAAGTATGTTGGGCGTGGAATCATAAAGGAAGCATGAACCGCATGAGAAGTCAGAAAGGTAACTTCAAACCCACATTGGAAATGAAACAACACAACAGAAGGCTGGGGATTAAAACAACCTTCTCTCAGGAATGAGTGAAAGACAGGTACTGGGAAAACAGGAGCCAAATTCTAAATATCATACCTGTTGCAGCAGCCTGTTGTTGGGCAAATGGGTCATTTTGGAATGGATCATCTGCTCAAGAAATACACAGAGCACAAATAAAACTTGGTTAAATTATTTCATTAATGTATACTATTGGTTCAGAAATATACTGCCCCCCAATTGTTCCATTTCAAAAGTACAATCTACTTACTATCTTTGAAGGGATCAGCCCCTTTGAATGGATCTGTCTTGAAAGGATCTTCTGACTGAAATGGGTCTGTATGCAGTTCTTGAACATTATTATTGAATGGTGATGCTTTGCCTCTGAAGGGATCATCCTGAACACAAAATAAACTTCAATCTATTTCCAGCACACAAGCTCATTGATAATCATCACATAAATACATTTGCATTCATGAAGGCTGATTTTATATCAAATTAAAAAAACATGTTTTTGCCCAATTTGAGTGTCCTGGGCAATTCAGTCCTTCATAAAATTTTCTCACGTTTTCTTGCTTGCCATTGCCCTTTTCAAACAGCATTTCCCTTGTTACTATGTATCTCTCCCAAGCAGGCTGAGGTTTCTTGGTAAGAGTAAATCTATCGATTCTATTCAAGTAGAGAGGCATAAATAGTACAATCCTCTGGGTCAGGGTGTTGGGGCAAATGACAAACATTTGCACATGACAAAAAGTAACTAACATGGTTATTTGTCAAAATGTTGCCAAATGACTGTAGGAGTAAATGAGATGCAGGAGCAGAGAGAGGTTCGAGCATATGAATGTCAGATGAAAATTAATGTGAGGTGGTACAGTTTAAATTTGGACATAAAAGAGTTATAAAGTATAAAAGCAAACAGGAACAAAGTTGTAAAAGGTTTCAGATTTGGCTATGGTTAGAATAGTGTTTAGATATAGGCATGTTACTTCAGAAAGCTTGTCGAGGCCATGGAAATAGGAATGCAGTAGAGATTTTGCATGATGATCACAGAGATCAGAAGCTTTATTTTCCAGGAGAGACTAAAGAAACTGGGATTTTCTTCTCTAAAACAAAGAGAAAATCATGAAGAGAGACTCAAATTCTGAAGTTTTGATGAGGTAACTGGTTAATCAGTCTGCAACAAAAAGCATTCACTTAATATTAACACAAAAATTCAAAGGGAAGGGTTGGGAGGAATGCAATTTATGAAAACATCCAAGCATTGTTTGGACAGAGAATGCTCTATGAGAAACAATGGAGAAGAAAAACGAATAACGCATCCACCTTATTAAATTTTTAAGGCTGGACACAACTTCCTGTTCGTAAAACGTCACTGTCTTATTTTATGATTCTGAGAGATTTATGTCATTCCTTTCTGAACTTTTATGACGAAAACAGATTGTATTAATTTGTTACACTGCAGAAGATATCCTGCTAGGGGTTTTATCACCTCAGTGTTACACTGCTAGATCACAGCAAGGCTTTATTTACCATAAGTTTCTCTTACTTAACTATAAACAACATTACAGTACTACAAGGACAGAATGTATGATTATCATGGGCATAAATATTTATATAACAGTTATCTGTGCTTAATTATAACTTTTACAGCACCACATGGGTTCAAATATCTCTCATTTTCTTACCTTACACAATGAAGTTAAAACTCGGAGTGATTGGCTAGTTGGAGATTGGCTAGAAACGTTCAAGGGTTAAATATTTGATAAAGAACCAGAAGCCTAGAGGAAAAGCCAGTTGAATGAAACCCAAATAAATCTCTCCTTCAGTCAGGCTTCATAGATGTTATGGGCCTCGTGGTCTCCAATGTTGTTAAATTTTATGATTGATCAGTGCAGATTCGATGGGCTGAATGGCCTAGTTCCACACTGTAGGGATTCTACAATTCTATCACTACTGCACTAATACTAACAATGAGAAAAGATAGGTGGAATACTTGCTTGCTGAAATAGAAATAGTAATCAATGCAAGCAGATAGAATCATTTGAAATAGATATAGTGAAGTTCTTTTGGTCAAAGGGTGAGCAACAATCTTCTTTCGCTGGCCTGTTGCTTTGCAAGGATTTTCTTTCAGTGGTGAGTGGGTGATAAGGAAAAGAGAAAAGGACTGAATAAGATCTCTGAAATGACTCTACTGAGTGTCTCCCTACCCACCATTGTTGCAAAGCCACTGTCTCTCTCTGCGAGGCCATCGCTCATGTCTGCCAGGTTAGTCATGCTCCCACCATGATCAGTTAACGAGCCATTCAACGCACTGCTGTATTGGTCAATATTTTTACTAACTTCCTGCTGTGAGTCTTGTAATTGGGAAAGTTTACTTCTTGCCTAGAGATATGAGAGCATAAGGGATCACGTTAGTAACTTGGCATTAGGCACTTAATGCAAATAAAACATTTAAATTAGAAACAAAACACATATTTCAATGGCGTTTTTTATTACCATATGCTTTCTCAAATTGTTTACAGTCAAAGAAGTACTTTTGAAGCGTAGTTACTGCTAGTGTAAGGACTGCAGTAGCCAATTTGCACACAGCAAACTCTCACAAACTGTAGTAATGATAATGACCAGCTAATCTGTTTGATTTCTAATGAGAGTTAACTACTGTCCAGAGCACCTGAATAGTGGCGTGGCACTTCCAACTGTACAGCACTCTCTCAGTGTGGCACTTGAGCGTCAACCTGGCCTTTTGTGCTCCAGGCTGCAATGGAAATTGGACCCAGAATCTTGTGACGGCAAGTCAAGAATGGTACCCGCTGAACCATAACTGACAGTATATACAAAGATAGTTCAAAAGACCATAGCTGTCCTCTTCACTTTGCAGGAGTAATTCAGAAGATAGTAGGAAATGGCAACTAATCTACACACTTTTAATCCTTAAAGTTTCAGAAAGTGAATGACATCACTTCCATTATGGAGGACAGATGCCAATGCAACATAACAGAATTAATTGTAGACTTTACTGCCATATTACCTGCCTTTACATGTAAACGACTAAAAATTTGAGTCAAAATAATATCACTAAACATGACAAAAGCACCAATGCTTAGCAAATAAATGAAGCTATTCTGCCTTCAAGTGGCCAGTTTGCATTACTGCACATTTGAAGACTGCTAGGTAACAACTGGGCTGTCTATAAACAGTGCACAATACTAAAACTGCAACCTGTCATTTGCTAATAAATTTATTTCTTGGGATCTACAATGTAGAGGAGGTCACACCATGTGCAGCGGATGCAGTATACCACACTGGCGGGAGTGGAATGCCTCATCCTGGGAGCAGATGCGGCGGAGGCGAAGGAATTGGGAACAGGAGATGGAATTTTTGCAGGAAGGTGAGTGGGAGGAGGTGTGCAGGAAGGTGGGTGGGAGGTGGTGTTCCCAGGATGAGGCATTCTACTTGCACACATCCTAGATGTCCTCATTCTGCAAGGGACGCAACTTCCCCCTCGCAGTGGTCGAGTACACCCTAGACCGTGTCTCCCGAATTTCCCGCACACCCCGCCCTCGCAATAACCAGCAAAAGAGAATCCCCCTAGTCCTCACATACCACCCTACCAACCTCCAGATCAACGCATCATCCTTCGACATTTGCGTCATCTACAATCCAACCCCACCACTAAAGACATCTTTCCATCCCCACCCTTGTCTGCCTTCCAGAGAGGCCACTCTCTGTGACTCCCTTGTCTGCTCCACACTCCCCTCCAACCCCACCACACCCGGCACTTTCCCCTGCAACTGCAGGAAGTGCTACACCTGCCCCCATACCACCTCCCTCACCCCCATCCCAGGCCCCAAGATGACTTTCCACATCAAGCAGATGTTCACCTGCACATCTGCCAATGTGGTATACTGCATCCATTGTGCACAGTGTGGCTACCTCTACATTGGGGAAACCAAGCAGAGGCTTGGGGACCGCTTTGCAGAACACCTACGCTCGGTTCGCAGTAAACAACCGCACCTCCCAGTCGCGAACCATTTCAACTCCCCCTCCCATTCTTTAGATGACATGTCCATCATGGGCCTCCTAAGTGCCATAATGATGCCACCCTTAGGTTGCAGGAACAGCAACTCATATTCCGATTGGGAACCCTGCAGTCCAAAGGTATCAATGTGGATTTCACCAGCTTCAAAATCTCCTCCTCCCCCCACTGCATCACAAAACGAGCCCAGCTCGTCCCAGCCCGCCTAACCTATTCTTCCTCTCACCTATCCCCTCCTCCCACCTCAAGCCACACTCCATTTCCTACCTACTAACCTCATCCCGCCCCCTTGTCCTGTCCGTCCTCCCCAGACTGACCTATCCCCTCCCTACCTCATACTCACCCATACTCTCCTCTATCCATCTTCAGTCCATCCCCCCCCCCCCCCCCCCGCACTATCTATTTATTTCAGAATCCTCTCCCCATCCCCCCTTTCTGAAGAAGGGTCTAGGCCCAAAACATCAACTTTTGTGCTCTTAAGGTGCTGCTCGGCCTGCTGCGTTCATCCAGCTCCACACTTTGTTATCTTGGATTCTCCAGCATCTGCAGTTTCCATTATCTCTGTTAAAGCTACTAGGTTCACTTCTTGATTGTTTAAGAGCAGAACAACATTTATTTAGTGACTGTGACACAGGATTCTTTAAGCACTTCAGAGAGGGAGGCATAAAGCATAAGATAAAAGGTACAGCCAGAGAGCCAAAAGCTGGGCTTTGGAGATTCTCCTAAAAGAAAGTGGGCAGGTGGGGGAGCAGAAGATAGATCTTGAGGTGGATACATGGGTCAATGAAGATCTGAAAGCACAAGATGATTGAGGAGCAGTTTTGTATATATTTTTTTCCTTTAAAAAAGCCGGAATTAAAAATTTAATAATGTCCATGTAACCATTGTTAATTGTAGTAAAAACCCAACATGGTTCACAAATGTTCTTCATAGAAGGAGACGGTCATCCTGGCTTTCATGTGACTCCAGGCTGCCCTCTGAAGTGGCCTAAAAAGCACTGAGTCAGATCAGCACTAGAAATTAAAAAAGGAATGAAACCAGGCAGACCACCTGGTATAAAGTAAGGCACCAGAAACAGTTACGACAAACACAGCCCCACTGACCATGCAAAGTCCCCCTCACTAACATCTGGAGGCCACTGCCAAAATTGGTAGGGCTATCTCACAGATTAATCAAACAACAGACTGATATAATTATACTCATGGAATTATACCACACACAATGTCCCGGGCAGAATCATCACCATCCCTGATTATGTCCTGTCCCAAAGAGGTCTACAGGCAGGAAGCAGTTGCCTATGAGTCCACACCATTGATTCAGAACCATAAAGTCTCATGGCACCAGGTCGAGAACAAACAAAAAAACCTCCTGCTGATTACCACATAAGGAACCCTCTACTCAGCTGATGAATCAGTACTCCTCTGTTGTGAGCACCAATTAGAGGAAGCATTGAGGGTAGCAAGGGCACAGAATGTATATAGATGAAGGATTTCAAATGTCCACCACCAAGAGTGGCTCAGCAGCATCATTACTAATCAAGCTGGCTGAGTTCTCACAGTCATAGCTGCTATAAGACAATAAGACCATAAGAGACAGGAGCAGAAATTAGGCTATTCAGCCCATCGAGTCTGCTCCGCCATTCAATCATGGCTGACAAGTTCAAAGAACA
The DNA here is from genome assembly GCF_030684315.1 of Stegostoma tigrinum. Taxonomy (NCBI): domain Eukaryota; kingdom Metazoa; phylum Chordata; class Chondrichthyes; order Orectolobiformes; family Stegostomatidae; genus Stegostoma; species Stegostoma tigrinum. Next base: position 43,127,799 of record NC_081383.1, read on the forward strand.
AAGAAAATTACAGCACAGTAACAGGCCCTTCAGCCCTCCAAGCCTGCGCCGATCGAGATCCTCTGTCTAAACCTGTCAACTATTTTCTAGGGGTCTGGATTCCTTTGCTCCCTGCCCATCCATGTACCTGTCCAGATGCATCTTAAAAGGCACTATCGTGTGTGCGACTACCACCTCCACTAGCAACGCATTCCAGGCATCCACCACTGTCTGCGTAAAGAACTTTCCACGCATATCTCCCATAAACTTTCCTCAACTTCATTCTCCTGCTTTCTCCCCGTAACCCTTGATCCCCTTGATAATCAAGAACATATCTATCTCAGTCTTAAATGTACTCAATGAACTTGCCTCCACAGCCTTCTGTGGCAGTGAATTCCATAGATTTACCACTGTCTGGCTGAAGAAGTTTCTCCTTATCTCCATTCTAAAAGGTGTTTCCTTTACTCTAAGGCCGTGCCCTCAGGTCCTAGACTCTCCTACCGATGACAACATCTTCCCAACATCCACTCTGTCCAGGCCATTCAGTATTCTATAAGTTTTAATTACATCCCCCCTCATCCTTCTAAACTCCAATAAGTATAGTCCCAGAGTCCTCAAACATTCTTCATATGGTCAGCTTTCCATTACTGGGACCAGACTCATGAACCTCCTCTGAACCCACACCAGGGCCAGTACCTCCTTCCTGAGATATGATGGCCAAAACTGCACACAATACTCCAAATATGGCCTGACCACAGCCTCATAAGTACATCGCTGCTTTTATATTCAAATCCTCTCAAAATAAATGTCAACATTGCATTTGCCTTCCTGACTACTGACTCAACCTGCAAGTTTACCTTGACAGAAACCTGGACTAGAACTCCCAAGTCTCCTTGCACTTCAGACTTCTGAATTTTCTCCCCATTTAGAAAATACTCCATGCTTTTATTCTTCTTACCAAAGTGCACGGCCTCAAGCTATTCCAAGTTGTACTCCATCTGCCACTTCTTTGCCCACTCTCCTAACCTGTCCAAATCCTTCTGCAGCCTCACCACCTCTTCAATACTACCTGTCCCTCCACCTATCTTTGTATCATCTGCTTGACTGGGTCTGTGACAGGTGGTGATGGAACCAAGACGAAAAGATATGCTTCATCTTGTCCTCACCAAAGTGCCTGCCACAGAAGCATCTGTCCATGACTGTATTGGTAAAAGTGACCACCACACAGACCTTGTGAAAATGAAGTCCCATTCTGACATAGAGAATATTCACCTTCACAGTATATGTCACTATCTCTATACCAAATGAGACAACTGTGAACAAATCAAGCAACTCAAGACTGGGCATCTATGTGGTACTATGGGCCAGCAGCAGAGTCAAATTATATTCCAATCATGTTAGCAACCTTATGGCCCAACATACACTCCATTCTATCACCACCATCAAGGAAATGGATCAAACCTGACTCAAAGAAGAATGCAGGAGGAGATGCCAGGCAGCACTAGGTTTACGTAAAAATGAGATGTCAAGCTGTTTAAGCTACGAAACAGGATTACTTGTACATCAAGCAGCATTAGCAGCAAATGATATATATAGTGCTAAGCGATTCTACAACCATCAGATCTACACTCTGCAGTCCTGTCATGAGACAAGATCCATTCCAATTGATTAAGGAAAAGTTCTTAAGACAAAAAGATGAATCTTCAACGTTGTATTCCATATATATGTTTCTAAAGAAATTCAAAGGAGCATGCAAAGTATAACAAGAGCATTTGAAAACTTCACAACCAAAAACAAAAGAACGAACAAACCTCACATGATGACAACATTTTACACAGGAGACAAAGTATTGGTATTATTCCCTTTGCAGATTTTGCCCGTGAAAGCAAATCTGAGCACTCCATATAAAGCTGTTTGGAGGGTTAATAAAGTGACTTATCTGATAAATACTCCTGAGCGTGGGAAGAAAACTCACGTATGTCACACAAACATGTTGAAGCAATATCATCGCAGGTAAGAAGATCAGGAGCAGCAAGCGTGTCACCAGTAAATGCAGGAAGGATGTTCCTAATGACTAGAGAGTCCAGAATCAGGGGTCACAGTCTAAAGATATGCAAAAGGCCATTTAGGACTAAAATGAGAAGAAATTTCCTCACACAGAGAATGGTGTGTTAAGGAATTTTTTGCCACAGGAAGTGGTTAAGGCAAAAACACTGAATGTTTTCAAGAAAGAGATAGACATAGTTGGGGTGAAAGGAATGAAAGGGTATGGGATGAAAGCAGGAAGACAGTACTGAGCAGGATAATTTACTGTGATCATTCTGAATTGCACAGCAAGCTCAAAGAGCTGAATAGCCTCTTCCTGGTCCCACATACTATGATTCTAAATCCAGTCATGAACGTGGTGGACTCTTAAAAAACTCACTGGAGGAGGCAGCACCACAAATATCTCCATCTTAACAATGGGGAAGTCTGGTATATCAGTGTAAAAGATAAAGCTGAAGCATCTGCAACTATCTTCAACCAGAAAGATCAAATGGTTGATCAATCTCAGTGTCAACCAGAGATCTGCTGCATTACCAATGCCAGTCTTCAGTCAATTCAGTTCACATGAAACTGAGACATGTCCGGAGGTACTGGGTATTGCAAATGCTATGGGCCCTTATAATGTTTCAGCAATAGTACTGCAGACTTGCACTCCAGAACTTGCCTCAGCCCTAGCCAAGCTGTTCCAGCACAGGCACAACACTAGCATCTATCCAACAATGTGGAAAATTGTGAAGTGTTTCTTGTTCACTAAAAGCAAGTCAATTCCAACTCAGTCAATTATCACTCCATCAGTCCATTATCACTCCATCAGTCCAATCACAGTCAGTAGAATGGCAGTAGATGTCATTAGCATTGCGATCAAAAGCTTAGCAATAACCTGCTCACAGATGCTCAATCCGAATTCCACAAGAGAGCACTCAGCTCCTGACCTCATTACAGCCTTGGTTCAAACATGGACAAGAGAGCTGAATTCCAAGGGTGATGTGACAGTGACAGCCCTTGACATCAAGGCTGCATTTAACAGTGTGGTATCAAGGAGCGAAACTGGAGTCAGCAGGAATCAGGGGAAAACTCTGCTGATTAGAGCCATGCCTGGCACAAAGGAAGATGGTTGTGGTTGTTGAAGGTCAGTCATCTCAGCTCTAGGCTCTCTCTACTGGGCAGTCTTCAGGGGAATGTACTTGGCCTTACCATCTTCAGTTCTAAACAGTCTTGTCAGACACAAACCATTATTGCTGTTTTTCGCTCCACAGATGCTGCAAGACCAAAGTTTTGCCAGAAACTTCCGTTTTTTGTTTCATAATTAACCTCCACTTTATCGACTAACTATCAGGTCGGTTTTCCTAATTTTTATAATCTACTGTATTTTTCGAAGCAGGATCCTACTGGTTATCTGGTCTACAATAACAACTTATTCAGATATATTGTTTTATGTAGAACTGCAAGGTGTTCAGTGATGGACAACAGAGTCCCAGAAGAACGGCCACTTAGTGATTCATCAACTAACACACACACATTAAGTCTTCAAAAGCCAATAAAACTGAGCAATGGGAAAATGCAGACAGCAAAAAGAAACAGCAGCCACAAAACCACAGGTTGACTATCACTCTTCTTCCAACAGTATATTCAAAAACAAAACCTCTAGGTCAAATCATTGTGTATGGATTACCCTTGCGGAGTAACTTCACCATCAATTCAAAGCAAGGTTATGAAAATGAAAGGGAAAGAAAGCAGTTTCTCTTGCCTCCACGAATTTGGTACTCTGAAGCAGAATCAATGGCTCTTTCCAAAATGCATTTCTTCTGCAGTTTAGAGAGACTTCTTGATCTCTCTACCCCGCTTTTGAAAAACTTACTTGAGACTGTGGGAGATGCAGAAAATCTGACGTAATGGGAATGCAACATACATACACAGTTCTCACCTGGTTAATTTCATCCTGAGTAGATTTTAGTGATTTGATGATTGTTTCAAGTTGCACTTTGCCAGCCTCAATGCTCTGTTCTAATTGTGATTCCTCTTGTTGCAGTTTATTTAGCTCGGTCTTGGCTTTGTTTAGCTCCTCTTCCTGGGACTGCATATCTGACTCCTGATTTGCAATCTGTGTCTTCAGCGATGAAATCTGTTCCACATAAAGTCAATATGATTAAATCATGTAACACCAGCCAGATGACAATTATCAATAAAACCTGAGAAAATACAAAAGACAATGCAACATTTACAACAGCCTTCAACAATCTCAATGTATCTATGGCTTAGTCACATCACATGTGATACTTATTGGCTTCAATAAGCAGCACTATTTTCTGGACAATGGAAGCTGTAGTTACAATATGAAGCTTAAGTAACAATGATTCGACCCCATGAGTTAGTCAAGAAAAACACCTTGAACTTAACATCAGCTAAGACAAGCTTACTAGATTTAAAAAAAGGCACAAGATGACAGCTTTGCACAGCAAAAGATGTTTTCAATAGTTAAAAAGATACAAAATATTCAACAATTTTAACTATTAATGGGATACACACACCACACAGGCTTTTAGATTTCCAATGGCATTTCTCCTGACAAGTCTGATAATATAGTTGTTTTGAATTAGATATACAAAATCTGTCTAGAGATCAAATTTTCCTTTATTTCACAGAAAGCAAATTTGTGCTGAAACTTATGTGACCATGGTCAGCAGTTCTACCATTTCTTCATGCAACTCAAAGATAAATAACGCTCATCAAATGCAGCAGAGGACAGCCGAGGAGAAAAACTGATCAACAGCTACATAATGGCAACCAATCTACTTTGGGATGTACAATGTCAAGGTTGGGGAGGAATTTCAAGACAAAGACTCAATGAACAATGTGCTGAAGGGTAGTGATACAGAGGGATGCAATTAAAACAGAAGGCTAACGTACACCATTAAGATAGACATGAACAGTCAGGGTACAGGCAGATGCGATTAGTTTAGAATGACAAAATGGTCTGTACACACATGATAGGTCAAAGGGCCTGTTCCTGTACTGTTCTATATTCAAACATTTGGTCAGCCTCTCAGCCCTGGGCCTGAGTCACTGTATCTCAGCTCTCACCTTCCCTGAAGTTAAAATAAACATTCTTATTGTTAAAACTTATCTTCAAAGGGTTTTAATGTCCTTGTTGCCACTTACTGTGAAATTATTTGAAACAGTAAACATAGATTATTGTTACAGCTTGAAAAGACAAATTGCAGGGATTGCTTAAAAAGATCATGGCGATCCATGCCAGGAAATTTTTCACAGGCTTAAACTGTGTCATGCTGCAAACATAAGTGCAGTGATAATTCTCTTAAACTGAGCATGAATGAGTTAAAACAAAGACCTGGATTCTGTTGCGCAATGATTGCAAAACTGTTAGTATTTACTTTCACATTCCTCTAGAACTGATAGCAACTTGTTGGTTGACTCTGCACAGATGCAATTAAACATGGCAATCCAGAAGCTGTGGTCAGTGATTCTATGTCTCTCCCTAGGTTGTACTACTGAAGAATGCCAGATTTCAAACAATTAGAAATCAGTGACATAACGAGAACAACTTCTTTTACACTATTAGTCTTGTGCTAAAATTTGAAAACGTTGCATGTTATTGATGGAGATTTTTATAAAATTGACACACAAAGTTCATAATCACTGCTGAAAATCCTCATCTTGATAAAATAAGTTTAAAAAAAATTAAAAACACATTTATCCAAGATGTATGATTAATCACTTATTCTGTTCTTTGTAAAACTTAATTATAAAGTAAAGAGTAATTATTGTATTTTACTTCCCAGTTTACATTTTGTGAATATATTTCTGTATCACTGTCTGCTTGTTCTAGTTAATGGCATTACTCTTGCTTGAATGCTTGAAGACCCCCTTGATTTGGTACCACTTGGAAATCCACACCTGAGAGACAGGTTCTCAAAGATCTAACATTTTGAGGTCATCAATGACAGCTGTCATTGGTGACAAAATCCAAGTGAAAAACTTTGACACTATTTTAAAGCAAGAAAAAGTTTTCATCTGTATATAGGTAAGAATTGAGTTTTGATTTGTTTGAGTCTTTCAAAAGGATTTCAGTGTTTTTTTTTCACTTAAATTTTATGGTTGTGAAAATTTCTTAAACATGAAATTCAAGTCAACTAGAGCATAACGCCAGAAATGAGAAGCAGAGAGGCATCGTATATATTAAAAAGTGGATCATCTGTGGAGCTACTCATGGAAAAGTTTATAAGGGGAGAGCCAGGATTATGTGCTGATGAAGAAATAAAAAAATCAACAATGGATTTTTTTGATTGGGCGCATGAGCAGAGCAGCAGCATTTATGCAGTATTAAGCAGCAAGCAATTGAAAACAGTCTTCATTCAATAGACACACTCTGATAAGAGAAATATGACAGATAGAATTAACTTGGAATTTTAAAAAAAATCAAATCAACAAAAATAAAGCCATGAATTTCACACCAGTTCAAGAGGCAGCATTTTTCTTACTGCTTTAGGATATGACATCTGATTTTAAAAAACTGAGTTAAAAAGCACAAGAGTTTTAAGATATCTTATATGCCAGAAGATCTCCCAGTGTGTTGTTCACGTTAAGTCTGACAATCACACTTTATTAGAACAGAAACACTACCAAATGTGAGGGACAACACATCATCCTGCTCTTAAAATTAATGTGAGAGTTCAAAAGTCACAGAATACACAAAAAATAGAAGCAGACCATGCAGCATCTCTCACGTACTCCAATCATGGTGGAAGCTCCACATCAATGCCAATTTCTTGCCTAATACCTACATTCCTTGATTCATGCAGTAACCGAAAATCTGTCGATTTTAGCATCAATATTCTCAAAGTAAGCATTTATAATTCTGAGATGGAGGGCTGAATGTCTGGATTTTCTGAGTGAAGAAATTCCTTACCTCAGTTCTAAATGACCAATGCCTTATCTTGATATTACTGTCTCTCCATGTAAACTGTCCAAAGGAAATAGCCTACCTGCGTGCATCCTAGCGAGCCCTTTAAGAATTTTCTATTTCCAATTACACCACTTCTTATTCTTCTGAACTCCAGTGTTTGTATACCATTAAAGTCAATTTAAACTCAATACCTTTTTTATAAAACAATCCCATCATCCCAAGAATCAGTCATTGCCTTTTCCTCTAAAAGAAGTAAAAGTGGATCTTTTTTTAAGATAAGGAGATGAAAACTATACACCATACCCTAAAAGTGTGGTCGCAACAGAACTTTTTCAGGGTGCAGTAAAAATTTCCTACTCCTACTTGCAGTTTCCATTGTCAGACAACACTTGATGCCTTAGTAGGGGTGTTGATGAGAAAATTACATCTGTAACACTAAAGGAGATTTATGTTATTGAGCTGAGCAAGTCTTGTACTGGACTACTGCGGAAACAGTAACTATATGCAGCTCAAGGCAACAATTACACTATTGTAAGGCTTCCCAAACAGAATGTTGTGACCCCCAGTCAGGCTATAAGATAATATGGTGGTGGTGTGGATCCCCAAGGCAGCAAACCTGCATGGAGCTTGGATTGAGGCCCTTGCTCTTTTTCCCTGTTGGTGGCTTGTAAATAAATAGCCTCTGAAAAGGCAGTTTTATTTTATTTAACTTTAATTTAAATACTTTCTGCAAGCTCAACTTTATTTCCCTCTCCAACTAATCAGCAGCTGAAGGCATCACAAACCCCATCACGCTCAGTAGGTAAAACCAAGCCCGCAAACCCCCTCATCCCTAGCATTTAACAACCTTATTCTGGACCCCAAATTGTTAATGCAAAGTCCAACTTTAGAAGACAGTCACAAAAGGTTGGGTATCACTGAACTATTGTACAGACCAACTGACACTCCAAACTCGTGGATCTCCATGAGAATATGGGACAGGAAGTTGATAAATGAATACCATGAGAGCCAACAGTCAAAATCAATCACAAAGGGAAATCAGCCATCTGTCTCCAATTGCATATGCTTATTAACAGCTGGGTTTTGCTATACTTTTATTTTCCAAGGAAAGTTTATTCCAACTCTTATTCTCCTCGTTCCAATGTATTGAACACAATACATAAAATGTCAAATGGAATGCCGTCTGTTAGAACACCCATGACTGACCTCTGGGAATTCAGATCAGATTGGGCTTAATGTTGCAGAGGTGAACAGAACTCAAATGATTTGAGTCTGGATCTTGTTCAAGTGGGCATGAGTACACATCAAATAACTAAACCACCATCTGGTTGTGAAATTAGTCAATCCCTTACAGTGGACATTGCTTTGTGACAGAAGGGATACACATTCTTCTCAGGTTATTTGTAAAGGCAGAAAGTTAGCCAAAAATGAGTTTCACCCTCTGTCTCATTCTGTCTGAGTATGTCTGGCACTGTCCGGAAATAGCAACTTTTGAAAATATCAGCTCTAACATGCTTCAAACAAAATTTACAATAAAAAAAAATGAGTAAGAATTCCGTACACCATAACGTAACACATCAGTCCATAACATTCCAATTCAACCAGAAACTTTGATTATACTCTACCATCTTGCAATAGTTAATATAAAGAAAATGTTCAACACTACAGGGAAAATTCTTCAAACAAGCTGAAGTATGTGCACATATTTTTTGGAATCATGTGAAAAAAATGCAATACTCCAAAGGTTTATCTGGGAACATAGCCACAGCACTGAGAGTTAATGGCTGACATTTAGAAAAAAACATTTGTGCGAGGGAGTGGTCTGCCTCGTGGGGAAAGACAAACTGGCTGACGGCAGGCGCTCAACAGCACTGATGGTGGCCATGCAGAAATCAGTGGTGACCTGGACCACCCTACCCCAACCTTTCAGCTCACACAAGCTGCCTATGAAGCCAGAGACCACATGGGAATGATACTTTGAAAGCAAATTACAAACTTGATGATTTATTGGAACATCATTCCTGGCATGCTCAGTGATAACGTGCAGCCGTATTGAACTGGAAGGAAGGATGCAGGGGAAAGATGTTTTCTGCAGTGTATGGTAATTCTATACAACTGAACAGCTGGTTGGAAGGATTACTTTGCTGTAACACTCTCAAGGGATTCAGACAATAACATAAACCACACAACTGGACCTTGAGCAGCTTACATAGTCATTGGAACCAGACTCATGATGCTAGCTGATAACTCCTAAACAATTTTTTTCTTTCCATTCTTATTTTCTCATCTCCCATGTTAAAACCATTTGACCTCTATCAGAATAAAATTCCAGAATCTCCAACAAAATCGCATCCAAGTCATCATTCTTCAACAATGAACCTGGGCAAATTTGATCAATGACCTAACTGACAATGATTGGGAAGCACTGGGAAAGATTAAATCGAATTGATGATGCAAAAGAATGCATATTCACACTTTCAAGCAGCAGGCCCCATATATTCATTGGGAATGATTGAATGATTTTTCCCGATCAGAAATCAAATTGGGTGGCAGCAAATTCTGTCCCTGTTGATGTGAGCAAATTCGGCACAAAGTAGGAATTGGGCCAGTAAGTACCTCATCAAAACAGGTGAGATCACATTAGCTTTGCACAGACAGCACCACGTCTAGCCTTATTTCTAATTTTCATTAGCAATTTATTTAAATTGTTATGTTTGCACAGCTATTCTATGTCACAGTCTAAAGATATGCAAACTAGGGGGATTGGTCATGCTAAATTACTCGTAGTGTCCAGCAATGTGCAGGCAAGGTGGATTAGCCATGGGAAATGAGGGGCTCTGCGTGAGATGCTCTTTGGAGGGTCAGTGTGGATTTGACCTGCCGAATATCCTGAATGCCCACTGTAGGAATTATATGGCTCAATATGACAGGAATAGAAGATTTCTTCCTTACTACTTTTAACACAACAGCTTTGGATTGTAACAATTGCTCAATTGCAAGGATTTTAATAAAGAAGCTTCCACAAAGTTTTGTCACCCAGGTTGATAGGGTTGTTAAGAAGGCATACAGTGTTTTAGCTTTTATTAATAGAGGGATCGAGTTCCGGAACCAAGAGGTTATACTGCAGCTGTACAAAACTCTGCTGCGGCTGCTCTTGGAGTATTGCGTACAGTTCTGGTTGCCGCATTATAGGAAGGATGTGGAAGTGTTGGAAAGGGTGCAGAGGAGATTTACCAGGATGTTGCCTGGCATGGAGGGAAGGTCTTATGAGGAAAGGCTGAGGGACTTGAGGCTGTTTTCGTTAGAGCAAAGAAGGTTAAGAGGCGAGTTAATAGAGACATACAAGATGATCAGAGGATTAGATAGGGTGGACAGTGAGAGTCTTTTTCCTCAGATGGTGATGGTTAGCACGAGGGAACATAGCTTTAAACTGAGGGGTGATAGATATAGGACAGAAGTCAGAGGTAAGTTCTTTAGTCAGAGAGTAAAAGTGCATGGAATGCCCTGCCTGCAACAGTAGTAGACTCGCCAGCTTTAAGGGCATCTAAATGGTCACTGGATAAACATATGGATGATAATGGAATAGTATAAATTAGATGAGCTTCAGATTGGTTTCACAGGTCGGCGCAACATCGAGAGCCGAAGGGCCTGTACTACGCTGTAGTGTTCTATGTTCTGTCATAAACTATCAGTAACAACAACAAATGTGCTTCCTAAAAAGAAGTGTAAATAGGAAAATACTAGGAACAGAGAAAACTTTGTGTTGAAAAGATGACCAAATTCAAAAGGGTGACGGCTTCAAGGTTGCAATTTCCACTTGGGGGCCAAGAGACTATAACGAACACTGATCCATTCAACAAATTCCCAACCACCTAGTATGCTGTTTGTAAAAATAGATCAACCACTGATTTTCAGAACCATCACGTGTATTTACAGTCACAGTATATTCTTGTAGCAGTTGCAACTGAAGTCAATAATTTGATACTGTGCTGAACTATGGACATTTTCACAGTATGTATCAACCCAAATTGATGCATAAGCCTTCTCACAATTTTTCTATCCCTACTTTTTTTAAATTTGAGAGTCTAACAGTTATTTTTTTCCTGTTAATCTGCAAATACTGGTCCTCCACGCTCTTCATCCACCTTGCATCTTCACTATAACAAAACTAAATCCCACATACTGCTTCCTCCAACAATTCGGTCTCCTTCCAGCTTCAAAATTCAATCAAGCAACATGATTGTGAAGTTTTTAGAAAATGGTTACAATGTTTAAAAATCAATATTAGCTTTAAATTTATAAGAAAGGACGCCTGCAAACATATTGATTAGATGCAAATCCTTGTTGTAGTCACCTGCTTGTCAAGCATGAACTTGTGATCATACTTTACTTCCAATAAACTTGAGCGCTCTCCCTTTCTACAGAATGCTCAAAATTATCTGTCCCAAAAGACCCATTATTCTTTTTCGGCGGTTTTTTTCCATTATTGTCCTGATCTCTTTATCAGCATCACATTAAAGTAAGCAGAAAAAGTAACAAAAACCCTTACAGCATCCAGACAATGGAGACTTTTAAGCCGTCTATACAAATGATTGAAGTGCAGACCCCAAACGACAACTTGTTGAAAGAACCACACATTTTAAATATTAAACCACCCTTTGTTGCTCATTTTAACACTCTTAAACATTTCACCTGACAGCATGGTTGTGAAAGAACCTGGTATTAAAAATCTCACCAAAATCAAGGTTTCCCTTGTTCTTACCGTCTGGTTCTCCTCCTGACACTTCTGCCGGATGTCACTGAGCATGTCTTCGAGCTTGGCCTTTTGTTGGTCCATTTCATCCAGCCTGTCCTGGGCAGCCTGCTTCTGGGACTCCAGCTCCTGCAGGTTATTATTCTCTCTGTCCAGGTCATTTTGTAGTTCCTGCCAACACACAGAGAATCAACTCTTGATAATACGCTTATCCCCAAAAATAGAGAGAATCTTTGGTAACAGAATCATCTCTAACTGTAGAATGCTCAGCCTCAGACTTAAAAAGACTGCTTTCGAAATATAAATCATAATGTATTTTAACTCAAGACAGGAAATTTCAATTATAAATAGAGCAATCCAAGTAAATAAATCATATTCTAATAACTATCAATTCATGGAATATTCCAGGGAATGCCTCATTGGCTTTATTCAATGAGTAATTTTAATTACAAGCATTACACATTATAATAAAGTACACAATACACTTCAAACATGAACACATTATGTCATTTCTCCTAGTGTTCAGAATTGCCTTATTTCCCATTTCAGAAAAGCTCCAAGTGAAGCTGGTCAAGATTTACCAGCTTCCTCTCAGCCTGATTAACATGTCATCAAGATATAAAAGGCTAGATATAAAAGATCAGGCTAAGATTTATTTTCCTCTCTCTCACTCACTCACTCACTCACTCACTCACTCACTCCCCCAACCATCCACCCACTCAACTATCCCTATGGTGCAACCACCAATAAAATGTTTCCCAGGGTATGAGGGAGACCATTTGGGACAATCTGCATATTTCACGCATTGAGCACACAACTGAATCCAATAGCACATCTGGTGCTTCAACCTTCTGCACTTAGACCACCCTCTCTGCTCTTCCCAAATTTATATTAGTCTATTACCATTTTTGTAAAAATCCCAGCTTCAGCTGAACTCTGACTAGAAATCAGGCTTAAAACGAACTGACGAGATGATCTGTTTCTGGCTATGCTAGTATTGGTCAGGAAACCAGGCAACTATTTGCTTTCTTTTATCACCTTTTACTATCCACCTGAAAAGTTCACAAGATAAAAAGAACCACATTCCAGGGAAACATAAGCTCAGGGACATAGGCACATTTGGATTTTAGATTACCTCAGGTTAGTAATATTTTGCTTGTCTGTAAAAGAGCCCCAGAATTTGTAGATAGCCTGGCATGGTCAATAGCACATTTGCATCAGAAGCTTGTGTATATTTACATAGCACTACAAACTTTAGCATGCAATATAAACTAAAATTTAAGGACTGAAGAAGTTCAAGACATGTAAGATATAATTGACTTTAAAATACCTCACAGCATTATTGAGAGGAAACAGACTTCTGATGCCCTGACCAATACTCAGAATCCACTGACAGGATTAAAACAAACCAACTAGTAGAACATCCAGCCCTTCAAAAGATCGTCAACAGGTTACAGCTCAATTTTGTCTAATCTAGAGGACAGAATTACAGCAAGTTCAGTATTTACTGACAGATATAACCTCTCAGCTCAGATATTAACCTTTCAAAAATCCTTCAGCACCTGCTTGCAATATAGCATCCAGAATTGCAAACAGCACTCCAAAGGCAGCTCAAACAAGATTTTAGGTTACGTTTAAAATAATTTCTATTTTTCTGTTCTTCTAGAGATGAGCCCCACTGCTTTGTTCGCCTTTTATGACTTTGTTTTCCCATTGTTGCGAATCTATTTCCCTTGATCTATTCGTTCCTCTAGCTTACGTAAACTCTTGTTTTCCAAGTAATTGGCCTTTCACTCCTTCGACCAGACATGCTTGCAGTGAAAAATGTATGAACAATTAATTATTGACAGTCTCAAATGAGATCAATTTTAGTAGATACAAATTGCAGAAGCCCACTATGTTTGGGATTGAATTCTTGCATGACTTTGTCACAGGATTAAAGACACATCATTGTGGGTGCATATTCACTTCACAAAACTGAGGAACAACCAATTGGGTAAAGTCATCAGGGAAGCCAAGAATCACAACTGGGTTTGTAGACAGAAGGGACTGAGAAAATAATTTCTCCTTCGTCCTATCCTTAACTTCCCCTCTTTGCCTGATCTGCAGCATTTGTCAAGTATTCTGAATTAATGGAAGTAATCTACTGGATATCACAGAGAAATTATGGAACAGATCCAGACCAATCAGTCTCCTGGTTCAAGGAACTTCTCACACAATTGCTGCTGGTTCAAACCATAAATGAAAGTTTCAACTGACAGGTTAACAGTCCAATAACCATTTAGCTGTACCAGGTCATGACAAACTCTGAAATGCTTTGCACCAAGATTGGAAACTATATTCCACATCAGGTACAGGAGATCTGCTCACTGACCACCAGACCTTCAAACATTAGAAGCGGTAGCATAGTAAGACAGAACATTCAGGACAGGTGTCTGAAGAATATCAGTCCCTTTCCCAAATTTCCTCTCAAATTTGGATGGGATCTGGCAGGCAATTCAGTTGCTGCATCAGCAGCCACACCACCCTATGGAGTCTACTGACCTCTAATCCTAGAATCGTGGCATCCCTGCCTGAATGGAAAAAGATCCATGGTGACAATAAATAGGGAAACAGAAAAAGAACTAAAATCACATCCCACTGGCAAGGCTCAATCCCACGAAGGCATGAAAAAAAAACAAGGAGTACTACTGAAGACACAGCCAAACCTGAAATATCTGGATCATCTCATTTACTGTGCACATACATAAAACCATTTTCAAAATAAAGACAGCTCACAGAAGTCCCTGGTGCACTAATTTACAGGTTTATACTTTTTCTATTGAAGTTTATACACATGGTGCTTGGTCATCCCACAAGTTGGCTGTCTTCTTGCATTCAGTCAAAATTGTCTTAAGCATTAAGTATGTATTCAATGCCGTATGCTCAATTCCCAAATTCAAAGAGCTTATATAAACTGTGAATCACAGTGCCAGTACAAATCCTTACTTCAGAGATATAAAAGTTTCAGGATGTAGAAATAATGATGTTAAATTACATGATCTTCTTTATACCCATAAGACAGAATCCATAACTGAAAAATGTGAAGATTTTGATTTGATTCACTCTTACCCTTATAAAGTGAAGCTCTTAACTGTGAGAATTTTGAATCAAAATGTCCAGAGCTTTGAGTTAAATGTCCACAGATTTCAGACAATCCAGGTCATCTCCCTTAGTGGACAGCAGTCAATGGAAAAGCTTCCATTCATTTGCATATATGTAGTAAGTAAGGTTGGCAAGTTGCTGTGACAGATAACCACGTTGAAATATAATGTCAAAGTAATAACAAGAGACTTGGTTCAAAAAAGGGCTGCCTGGACACCAAACATTCCAAGATACACAAACTGTTCAGCAAAGAAAACAGGAAGGGTGGCAACAGTGATTAAGAAGAGTACTGGTGTATGAGAGAGAGAGAGAGAGAGAGAGAGAGAGAGAGGTCAAGTTCAAAATCTACTTGGTGCTACAAAGCCACTTTATATTTAATACTGCTTGGAGAACTTAAGTTTTAAAGGTTTGCAGAAAATTGATTTATTTCAATCTTTGTGGAAGTACCTTTAAAAGAGGTCACTGGAAATCTCTGGCGATCTAGCTTTGGGAATGAGGTGGGTCAAATGGATCAAATGTTAATCACATCTTATGGAATATTGAGGAGATAGTGATCCCAGTACTATGGGCTCCTGATTTTGTCCTTTTACTTACTGTACACATTCTTCTCAGCATCCACAGTTGATCATTATCCCTTTGTTGTTCCTATTGCTCAAGTTTCTGCACATGGCTAGTCTCACAACTGTCCTGCAGATTATTTCTTTCAGTTTCAGCAATATATTTCGATTACATAATTCTCCATTGCACTTCTTCCAATTACTCTAACCAGAAATAATCTGTGACTTCCTTGTACATGAAAAATCCATATTTAATGACCCAGGCTTCACTAATCTCTGGGGTGATGAATTTCAAAGATTAATGATCCGCAGAGAAGAAATGCTCCCTGACATACAGCAGCTAAAATTTAATGTAGGAAAAGTGTAAAGTGATTCATTTTGATTGGGAAAAACAGGGAGATAAAACAAAGTACATAATTTTCAAAGGGATAGAGGATCAGAAGAACATGGAATATATGTATACTAATAATTAAAAGTGGCAGGGCAAGTTAAGAAAGTGCTGAATAAGATGTACAGAATCCTGGCTGTTACAGGGTTTAAAAGCGAGGAGTTGTAATCATTATATTGAATAGTAATTTCAACATTTAGTAAGAAAGCATAGTTGCAGATTTATAATTCAAAAGAAGCAGATGAGCAACATACACTTGTTAAGATGCAAAAGACACTGACAGAGAAGGTTTGAAGGCTACATGTGAGATGGGCAACACCTAGATAAGATGACAAGGGTCTAGCATAAGAGTACCCCCCTCAGATATGAGAGCAATATTCAAACGTTGGATGGGCTCCAACCTGACGTAAACATCAAACACATACTTAGAATATTAGTGGTGTCAAGCTTTTGCCGGTGTGTGTTAATTTTCTAAGTTTTTTTAAAAATTCCCCCCAGGTCAGATAATCTATGTGTATTGCCCATGGAAGATGGCCACACTTAAGCTCATTCAGTGGCCTACAGTTAAAAGGCGGACAAATCAGAGACAACGCCTAGCCACTGCTCATCGGGTGCCCTTGGTGATTTGACTGGTCATTGTTTTAAGTCTAGTCTAGCCCACACAATGTCCTATCAGTCCATGATCACAAGTACATCAACACAGAGAATGCATTAAAATTCATACAGGCAACAAACGTACCTGTACTTCATTTGTTTTCTGTCGGATGGCCTCTTCTTTCTCTCGGATGTCTTGTTCCAATATATATTTCTCCCTGTAACAAACACACCATCAAGCATTCTTTATACCCATTAAAACATTTAACAAAAGAATACCTGTTTGAAAAGAATACACAATAGTGAAACAAGATACACAGGTTAAATGACAGACAAGGAAGACTCAAAAACAAATGTATTTCAGAAATTCGGATTATGAAAACTGAGATCAATAAATCTAGTAATTGTTGAAATGGCATCTGAAACTAATTGTAAAAGCATCCGAATGTTTCAGAAAATAACAGCAACAATTTGGCAAAACCAAACTGTTTTGAAAATGGAATCCTTTTTAACAAAACTATTAAGAAGTTTTTGAGTTTGTAACTAGCAGGGTAACTAAGGTGAGGGCCCAATGATTGTAGTAAATTAGAATTTTGGAAGACATTTGATAAAATGTCACAAAAGAAGTCGTTAAAAAGATAAGGGATTGGGGTAATATGCATGAATGGAGGATTGGTTAAAATACAGAGAACAGAGTAGGGATAAATAGCTTATTTTTTGAGATGCAGAACGCAACAAGGATCAGTGCTTGCTTCTCGGCTAACAATTTATAGAAATCATCATGAGGGCAACTTCCACAAACTTTTCGAGGATATAATGTTAAGTGGAAAAGCAAACTGCGAGAAGTTAGAAGTTGCAAAGGGGAACAGGCTGGTTAGGTTATTGATCAAGAAGATAGAGCATAATGAGGGAAGGTACAAAATTATTTGCAAGATTACTTTTTTAAAAGGTGAGAAGCTAATAAATATTGAGATCTGAACATTTTTGAGGGTACCAGAAAGTTATTATACAGACACAGCAATTAGAAAGGCTGGTAATTCAGGCTACAACTAGAACATAGAACTAAGGATGATAGAACTGTACAGCACAGGAATGAGCCCTTTGGCTCACAATGCTGCGCCAAGCATGACACCAAATAAAACTAATCCCTCTTGCCTGACCTTCGTCCATATCCCTCTATTCCTTGCATATTCATGTGCTGATCTAAAAGTTCCTTAAACGCCTTCATTGTGTCTGCCTCCACAGCCAGTCCTGGCAATGCATTCCAGGCTCCTACCACTCTGTGTAAGAAAAAAACTTGCCCCTCATGTCTCCTATGAACTTTCCCTCTTTCACCTTAAATGCATGCCCCCCCCACCCCGAGTTTTAGACACTTGAACTCTGGGAAAAAGTCTCTGACCATCAACTCACTCGATGCATCTCATAATTTTATACACTTCTATCAAGTCTCCCCTCAGCCTGTGTCACTCCAGAGAAAACAGCCTGAGTTTTTTTAGCCTTTCTTTATAGCTCATACCCTCTATTCCAGACAGCATCCTGGTAAACGTCTTCTGCACCCTCTCCAAAGCTTCCACATCCTTTCTTTAATGAGCCTAGCAGAATTGAATGCAATACTGGCGTGGCCTAACTAAATTCTTATTAAGCCTCAAGATGACATCCTGACTCTTGTACTCAATTCTCCAAACTGTAAAGACAAGCATGCCGTATGCCTTCTTTAACACCCTACCTACTTGCGTGGCCAATTTCAGAGAGCTATGTACTTAAACCGTAAGATCCTTCTGTACATCAATGCTGTCCTGCTATAAACTGTACAACTGGTAGGTTAACTTTCACTGAAAAGGGGTTGAAGTAATACAGGAAGGAAGTTTTGCCAAAATTACTTAGGCTTTTGATAACACAAAATGCTGCATACATCTTTGGTCTCCTTGCCTATAAAAGGATATACTTGCCTTAGAATGCACTAAAGATTTCTTGGAGAAGGTGACTCTCATTCAGGGTGAGACTGAAGAGACTCGGCTTGTATTGCTTAGAATTTAAAAGAATCAAAAGGTGGTATCACTGAAATGCAAAATTATCAACAGACTTAAACAAGGCAGATGCTGAATAAAGAGTCTGAAACTTGGACATTGTTGAATCAGAGTAAGGAGTATGCCAGTTGTAGCGGTAAGTACAATTACATTCTAAAGACATTTGGACAGGTACATGAATGGGAAAGGTTTAGAGGAATACAGACTAAATGCAGACAAATGGGACCAGTGCAGTTGAGGATATGAGTTAGACCAAAGGGTCTATTTCCTTGCTGTGACTGTACGAGGAGAACATCTTTACAGCTGCGGTGCTGTGAATTTTTATAGTAATTCGCTAAATACAGAGCTATAGATTCTTCATGTTGACTATATGAGGTTAATAGATTTTTGGGCACGAAGAGAATAAAGGATATGGCACGAAAAGTAGAGATGAAATGTAGAGGTGATGTATTTCACCCTGAAATAAATTTTGAATAGCTGAGGTAGTTTAGTCTGGATCTTTTGAATGAGAAGCAGGTATTTGCACCTGCTCCTACCAAGAAAAAGAATGGATCACCCTGACCTGACCTAGTAGACATATAATGCTAGTTTCTCAGTATTTGCTAGTGCTGAATGACTTTGCTCAACAAGGAATGGCTTTTCCAATGTTATTCACATCCAAAGAATAAGTCGCTCATGGAAAAATTTAGTGACTGATGATTCTACAGGCAGAAGCATTGCACAATTAACAGTGTTAGCAATATCCACTAAAACTATTCCACACAAAAACTGCTGCAACTGTACATCTTCAACAGGTGAAACTACCCTGAAGTGTCCATGATGTGGCAATGGGTACATGTGGTGTTGTGTAGTTCTGGCAGAAGGTTGACTGTAAGATAATGCACCAACAGGAAACTGGAAGTCGATCCACTGAGTTAGGCACAGGACACCAACGACAGAAAAGTCCTCAAGTAGTACAAACTAAACAATTTGGCCCAAGATTTGGAGGGATAGACCTGTCACTGGGGCTGAGATTTTTTGCCCCTCAGCTGTTGATAACTCTACAGTCAATGCCTCGATGGAGTACACCAGATGAAGAATTAGCAACAGGTTTCCAGGAGCATATGCTGGCGAATTGCAGTATTAACTAACTCCTGCAGCACGCCTAAATGGAGTGATGATTGCATTACGTCCATGAACCTAGTTAAGTGGATTTGTTATTAGGCAAACGTGAATAAACCTGAATGTGTGTGTATGTAGGTGGGTGGGTGTGGTTCAGATCCACACTAATCTAGTCACCATGGGAGCTACTTATTTTACATTTAGCCACTCACTTTTAATGATGCACTCCAGAATACAATTGGGCATGCTCAAATTAGCACTTCAGAACAGAAGGCAATGAAAAAACGTTTGTTTCCAGAGTGCAAACATGGCACCTACTGTGGGTCATGTGGTTCGCACCACACTGAAACACAAGAGCAGCACAGTCACTTGTGGTTTCTGTGGTTTTCAAGCTCATAGAACTCATTTACAAGAAACTCTATATGAGCCATATATAACTACCAATCACTAGAACCCAGTCATGGTATTTTAAAATTAAAAACATTTCTCAAATGAAATGAACGCTCGTTGGCTATAGTTCCACCAGTCAGCGACAGCTCAAAATTTTTAGAGTTTTCAAGAGGTACAGTGCCTACAACTAAGGATTAGGTATGGCTGCCTCAGCAGTAAACTGTAGGTGTGGGCTGTGACTGTCAACCTCTTTCTGGACAGTCCTTCAGTAACTTGAAGATTGCCTGGTGCTGTGGATGGTAATGTTGAGAACAGATGAGCTTACTTAGGAGTCGACTGGGCCGTTCGTTCGAACCCAACTTCACATTGATGTTAAGCGCTTCCAGACTTGCAACTATTTCACTTCAAGCAGCAGAAAGATACTCTTTCATACTGCAGTACAATTCAACAAACATGCAAACTCACAAGAAACACATATATTCCAGCATATCATGCATGATTACATTCAGAGCTGCAAAAAACATCTTTAAACCTCATGAGACCCAATTGTAATCTCCCATGTTCATCCCTGTTAGTTTAGAACTCCAGTGATTATGATATTTGCTAGTGCAACATTAGCTGTTGACCAGGATACTACTTGACATTTCCACTAAAATAAATGGAGCTGCACAATGCCTCCAGCAGATGTATCTGCAAGTACAGTGCAAAGGTCAGAATTAGTTGCCTATTTCCAACAGGCCGATGAGGACAGTTATGAGTCAACCACATTACTGTGCATCTGGAGGCATGTGCAGACCACAGCATGCATGGATCACAGAGTTCCTTCTGCAAAGGAAATTACATGCATTCCAGGCTGTACCAGGATCCAACAGAGCAACTTTGGGAGCACTCAGATTTTTAATACAGGGTCATGCTGCCTCTAATACATTGCCTGCTGCCACATACATTTGACCTTTCATACGCAAAGAATGATCATTTTGTTAATATAGCAAAGTCCATGAAAATGAAAAGCATGCACTTGTAACAAATGAAGTGGAGTGTGTTGGAGAAGACGAGTGAAACACTTCGTGCTCACCAGCACCCTGACCAAGAACTTCCAACTTTGAGTCAGATTTCAAACAAGTCAAGGTCACTGAGTGGTAATATGCTTCTCTGCTACATGAACCAAAGACTTCAGTGTGATTCCAGCATTGTGTTATGTAGCATTTACAACAATTTGGGCTGATTTGAT
The DNA here is from genome assembly GCF_030684315.1 of Stegostoma tigrinum. Lineage (NCBI taxonomy): Eukaryota > Metazoa > Chordata > Chondrichthyes > Orectolobiformes > Stegostomatidae > Stegostoma > Stegostoma tigrinum. The sequence continues at coordinate 43,148,933 of NC_081383.1, forward strand.
TTTCAAGTTCTCAACAACTGCAACCACTCCTTCTTCTGACTAATGTAAATACTACAGTTTTCCTTTTCCTAGATAATAAAATGTGAGGCTGGATGAATACAGCCGGCCCAGCAGCATCTCAGGAGCACAAAAGCTGACGTTTCGGGCCTAGACCCTTCATCAGAGACCCATCATCCTTTTCCTGATTGGATCACACTGGTGAACATACATTGTCTTCAAAAATGAATAATTCCTGGCATTTGAGTAATATCTGATTTAAAGTAAACAGCAAACAAAATCTGATATGCTGATCTTCCTCCACCAAATCTTTATATTTTCTTTCATGTATAACACACAAGAATCACATGCAAAAAAAACTGTGTTTACACTTTAGGTAAATAATACTATATGCATCAAGCTCCTGAAGGTGGTTTTGAAAAGTTTATGGTTGCATTCATTTTCCAGTTTGAATACTTTTTGCATAGCTTTAAGCCAAAAAAAGTGCATAAAAATACATGTCTTCATGGATTGTCTTGAAAGCAAAACAACTCATTGTATCTAAAACCTTAGGCTTTACCTATAAATTGATCAAAGGAATAAGGTTGTTTAAGGCTTTAACAAAGATTTATAGCTCAGGTTGTGGGTGAAGCTGTTGACTTGTTCACCGAGCTGGTTGTGTTTTAGCAAAAGATTCTGAAAGGAATAAAACAAATTAACACTAACCTTGACAGAAGAATGGTGTGAAAAGGTGTTCAGTGACATCATTAGCTGTATATCAAAACATTGAGTGTACTGATGATCACTGTTCATAGAAAGAAAAGACTAAAGGCACGGTCAGATAAGGAAAGGGAACAAATGGATAGAATGTGTATAAATAGATGGTGCGTTTGCTCCACAGTACTAGAACTGTTCAAATAAATCACACAATGCTCTTGGTCCTTTACATTGCTATACTATATCATTAATTAATGAACATCACAGGTATATATTAGAATAAAGAGTTTGATGCAGGGGACACTATTTCAAGGAGACTAACATGTCTTTATGGTATTATTTGGTTCTCAATAATGATTCTCTTTCTTCCTTTGAACCTTACGTGGAATATATATACACTTGCAACATGTATTCCAATCCACCACTTTAGTATTAATACTCCATAAATAAGTTCTCATCTACCTCATCTATTCCTATTAACGTTGTACACAAACTGAATGTTACCTCCCGAACATCAACAAAAGAGGTCAATTATGTGAGCTTGTCCTTATTAATGCACATTTTGAATTTGCTCAGTGCATCAATGTTGCTCTAAAGACTAGTAATCAAATATTGCTTACTACTGACTTGCATCAGATCAGAACAACTTGTTTTGACAAATAATCTTCAGACGTTCACTTACTGAAAAGGGAGGTGGCAGCCTAGTGGTATTACCACCAGACCATTAATCCAGAGATCCACATAATGTTCTGGGGACCCAGGGTCGAATCCCACCACAGCAGATGGTGGAATTTAAACTCAATAAAAATCCAGAATTAAGAAACTAATGATGATCATGAATCCATTGTTAATTGTTAGGAAAATACCCATCTGGTTCCCTAAGAGATAGAATAGACTGCAGGTGCTGGAGTCAGAAATAACACAGTGTGGAGCTGGAGGACTACAGCAGGCCAGGCAGCATCAGCGAAGCAGGGAAGTCGTTATTTTGGGTTGGGACCCTTCTTCAGAAATGGGAAGGGGTAAGGGATCTCAGAAATAAATAGAGGGGGGGTGTGGCTGGGGAAGTTTGGGATGGTGATAGGTGAGTGTAGGTAGGGACTGGTGAGGATTGGTCAGTGAGGTGGGAGGAGCGGATAGGAGAGAGGACAACGACAGGTCAAGGAAACGGGATGAGAGGGAGGGGTGGTCATGGGATGAGGCTGGGTGTGGGGAGGTTTTGAAACAGGTAAAATCCACATTAAGGCCATTGAGCTGTAGGTTCCTGAGGTGGAATATGAGGTGCTGCTCCTCCAGTTGGCGGGTGGCATCCCTAATATCCTTTAGGGAAGGAAACTGCCATTCTTATCCGGCCTGGCCTACTTGTGACTCCAGGCCCACGGCAATGTGGTCGGCACTTAACTGCCCTCTGGGCAATAAATGCTGGCCTAGCCAGTGATGTCTTCATTTTTTTAAAAAATTCATTCAAGGGATAAGTTCAAAAAGGGAATAATACGCAAGTCTGAAAGAAGTTATAATATTCAAAGGGATGAAAACACATTGGCTCTAGTGCTGCATTGGGGAAAACAATTCTACTTTTCGATGCTATTTCTCATTGCGTCAAAGAGGAAATCCTTGCAATGGTGAGAATTAAGACATAACTGGTGTCACAACCTTGAGAACAATTGCCAAAAATCAAAGTTCCCATCTCTCGACACATGATCAGTAAAGAAAATGAAATGAAAAGTGCTCAGCATGCGTTAGTAAGAAAGGGTACATGCAAACATATGAAACAGCAGCAGAATTGGGCTATTTGATTTGATTTATTTATTGTCATGCATATCTTGTTACAAAAATACAGTTAAAAGTATTGTATAGTGTCACTACTCTCCAGTGCCAACTTAAAACACATAAAAATAAACCAAAACATAGAATATAAAAGCAGTAAAATGAAGAAATAAAGAAAAAATTGTCCAACTTTACAGTCCTTCTCTTTAAGTACTCCATCATGGGCCACAGGCCTGGTGGTCAGACATGGGCCCCCTTAACCAAGCCACTGCCATTGGAACAAAGTCGCCACTCTTTAGCGCCATCTCTTCTCCATCAACACCCTCACCTCTGAGTCCCTGCTGGACCTTGCCAATGGAGAGGACACCAATGCTGTCCAGTACCGCCCAAACCCGATTCCACCATCTTGTTAATGCAACCACTTTTGATGCTGCCATATTGAACCCAAAGCCACCTCTGATGTCAACCCCTTGAATCTGCACTGGACGCAGACACCTCAGGAACCCAAACACGCCTCTATTGCAGCTGCCCTGAGTTGGCGCTAGGAGCATCTCAACACTGCAAAGCTGCCTGGAACCCAAACTCATCTCCAATGTCTCTGCCACAAGTTCAAGCTGCTGGGCCTATTCAAATCCACCACTGCCGCGACTGAGCTCTTCACGAAGAGAAAAATAAAAGAAAAACAAGACGACAGAAGAAACAAAATGAAGTGAAAAGAAAGGCAGACAGAGCGGATGAGCCCTGGGCTCAGATACCCTATTCCACTGATATCTTACCGGAAGCTACTTGGCCCATGGAACCTGTTCTCTTATTCAGAAGATAATGGCTGATCTGTTTAAAATTCCACATTGTCAAAGATTATCTGGGTGGATGACAATGTTGCCTAATTTCCTGACTATCTACATTTGCCTGAAAACAATTAGGATAAGTTTCAGACCACTCAAATTCTTTGCCTGTTTTTAGTTAATTATTTCAATAAAATTCATCATAAATCAAAGACTATGGGATAACCCAAAGATATCACTGGATCTTTATAAATAAATAAATAAAAAGGTGACAAGGACAATTCAATGGATCTTTAAAGAGCTGTCACAGACTAAACTATCCTCTTAGAATGTGCCAACCCTTTCGAATTTACCACAAGATGCAATTCTGAAGAAACATTGAGTTTTTCTTGCTATCTCATGAAGGGGATTTGAAATTTCAGATTTTTTTCTATAGTACTGAATAAAAAATATTGATATCCTGAACATCCAAAACAGCATGTGCTCCATAAACTGCTGCAACCTTGACAAACAACCCAGTGCATTATGGGCACTTGTGATTTGCTCTGCACAGTATGTTCTGCATGTTCAGTGGAAGGGGTGCATCACAGGATGCCATTGGCCCATGCTGCTTTGGTTGCCTAAAACTGGGCGCGCTCAGCAAAATCATTGAGAGCTGAAGTCTGAATCACTTTTGGGATGAAAGTTCTCTATGGCATTGAGAGAAGCTGGAGTCATTGACAGAAGTGACAACATGATTAATGGTATGAAGTATGTGATAACAGCACAGGAAACAAAGGATGTATCTATGGAAGGTATGAATGGTACCGCATTCCTTGTCTTTTAATCTCTCCCGTTTCCCTGCCTATCACAGATCTTTTGTTTTTTTTCTAACTCTGTGCCCCTTTCACTTGCTTAAAATTTATCACAGAGATCTCTAATATTTTTCTATTTCTGATGAAAGGTCTCATATTAAATCTATTTCTGTTCCCACAGATGCTGCCCAACCTATGGTTTTCCAGCAATTTTTGCTCTAAAGTATTGATGCTTTTCTGGAAAACTCTATATCTAAAAGTTAAATGCATAGTCTTCATTACTTAGGTCAAGCAGCACACAGCTCCTACCATGATTTTCTCAAAATATAGTGGGTACTAAACCAAGTAGATAGACAAATAAATCACAGTAAGCTACTGTGTTTGTAATAGAAAATTTCATTTTAAAAGCATTCAAAATTTCATCACTAATCAGTTGGAGGCAGGAAAATGGCAGATGGAGTTTAATCTGGGCTTCACTTTCACTTCCATATCCCTCGATTCCCTTCCTATTCATGTATTCATCCAGGTGCTTCTTCAATGTTACTATTGTGTCTGCTTCCACCACCTCCTTGGCAGCGCATTAGAGGCACTCACCGCCCTTTCTGCGAAAACCTCGTATCTTGCATCTCTTCTGAAACATTGCACCAGCAGCCCCTAGCCCCATGCATCTTGAACCTGCATCCCCTAGTAACTGACACCTCCACCCTGGGAAAAAGCCTCATACTTTCCACCCTATCCATGCTATTCACAATCTTATAGATTTCGATCAAGTCATCCCTCAACCTCCTCTGTTCCAGTGAAAACAAACCCAGTTTATCCAATCTTTCTTCATAGCTAAAATCCTCCATACCAGGCAAAATCCTGGTAAATCTTTTCTGTACTTTCTCCAAAACATCCACATCCTTCTGCCAATGTGCTGGCGAGAACTGTATGCGATATTCCGATTGTGGCCTAACTGAAGTTCTATAAAGCTGCAGCATAACGTGCCTATCCTTATACTCAATACCCCTTCCAATGAAGGCAAACGTCCATAAGTCTTTTTCACTATCTTATCTACCTGAGTGGCCACCTTCAGTGATCTGTGGACATGCACACCTATTTCCCTCTGCATATAAATACTCCCAAGAGTTCTACCATTCACTGTATAATTTCCACCTATAAGTACAGAAGGATGTTAATGCATTGGAAGCAGTTCAGAGAAGGTTTACAAGACTAATATCTGGAATGTGCAGACTGCCTTGTGAGGAAAGGTAAATCTGCATCAGTTCTGAAGAATCATATCAAACTCAAAATTTTATCTCTGTTGCTCTCTCCACAGATGCTGCCAGACCTGCTGAGTTTCTCCAAAATTTTGTGTTTGCTTCAGATTTCCAGCATCTGTAGTATTCTGCTTTCATTACCTGACTACAGTTTGACTAGAATAATAGTTAAGACACGAGCTGCCATTATGAGTTATCTATCTTTTAATACATCTTTTTATGCTGAAAAATATCTTACCTACCCAACACCTCACCTGAGGGGGGCACTCTAATGTTAACAGGTGAGCACAATAGGCTAACTCACCATTGAGATCTGGGATCTGCTCAGTCTGTGTATCTCAGTACAACTATGCAGTATATTTACCACATGACTTTGGGGAACTTCGTGAGTTCTAAAACCGATGATAATTCATTTGAAAGGAGCAAAAAATGACAGTAGGCATCAGCAGATTTGTGTTTTGAACGGCTGTATATTTTTCTAGTTACGTGACTGTTTGATCCTAAAACTGAGAGGATCCTATACCCAGCTGCCATTGCTACTTATAAAATGCTCACCTTTGTAGTTCACTGATTTCATTGCTAATTGCATCCAGCTCTTTGATGCCAGTAAAATCTCCTGAGCCGACCGAACTTGTGCTATCCTATTGAGAAAGGAAATGTACATTATAAAGGAGGCTAACAGAAGGCATACCTAAAATATATATCTTTAAATTACAGGAAAGGTTAAAACTGCGAGTTCACCAGCTAAACAACTACTTTGAATAAAAAAAACCACGGAAAATGTTGAAAATCCTCAGGTCAGGCAGCATGTGCAGAGAAAAAGAGTCAATGGAAATGTCAACTGTTCTCTCTCTACACATCTTGCCCTATCTGCAAACCATCTGCAGTTTTTAAATTTCAGATTTCCAACATCAGCAGTATTCTGCTTTCCATTGCTTTGAATATTCTAGTGACTGTGAAGGTTGAGAAATGAATACATCTGCTCATTATAGATTATTGCAATTCCAGTTTGTAATACTAGAGACTCCTAGTGAGTAACTTCAACTCAAGAGCTCCTTCTGATGGTAAAAAGCAGGGATTGCAGTCAAACAGTTCAAAAAGAGACACCTTCAATTATTTTGTATTTCTTCGAACTTGTCGTGCAAAATTCTCAAACCTATGAACTTAAAAATAACTGAGTTCCACTACTAGTTTCAAAATTCAAGACCAACTATACAATAAAAGGACAATGCACCTATTTTAATTACAGATTAATCTGAAGATAATAGCATAATTTTTCATTTCTCAGAATCTGGACAACACTAGTAAGGCTGCATTCCTTGCCCATCCTTAACTGTCCAGAAGGCAGTGAGACTCTTGAATCGCTGAATTCCTTACAGTTATTAGGCAGGAATCCAATGATGATGAAAAATATGTGTAACAATTCAATGTCATGATGGTATGCGCCTTGGAAGTAACGGTGTGCCCACAACATTTTCGTTCTTGTCCTCCTTACTGGTAAAGGTCACAGAGAGAAAGAATACAATCAAAGCAACTATGGTAAGCCAGGCAACTGTAATTAACAAAGGAAATTATGAGCTGTGTAAGTTGAAAATTGTCAGAAATAGTAGTCAATCTGAGAATTGGGAGTATTTTAGAATATAACAAAGGAAGACCAAGAAACTAACAAAGGGAGACTAGAAAAAGATTTAAACTGGTTAAAAAAATGCAAAAGCTTCTATAGATATAGAAAAAGGAACGCAGATGCTGTAAATCAGGAACAAAAACACAAGTTGCTGAAACAGCTCAGCAGGTCTGGCAGCATCTGTGAAGCAAAAATCAGTTAACGTTTTGGGTCTGGTGACCCTTCCTCAGTTGAGCTTCAGTTCTGAGGTCCTAGTTAATGATACCAGTAAAAACTTGGCAGGGGATCCAGCACTGTGTGATATCAAGGAGGGCTGGGTGGAGAGGTGGAAACAATCTCAGAGATTGTGAAACAGTGATATGGCAAGAATTGGGAAAAGTGCGCATACTGGACATATCCAACTGCCCAAGAGAACAGACAGCTGAAGAGATGACCAAGTAGGTTGCCATGACACATCTTCCACTACAAACAGCATTTCCTTTCAACCAAGGTGGCTAATTGATACAATATGATTGTGTGAAGCCAATTGAAAGTTCGACTAAAAATTCTTGATCTGTGCGATGCTGCTCTGAAATGGTTTGCCATTGTTTGCACAAGCACTCCCAATCTCAAGAAATTAATCAGACTATTCTCACTCAGATGTAATGAACCCCAATAACCAAATTCAACACAATGTCAAAGCTAGCAAAAAGATTGTAACTGGAAAGATTGGCAGCGATGAACATCTGTGGAACTGTATCCAGGTTTGAGTTCATGCTTCCAGAAAACAACAGGCATTTTATAAATGAAAAGAAAAACAAAAAAACTCAATGGTTTGGCACAGTTGTACCTACATTTTCATCTCAACTGAAACCAGTGAGAAACCACCAAAAGAGAAGACTCCTGATCACCTATTCTATTTAAAATATTAATTTAGTGCAATGATTGCTAATGATTTTAAAAACCAGTTATTATTTTGCAAAGAAAACATCCAACAGACAGGATTAATAAACGCAGAACAGATACCAGAAAAATATGGCTGCCATGAGCATCATTACCCGAAATCTTGCTCACTGTACATATTTTGATGCATTATGCAAGCGCACAAGTCTGAAAAATCAATATCCCATTATCATTAGAAAATATTTTTAAGTCAGTGAACAGTCTCTCTTTCAGCCACATCTCCCTCATGTTCACAATAATGCAGGTTACTCCAGACGCGGCCCTGTTTAACCGTGGACTCTGTTTGGACTATTTACATTAAGCCACACTGGGGAATCAGTACTGTGTGTTTGTTATGGCAAAGGGTGTTTTCTGATGACAATCAGCACTATTCCATTCCCATTTTGCTGATATACCAGCTCCAATTTATCTTTCAATTACAAGCATTCCAACTGAAAAGTTTGTCTTGCATCAGTGAAAGTAAGCCTTGGCAGCAGGGGATAGGGTCACCATATCCAAGGACGTCACACAGTTCAATACCAATGCCTATATCAAGGGGTGGCAATACCCGGAAGAACACAATGTCCAAACTACAGTCGGACAATAATGCCACTCTTACAAAGTAAATCCAATACCACTGCTTGCAGTTTGCCTCTGATTTACAAGGCACAACTCGTTGTGGGATATTCAGCACTCTAGTGATGTTTAATTGTGAAACAGGAAAGTAACTGTAGTTTAAATGCAAATCAGTAAATAAAATTCCATTCAAGGGAAAAAAATGTAAATTCATGAACAAGAAAAAAAAATGCAGGAACTGAGGTAAGAGAATCAATAAAGCACAGAGGCTGCACAATAAGCCCTCAAAATTCCCAGTCTTCCATGTAAATTGTTATATTCATGATGTGTGAGCAGTTAGAAAAGTAATAAGGGATCTTAATACAGCAAAAATGTAGAAAAACAGGAAGGTTAGTAACCTGACATGGATTTTAAAATTATCTATACAGAAGACCAGAGAGAGACAAGCAGAATTTGTTTTTACTCATCAAAATTTTGAGATCTAAAATGCACTGGCTGAAAAAGAGGTTGAATAGTATTTTCAGAAATAAAGTTATGAATGTACTACAGAATGGAAACATTTGCACTGCCTGTCAAGACCATGGGTGGGGGACTATAACAAATTTTCAGTGAGGCACCACAGGCATATTATTGTTGACAGTCTTCTATGCTGCTTGGTTTTGTTAGAATCACACCCACTTTTACTTATCATATCACCAGTGAGTTTCAGAGATTTCGTATCTGCTCTTTAAGCCAACAGCAGCGTTCAGCTCAGGAAGTCTTAAAAAAAGAAAAGCTGGAACAACATATTTATCCCACCAAAATGAAATTGCTGAGGATTTTTATCTCTGATCTGTGGCATTGTCGGCCAAGCTATAGCATTATATTTTTACTTCACCTCAAGGAATACCAATATTTTTGCATGCTGTTGTGAATTCAGGGTGGTAACAGGTTGGCCAAGCTGACCTTTAGACTATTGTTGACATTGACTTTAACTTGCACTCACATTCTGCTGAAAACCAGGATCCAGAGAACGACACCCAATTGCAACAGGTCATTAGTAAACCTCCGAAAACAAACTTTTTTTAGTCTTTACTTTAAGGTGGGACAAAAATAGCCATGTGCCTTGTACTGAATTCTACATGCTTTACCATTTTGAAATGCTGGTTTCAATAGTACAGCCAAGCAGCATTAAGCAAATACAATTAATACAAGCAAATTCAGGTATCCATGCAGAGGAATCTCAGTCAGTAAAACCAATAAGCATCTAAAGCTTCCTCATTCTGCTGTAACTCTGTTTATATGACAATGCGATTTGTTAATATTTCATATTCAAACAATGGAGTAGTAGTAACATGGTAGAGTATTCACTAAACTAAAAACTATTGACTCTAATAAATGCAACTAATTAAGCACCATGTAAACTGGAAACAACTAAGTTATTTTTTCCTGTGAATGTTGAAAAGGTATTCTGACTGCGCGCACACACAGACACACAAAATAATCTGTGGTTCCCTGTATATACATCAAGGCATCTGGGCTTTATGGTGCAAACCACCAAACTGCAATGAAGTGATATATCTGGATACAACATCTGACTCACTCGTGCTAGATGACCAGAAATAATCAGGTTTTCACTAAATCTCTGCATTACTTTGGGAAACCGACAACAAAAATGGACACAATAGTTTGGGTTGGTCAAAACTGTTCCTCACAATTTTGTTCCTCAAATTGCAAACTTCCCCTCCAACTCACTGTAGAAGTTAGCATTTCACTCCAGAGTAACAATGCAATATCTGAAACGGAAAGGCTTTGACCTGAAGCTTTATTCAACTCACCACGCACAAAGCCTTTGCTTGTTAACATTCAAACAATAGGGTAAGTGGAGAGATAAAATGTTTATCGCATATAAATTTGAGGGGGAGGCAGTAAATTGTAAATACATCATGGGCACCTCATTGGTTCTAAGAACATTAATAAAAAACAGCTGTGTTTTATATTAATTTTCTCACATTGCCAAGGTACCTTGTCTAGGTACGCAAAGGAAACTTCACTTAATAGGAACAAGAATGGATAAAAATAAATGGATCTGCTTTACCATTCCATCAGATCATTGTTAACTTTCATCTATAGCAGAACACAGCTGAATGGGTCACATCTAACTTTAATATATGTGCAACAAAGGGTTGTCCAAAGGAACAGAAAGTAATAATATGAGTTGAGAGTCACTATGAAGATGTTTTTACATAGCTTCAACCAGCAATACTGGAAGAACATAGTTCTCCACTAACATTCTTCAAAAAGCACAGGGATAGGAATCCATAACAAGAAATCAAGACAGCAGAGGATCAACATTTACCTTGAAAATGTTGATTATAATGCAGTTTCTGCTGCAAATGACACTGTGTATCCACTATACGTGACAACAGTCATCCCTGCCTCTGTGGTAGAAGGTCTAGGTTCAAGTCCCACCTCTCCCTGACATGTGACATAATATATCAAAATAAATTGATCAAAATAACTACATGATGACTTGCACAGTGTCACGGTAAAAACTGTTAAACTGAATCGTCACTTTTCTTACTACACTGAACATAAGAGCAGACACACCTACATCGAAGTTATCAATGCATCTGCAGCAGAGTACAGTGGAGGAGGGTGGTTAATGTTTATCATGTAAGACTTCTGAAAACGAATGTTTTCTTCATTCTCTCATTGGACATGGGCATCGCTGGCTAGGCCAGCTTGTGTTACCCATCCAAAAGTGGACTAGAATAGCTGGTGGTAAGCAGCCTTCCTGAAATACTGCTGTCCATATAGTGCTGCTAGGAAGGGCATTCCAGGATTGTAACCCAATGACAATGAAATAACAGCAATATTATTCCAAGCTAATTGTGTTTGGCTTGGGAGGAATGATTACATGGGTGAATTCCCAAGCATTTGTTGCCCTTGTCTTCCCCCGCCACCCTATTCGCTTGTACTCCAATGTAAACAACCCTAACCTAGTTAATCTGCCCTCATACATCAGTCCCACCATCTCTGGAATCAGCCTGGTAAACCTTTACTGCAATCCTTCGAGAGTAAGAGCATCCTTCCTCAGAAAAGGAGACCAAAACTGCACACAGTATTCTAGGTGTGGCCTTATCAAGGCCCTGTATAACTGCAATAACACATCCTTACTCCTGTGCTCAAAATCTTGAAGGCAATGAAGGTCAACATACTATTTTCCTTCTTTACCACCTGCTGTACCTGCATGCTTATCTTCAGCAACAGGTGCAGAAGAATACCCAGGACCCACTGCACATTCCCCTCTCCCAATTTACAGCCTTTCAGGTAGTAACCTGCCTAGCGAGTTTTGAGAAGATTTGTAGCTCAGGTTGAGGTTCTGGATGTGAGTTGCTCGCTGAGCTGGAAGGTTAGTTTTCAGACGTTTCGTCACCATTCTAGGTAACATCATCAGTGAGCCTCCGACGAAGCGCTGGTGTTATGTCCCGCTTTCTATTTATCTGGTTAGGTTTCCTTGGGTTGGTGATGTCATTTCCTGCATTGGTGATGTCATTTCCTGTTATTTTTCTCAGGGGATGGTAGATCGGCCCCAAATCAGTGTGTTTGTTGATGGAGTTCCGATTGGAATGCCATGCTTCTAGGAATTCTCGTGCGTGTCTCTGTTTGGCTTGTCCTAGGATGGATGTGTTGTCCCAATCAAAGCGGTGTCCTTCCTCATCTGTATGTAAGGATACGAGGGATAGTAGGTCATGTCGTTTTGTGGCTAGTTGATGTTCGTGTAGCCTGGTGGCTAGCTTTCTGCCAGTTTGTCCAATGTAGTGTTTGTCACAGTTCTTGCAAGGTATTTTGTAGATGATCATCTACAAAATACCTTGCAAGAACTGTGACAAACACTACATTGGACAAACTGGCAGAAAGCTAGCCACCAGGCTACACGAACATCAACTAGCCACAAAACGACATGACCTACTATCACTCGTATCCTTACATACAGATGAGGAAGGACACCGCTTTGATTGGGACAACACATCCATCCTAGGACAAGCCAAACAGAGACACGCACGAGAATTCCTAGAAGCATGGCATTCCAATCGGAACTCCATCAACAAACACACTGATTTGGGGCCGATCTACCATCCCCTGAGAAAAATAACAGGAAATGACATCACCAATGCAGGAAATGACATCACCAACCCAAGGAAACCTAACCAGATAAATAGAAAGCGGGACATAACACCAGCGCTTCGTCGGAGGCTCACTGATGATGTTACCTAGTATGGTGACGAAACGCCTGAAAACGAACCTTCCAGCTCAGCGAGCAAACTCACATCCAGTAACCTGCCTTCTTGTTTTTGCTTCCAAAGTAAATAACCTTACATTTATCCAAATTATACTGCATCTGCCATCGATTTGCCTACTCACCCAACCTGTCCAGATCATGCTGAAGGATTTCTGCATCCTCGTCACAGTTCACCCTCCCACCCAACTTGGTATCATCTGCAAACTTGGAATGTTGTATTTTGTTCCCTCATCCAAATCATTAATATATATCATGAATAAGCTGGGTCCCAGTACCAATCCCTATAGCATCCCAATCATTACTGCCTGCCAATTTGAAAAGGGCCCAGTAATCCCCACTCTTTGTTTCCTCTCTGCCAACCAGTTTTCTATCCGTCTTAATACACTTCTCCCAATCCCATGCACTTTGATCTTGCACAATAATCTCTTTCATGGGACTTTGTCATATGGTTTCTGAAAGTCCAAATATACCACATCCAATGGCTTCCCCTTGTCAACTCTACTAGTTACATCTTACTAGCATTCTAACAGATTTGTCAAGCGTGATTTCACCTTCATACATCCATGCTGATTCTGACTGATCCTGCCACTGCTTCTAAATGCTCCGCTATAAAGTCCTTGATAACAGATTTGAGAATTTTCCCCACTGCCGACGTAAGGCTTACTGGTCTATAATTCCCTGTTTTCTCTCCTCTCCTTTTTTGAACACTAGAGTGATATTACCTCCCCTCCAATCTGGAGGGATTGTTCCAGAGTCTATAGAATCCTGAAAAGTCACCACTGATGCATCCACTATTTCTAGAGCCACCTCCTTAAGTACCACGGGATGTAGATTATCAGGCCCTAGGGATTTATCCACCTTCAATACCATCAATTTTCCCAGCACCATTGCTCCACTAATACCGATCTCCCTCAATCCCTCTTTCTCATTAAATATTGCATCGTCCAAGATTTCTGGTATCTGATTTGTGTTCTCTTTTATGAAGACTGAACCAAAGTCTATATTCAGTTGCTCAGCCATTTCTTTGTCCTCTTTTATACATTTCCACCATTTCTACCTGTAGAGAACCTACATTTGTCTTCACTAATCTCCTTCTCTTCACGTTCTCCTATAGAAACTTTTAATGTCAGTCTTATGTTGCCTGCAAGCTTGCTTTTGTGTTATATTTTCCTCTTCTTAATCAACCCCTCAGTCCTTCTTTGCTGACTTCTAAACTGCTCCCAATCCTCTGACATATTATTTTTCTTGGCTAATCCAAATGCTTCTTCCTTGGATCAGTTACTATCTCTAATTTCCTTTATAAGCCATGGATTTCCCCTCTTACCCATTTTGCTTTTGTACCAGACAGATATAAACAGTTGCTGCAGTTCCCCCGTGCATTCCTTGAATGCTTGCCATTGCCTATCCACTGTCATTCCTTTCAGTAACTCTCTCCAATCTAACAAGTCCAACTCACACCTCATATCTTCATAGTTTTCTTTATTAAGATTCAGCACCCTAGTCTCCGAATCAATTGCCTCTCTCTCCATCTTGATAAAAGTTCTGTCATGTTATGGTCACTCATCTCCAAGGGGTCTCACAAAACTAGACCGGCAATGATTCCCTTCTCATTATGCAGTATGCTGTCTAACATGGCCTGCGCTCTAGTTGGTTCCTCCATGTATTGGTGAAGAAAACCATCCCATATACAGTCCAGGAATTCCTCCTCTAAGGCATTGTGGCCAATTTGATTTTCCCAACCTATGTGCAGATTAATATCATCGATATTCCCTTATCATATGCATCTCTAATTTCCTGTTTAATGCCAATCCTAACATCACCCCTGCAGTTTGGAGTCCTATCTTTTACATCCACAAATGTTTTTTACCACTTGGTATTTCTCAACTCTACCCATACTGACTCCACATTGTCAGAGCTAATATCCTTTCTCACAATTGTGTTAATTTCCTCTTTAATCAGCAATGCCACTCCACCACCTTTTCCTTTTTGCTTGTCCTTCCTAAATATTGAATACCCTGGGAAATTCTGCATCCATCCCTGGTCACCCTGCAACCATGTCTCCATAATCTGAATATCACAGCCATTTACATCTACCTACGCAATTAGTTGATCCACTTTATTATAAATGCTTTGCACATTACAGCACAAAGCCTTTAAGCTTGTCTTTTTAACACAATTTGTCTCAGTCTTGTTTTTCTCTGTTTGAATTTTGTCCATGGTTTCTTTGACTATCACTTTTCCTATTCCCTTGTCTATCTCGTGTTTCTGTCCTAGCTCCCTCTTTCTCTGACTCTTTACACAGGTTCTCATCCCTGGCATATTAGTTTAAACTCTCCCTAACCACTCTAGCAAGCACTCCCCCAAAGACATCAATCCCAGTACTGGCCAAGTGTAACCCGTCCAACTTGTACAGGCCCCATCTCTCCCAGAACTGGTCCCAATTCCCCAGGAATCTGAAACTCTCCCCGAACACCATCTTTTCAGCCTGTCATTTCTACTCTGACTAGCACGTGTACTTATTTCATCACAGAATGTCCTGCCTTTGACTGACTCTTGGAGACACAGTATTTACACAGCTAGTCCAGTTCAGCTTCTGGCCAATGGTAAATCACAAGATATTGATAGTGGGGATTAGGTGATGGTAATGCCAAGGAAAGATAGTTAGATTCTTTCTTGTTTGAGATACTCACTGCCTGAAATTTGTCTTGCACCTATGTTACTTTGTACTTATCAGCCCAAGAACAGAATGTTCTCCAAATGCAACAAGACCTGAACAGAGTGTTTGAATAGCTGAGGAGGTTCAAATGTTGCTGAACATTGTGAATTCTTTAGCAGATGTCCCGCCTAAGGACTTTCTCGTGGAGGGAAGTTCACTGGTGAAGCCTAGAACCCTACCCAGAGGAACTCCTGCAGTGAAGACCTGAGAATGCATTGATGTACTCATAAGTATCATGCAAAAAAGCACTACATTAATCTACTTATATAAAGTCACTATAGAAGAAATTAAACAAAATTGCCAGCGATATTACTAAGTCTATTTAAATTATTGATTTATGCTTGCTCTTGCTTTCAGTGCACCAGAATCTAAATCTAAAATTAAAAGTGGCATAAAGTGGTAAGTAAATACAGCTGTTCCTGAACAAAATAAAATAAGGAAAGCGCTTAATAATAGGAAATCAATAACTTCTAAATTTATTTTAATGAAAATAATTAATTGTTCTTATCACTGGTATAAGCAAGTAAATATTTAAATATTAATACAATGGGTCAGTATTTACTTTGCAATTTAAAAGCATCCTTCATATAGTCTTGAAGCTGACAAGTGTTATTTCTCAAAACAAAAACTGAACCCATACTGAACATTATACTCACGTAGCTGGTAGTGACCAGATCACTTGTGAGCTTGTTAACATCCAACATGCACAGACTCACAACAGACACAACAACTGAATGAGACTCATTTCAGGCAATGTGCAAAAGGCAATGGTTAGCAAATGTTTAAAGCAGGCAGCCCTGATATCATGTTCACGACAAATTACTCACACGCCTCATTTCTGTTAGTTGCGAAATATCAGGCCCAACAGGAATCATGTAGCCTGAGAGGCTCTATAGAAAGAAAGGAATAAAGTAGGTCCACAGATACATGCAAAGGATTGTTACTGTAAAAACATCAAGAGTTTTGGCATTGAGCTCACTTTGAGAAAAAAAAGGGAGTTCTTAACTTGGTCAAATTCAGCATGATCAAGTGGACAATAAAATATCAAACTTGGTAAAATATAAGAACCCTGTGAAAAATGAACATCATATAGAAGCAATTGAGACTGCTTGTGATTTCTTGAATATATGCAATTTACATCAGTAATCTACTGACACAGAAACTTGCTGAGCTAAATCAAACACAGCAAAACCTGTAAATTAATGACACTCTGGGGAATGATCTAAGCTGTCCATATTTTCAAAATGGTCGCTGAATACATCGTAATCATTTACAAGAGTGGAAGCTCTTTATCAAGCACCATCACAATCGAGTAGCTTACCTCTGCATGGGGATAGTGCTATGAAAACATTTAGCGTCGGGGTGAAAGAAGGAAACAAAGTGAAAGAGTGAGGACAGTGGTTTGAAGAATTTTCTGAGTGTCTGAGGACATTTTCTGAAGAAGGGTCTAGACCAGAAACGTCAGCTTTCCTGCTCCTCTGATGTTGCGTGGCCTGCTGTGTTCATCCAGCTCTAGACCTTGTTATCTCAGATTCACCAGCATCAGCAGTTCCTATTATCTCAGGACAATGGTCTTGACTTGCTGAGAGCTTCCAAGGCTAAGTTTCCAACAGGCTGCACCCTGTGCTTTAAATTTAAAATATTGCACAGGCATCAACTAATGATGCTGATGAAGTTTGGGACTAGAAATGTCAGGACGCTCATGGACAACCTCAACATCACCACCATACCTTGGGAATTCTGGTACCTTGAATACAACACTGCCATTCTAAGTGAGGCGTGACATCAAGGAGGGGGCCAACTAAAGTAGCAAGGCAACAGGTTCACCTTGTTCTGAAAGGGTCAACCAGAGGGAACTGCTTTCACAGTGTGGGTTTGCATCAAAATATTAATTTTTTGGCACCCCAGCAACTCACATTGTGTTTTACGCAGACACTCCGGGACTGCACAATTCAACAAATCGAGTTCATCATGCATGTTCCAACACTTAAGGCAACAACTGAGGCCAACGAGGGATTTCACACTGGCCATGCCTAATCCCCAAGCAGGAGACAAACAAATCCATAAGTAAGTGGAAAAACGTTGGCAGATGGGGTGTAATGTGGGCAAATGTGAGCTTGTCCACTTTGACCAGACGAAATGAAAAGTAGTATACTATTAAAACGGTGAAAGACTGTAGAATACAGTGGCCAAGAAGGATTTGGGAATCCTAGTGTATGGATAAGTCTTAGTAGGAAGATACAGCAAGTGACAAGACAAACGAAATTCTGCAAATTATTTCAAGGGGAAATGGAATATAACTGTAGATAAAGTTTCACTGCAACTGTATAGAGCATTGATGGGGTTACATTTGGAGAATGAGATTTTGGTCTCCTGATTAGAAAAATGATAAAATTGCTTTAAAAGTAGTTCGAGTAAGTTCAATTCCTGGGACAAAAGAGTTCTTTTTCAAGGAGACATTTTCAAGGATTCTCTGCCCCAAAAGGAAGTGCAGGCTGAGCCTTTAAATATATTTGAGGCTGAATTAGATTTTTGATAGATAGTCAAGGGCTATGGAATGTAGCCAGAAAAATGGAGTTGAAACCACAAACCCCAGAAAAGCCACAATTCTACAGAATACAGGAAGGCGGTCAAAGGGCCAAATGGCTAACTCCCATGCCTAAGTCCAATGATCCACTGATTAAGATTAACAGCAAAACCCTGAAAAGTGTAGAGAGAAGGCAGCAGACAAGAAAATTCTTCATGGCTGAGCTGGCATGTTGGAAGTTAAGTGTTGAAAAACGTATTTAAAGACTAGGAATTCTACGCTGACACTAAGGTCATTGTTTACTGACCAGAAGTACCAACGTTCCCATATGCTTTGGAGACTTGGATAACCATAAGACATAGGAGTGGAAGTAAGGCCATTCGGCCCATCAAGTCCACTCTGCCATTTAAATCATGGCTGATGGGCATTTCAACTCCACTTCTCTGCACTCTCCCCGTAGCCCTTGATTCCTTGAGAGATCAAGAATTTGTCGATCTCTCCCTTGAAGGCATCTAACGTCACAGCCGCAACTGCACTCTGTGGCAATGGATTCCACAAGCCGACCACTCTCTGGCTGAAGAAATGTCGTCTCATTTACACCCTCTAATTTTAAGGCTGTGCCCACGGGTCCTAGTCTTCCTGCCTAACAGAAACAACTTCCCAGTGTCCACCCCTTCTAAGCCATACGTTATCTTGCAAGTTTCTATTAGATCTCCCCTCAACCTTCTAAACTCTAATGAGTACAATCCCAGGATCCTTAGCCATTCATCTTAAGTTAAACCTACGATTCCAGGGATCATCTGTGTAAATCTCTGCTGGACACTCTCCAGGGCTAGTATGTCCTTCCTGAGGTGTGGGGCCCAAAATTGGACACAGTATTCTAAATGGGGCCTAACTAGAGCTTTATAAAGTCTCAGAGGCACATCACTTGCTTTGATATTTCAACCCTCTTGAGATAAACGATAACATTACATTCGCTTTCTTAATCACGGGATCTACCTGCAAGTTAACTTTTAGAGAATCCCGGACCAACGCTCCCAGATCCCTTTGTACTTCTGCTTTATGAATTTTCTCACCATTTAGAAAATAGTCCATGCCTATATTCTTCTTTCCAAAGTGCAAAACCCACAGCAGGCAACTCAAAGCACAGAGTGCAAATGCAGTGGCGCTTTTGTGAAATCCTTAAAATCCGGTGGACAAATGATAGTTCAATAAAAGCATCTTCTCGTAAGACAACTTGTCTGGAATTTTGACAATAATGACTCTAAATCAGATCCACTGGGCAGGATATGCCTGACAGTGAATTCAGCAAGAAATTACTCAACTGAAAACTCAATTGCAGCAATAGACGAATAGTCAAACAGGGGAAACATTTTAGGAATTTGCATAAAGCATCCCTGAAGAGATCAAACAACTCTGCCAACTCCTTGGTTTGTGGCTGACCAACATGGAGAAGGGTCAATCGGGAAGGCAACAGATACATCAGGATACTTCATGGGGAACAGTGTAATGACTCAACTTCATCTCAAAGTAAGCACAAACATCACCTGCCCTGCACGTGGTAGATATGCACAGCATGCATGAGACTTAACACATCATAGAACACTTCAAAACTAAGTAGGAGCAAGACATCCTCAATCCCAATGGATTAACTAAGAAAAAGAAAACGATAACTAAGCTTGCAGGTACTTTTAACACTTGCTAATGTCGCACAAAACGCAGCGAACAGTAACAAACTTCAGGAAGCCATGAAATCAGAAGGCACACAACAGATGAAATGTTAAGAAGAGCCTGTAAATGACAGGTTTTGTCAGTAAAAATGAGAATAGGTTGTCTGGGATACATAGTATAATTTTAACGGGGATAAGTAACAAAGAAATCCGGGCCTCTATGTATAAAGTCTTTGAAAGTGGTAGGAGAAGCTAAGAGGGCTCTTAATAAAGAGATTAATAAAAAACAAGATCCTTAACTTTATCAAAAGAGGAATGGTGTACACAAGAAAGGAAGTCAGGATAAAATGGTGCTTCATTAAATCCTCGAACTAAAAAGGGCAAAAGGTATACTTCAAATATTGTCTTCCATGGTTCAAGTGAATATTGAACTTGCAAACAGCATGTCACTGAAAGTCTAGTGGTGACATTTAGTGGCATACTATTAATCAATTGTGTGTTTCAGCCTCTGGTTTTGATACTTCATGCTGGGTTAATGTCTCACTCGACAAACTACACAGGAGATAGGGCAGTCAGTATAATAAATGCCACATTGACAAACAAGCCTAGTTTTCTTTCTACCAATTTTCTTACCCTATGCCCCACTATGACCATATTTTGGTCAGCAGAGTTCCACAGCTGCTGGCCATACACTATGATGACCAACCCATGTGGTGAAATGTACCAAATCAGACTGGTCTAAAGCTGAGTGAAACTCATAATTCTAGTAGAGTTGGAGTTGTGTCAGGTACTTACTGATACTGGCGTAGTCCGCTCTGACGGTGGTATCATTTCAGGAGTAAGCATCTGTGGAGGGTCAATTCCTTTGCTGACCTTCTGCTGAATCAGATACATTGCTAAAGCAAACTGTTCCCTGTTCAGTTTCCCTATCTGTTTTGTGTCGGCCAGTGCCCTGTTGGGAAATAGTTTACTAAGTAAAATGAAGGCTCAGTACTGCAACTGCAGCAAAACCATCTCAACTGCTATACTTAATATCATAACAAATTATTAAAGGAAGATACATGTCAATACATCAGAAGTGCGTAAATTGAGACAGAGATAAATGACCCAGTCACAGTCTGCAGTAAAGAATGGAGGTGGGGTAGAGAAATCATCTGAAAGTGACTCCTGGCTCAGCTGCACAGCTATGGATTAGTGTCTCCTCACAAAAGCAGGTAAAAGAATTGGAGAGTTGTTGAGTTGCTGACGACAACAACCACCTGGCAGCTGAAGGATCACTGCAAGTCTCGGAACAGGGAGTCTATTTTAAAAAATCAATGGGCACTGAGGATCAAACTAACTTTTGGCTGTGTGAAACACCACTCGTACACAATAGAACTGAATACAATGCAGTACTACAGTATATTTCTATTCAGTGGATTTCTTTTTAAACAATATGAAGCCATTTTCAGCTCATTAATTTGCTTTTGACTAAGTGCAGACTGTCCCCTTGATAACATTTGACATGCAGATGCTAACACTGCATCAGTACAGTCATTGCATGCAACTTCATTAAATGAACATTTTAGCTCATGGGCAAGATGATGGAAATTTTATTTACCCATTAAGCTCAGTTTATGCAGTCATCTAATTCAACTTTTCAAGATGATTAAGTGGATAAAGTGGATACAGTGGCAAGCCCAAACAGCTCAATCGGTAGAACATGGGACTTTTAATCTGAGGATCCAGGTTCAAGTCCTTAGGGCCTTCTTGTGGCACAGTGGTAATATCCCTACGTCTGGACTGAGAGATTTGGGTAATTACATCTCTGAATAAGTTAGTTAGAAAAATAGGTTAATAAACAAAATATGGTGGATAGAAATGATTTCCTCTAGAGTGGACAATCTAGAATGAGAGGGCATCATATTACAATTACAGTAAGGCAACTGGATGATAGTAAATGCAAATACACAAAGGTTAATGGAAATCTAGCTTGACTCGCGAAAATGAAATTGAATTAAGGGTTCCATTGAAAATATCAAAACTCATTCATTGTGAGAAGACAAAGGTATTGATGGTTAGGGAAGCAAGACAGTTAGACAAAGTTAAGATATAGATCAGCCATGATCTGACTAAATGGCAGAACAGATTCAAGGAGCTGAATACCTACTCCAATTCTATCCATTAGTAAAATATTATCGTTGATTGTGAAGTCAGTTATAGAAGGCACTTTGATTGTTCATCAGGATGTGCTTTGATTCCGAGCAGCGTGATATGTCACTGTCACTGACACATTCAGTTATTCACAACTCACCACTTTCTAGCTCAGAAAATTTCAACACTCTGATGTTTGCTGCGCTTGTGGAAGGACATTGTGCTGTTGTCCCAAAAGTTTGGCAGCCTCATGACATTAGCATACTGACCCACTGAGTTCAGTTCAGCATATTTAGAAGTCACAGGAGCTGTAGGTCAGAGGCAGTTAAGGAGATGACTGAAATCTGCTGAAGGTAAGGTTGGATTTTTGTTTTAAAAACTTTACCCAATGCAATTATCCGCACAAGACATTTAGTAGAAGATATTGCTGAAGGAATGCAGGAGAATCTTCAGTTTCAGTCTATTTATCACAGAGGAACAAAGGTGACTCAAATACTGATTGTGGCTTTCATACTAGAAATAAGCTTGAGCATTCAGTCCGTAAATTCTAGAGCTCTTACCAGATATGAGCCAGGATGTTCTGATGAAGTGCCGACTGCATGAAGATATCCTTGACTTCCAAGCCACTGACATACCCATCCATATCCAAATCTATTTTGAGGAAGATGTCATCGTACCGCATTTTGTCATTTGATGGCACAACCCAATTAACTGGCTGCAAGAAAAAAAGATATTTTCCAGGTCATTGCAATCGAAAATTATGGGGTAAAGCATGGAACACCACCAATCATCACAGCACAGAGAATAACAGTTACCTGGTCCATTCCTCAACTAAATGTAGTGTGAAACAACTAAGAGGATAACTTACTGCAACATCTGATCAGTTTCTGTGATTGCAATGAAAGCAGTAACAGCCATGAGCACAATGGTTGAAAACTAGTGAAACGTACACATATAGGAGTAATCTAGTTCAAGACCACATGGGTTTAAAACCTGTATTAGTAGTTTTTTGTAATACTTGTGTAAAACACTAATTGTAGACTTAGAGAACAATGTTGTGAGCACAGAGTGGTCCTGGTAACTGCTTCTGCAGAAATTAAGAATCATCACCTAGAGTTACTTATCAAACCAAAAGCTCAATGATAAAGATCAATCCCCAGCTTACTAAGGTGGTTAAGGACAGCACTCGAATAAAAGTACAGAACTCACAATGTTGCAATGCACTGTAGTACATCTGAGGTTTGAAAGTGGTGTCGATTGTAGCAAAGGACCACCAAAAATTGATAAAGAGGGGGAGAAAAACAATGCAAAATAACCCAGCCAGAAGTTCAAAAACAAATTTTAAAAGCTTTCACAATTATATATAAGTATATATTACTCCTTCAGATGCAGAGATTAGTTGAAATAATCATGAGGAAATCACCAAGACATTGAAGAAATAGTTTACAGTAATCCAGCCTACACATATTCTCTTACTAAGGACTGAGCCATTGCAATGCAAGCTATCTTAAGAATATGCAGGTAAAGTTCTTGTCTCATCACCTGTTTAATGTGTTTTGGAGAGATGCTGCCCGCACTATTTAGGCTGTTAATACTGCCATGTGAAGGAGTAGATCGCAGGCTATCTTTAGGTGGAGGGCTGGCAGGTAGCACAGGTACAGCACCAGCAAGTGTTGGTCCTTGTTTCTTTCTCTTGGACGGTGGCAGAAGTGAAGATGGCAAAACAGATGGAACTGGCTCTTTTTCCAAGGCTCTGTAAACAAGATGCATTGCCTGTAAATAGAACAGTAAAAGGTTAATCTCAGTCTGTGTCAATATTTCAGCAGGAGAAAGAATTCTGCAACTTTCCAGGATATGGAAGATGCATAAAAACAATGTTTGTTTGTTAATCTCTGCCTGTGCAAAAGAGCTTTCTCTCCAATTATTTCAGATATGCTAGGTATTGGGCAAAGACCACGCTCTGGAAGGACCAAGTAATAGTTAGTGTGCAAAGGTGATCCCATATTAAATAATCCTACTTTCAAGCATCATCGATTTCCCAAATGACGTTTTGGACCTGGAACACTGGGGCCATCATGGAAAGACCCAACAGTAACAAAGATGAACATCACACTGCAATTATCACTCCAGAACTTCAGCATTATGACTTTGATTTTTACTTCGAGTGAAACACAATATGCAAAAAATATCCAACTCAACGAACTAAAGGTGTAGAAGTGTCTTGTTGTGAAATATTAAGCAATCTCAATTCAACCTTTTTCTACCCAAAAACAGTGGTGTCAATGGAAGGGCTGTTGAAAACCTAATATTGCTAGACTCCAAGTTCCCACAAGTACGATCGACTGAAACAGTGAGTCATTGTCAACTTGCTAAAATCGATAAACAGGAACCACAGGACACCTACAGTGCTTGGTCTGCTGTTAAATCCATGATAAACTGTCCTCATGAGTAGACGCATGCAAAACCAGCATTGAACTATTTAGTAATTTCAATGCCCACAACACAGGATGACAGAAAGTCAACGTTGAACCTGGGGAACTATCCAAGCAGAAGCAGTCCAACGTTTGAATTTCACACCCTGCCACAGAGAGAAGAGGTGGGCTTGTTACTAGACCACAGCTAGAATAGGTTGAACAATTGCCTGCTTATCCTGTAGAGAATCTCCACTCTGGTGGGAAGCTTCATGGATATGGGCTGGAGAATACTAATTCAATTCCAACACCTTGCCCCAATATGCAAATATATTGGATCTGTGTTGAAGTTGGTGAGGATCATGGCATGTAGAGGATAGTGACAGATTTCTGGGATCATCCAAATGTGAGGAGAATGCTCCATAATCCTCCCCAGTGGAAAACCTTTGGGGTTTGAAAGAGGTCCTGTCTAGAGATGCACTACCACTCTCTGCGTTTTTCCCGACTTACCTTGCCGTTCAGATCATGTCCACTGTGCCTCTTGATGGATAGAATCCGCATGGATTCTAGTAGAAGCATTTATCTACTGAGGGGAAGCAAGTGAAGAGAATCTTTATAATAAACTTTCCCTGTGGGAAGCCAATCTGTACTTATCACAATAGGCCTTATTTCCATTTCGAAATTTATCATAATTAGCAAAGTCAATAGCCCAGTGTTACTATTGCTGGACTGTTAATCCAGAGGTCCAGCCATGGCAGATGGTGGAATCAGAATTCAATAAAAACTCTGAAATTAAGAGTCTAATGATGACCAGGAATCCACTACTGATTATTGTGAAAAAGCCACTTGGTTCACTAATCTCATTTCTTGGTCAAGTCTACATGTGACTCCAGACCTACAGCGATGTGGTTGGCTCTAAAGTGCCCTCTGGGCAATTAGGGATGAGTAATAAATGCTGGCTTAGCCGGTAACGCTCTCCTCCCATGCATTCATTAAAACAAAAATTCTGGCATCTCAGATATGATGGCTTGCTGTCCTTCTTCCAGATGAGAAGGATAAGTTCATGTATTTCTGCCAAGAGAATTTCTCCACTTTATTTTAGTGGGTACTCTGTCTAGACTGTATTATGAAGAGGAAAACCCAGGAAGGGTCATGGTTAGAAGCAGGGATGAGATCAGATGAAAGAAAAAGGGGGCAGAGGTCTTGAGGAGTCATGACATCTATGCATTGCAGAACATAGAGGCAAACTCTTGTTTCCTTCTCTTGGTAACAATTTCAGTTGGAGTGTACTGTTTACATGTGATCTGGCAGTAGGCCATTTTATTGGAAAAGAATATGAGCTGATGTAGTAAGAGAATCTTAATTTAGGTCCTGCTCAATACTGGATTCTGGAAAACAAAGATGGGCAGGTGTTCAATTTCCCAAATGTAACATGCCTCATCTTCAAGCAAATAATATGATTAACAAAAACCATCATCGCTGATTTCTGTGATCATTACAGATAACTATTACAGATTAGAGACTGTTTTGAATAATTTAACTTGGTGTGATGAAAGAGGAGTTACTGACTATACTGCTGGAAATTTGATTCAAAATGGAAATTAGTACAAAGGTGAATGCAAGTATTTAATTAAGATTTACTTCAATTAGTAAGCTCTACAGAATGTGAGGTAAATGGGAAAGGATAAAAGACATGGATTGAAAGGCCAACCAACAGCGCAGTGATATCATAAACCACAGTATGACGCAAGTGCAGGGAAAGGTGACTGCTGAGTAGGGCTGGTGAATATTTCTTGTTTTTAAAAATAAAATTAAGGACTTCAGTTTGTGTTTAGATCTTCAATTGTGATGCAAGTGGCTATTTTATTGTTAAAAATGAAATATAATTACAGTGAAGTAACCAACAGGGAATGTCAACTAATTAATTTATAAGTTAAATGAAAGACAATAGTGATTGCAGAACGGGTGATGTGTTGCTCCTGCAACATGTGGAAACTGCTGATACCAATGTGATCTACAACAAACACATCTGCAAAAAGTATTTACAGCTCAAGGTACTTCAAAGCCCAGGAGCTACAGTCGGAGTTGCAGACACTGTGCCACATCCAGGGAGGGGAAGGTAACCAAGATAAAGCGTGAAGCTGGATGAACCCAGCAGGCCAAGCAGCATCTCAGGAGCACAAAAGCTGATGTTTCGGGCCTAGACCCTTCATCAGAGAGGGGAATGGGGTGACAGTTCTGGAATAAATAGGGAGAGAGGGGGAGGCGGACCGAAGATGGAGACAAAAGAAGATAGGTGGAGAGGAGAGTATAGGTGGGGAGGTAGGGAGGGGATAGGTCAGTCCAGGGAAGACGGACAGGTCAAGGAGGTGGGAAAGGTACTTCAAAGTCCAGGAGCTACAGTCAGAGTTGCAGACATTGTGCCACATCCAGGGAGGGGAAGGTAACCAAGATAATAAAGTGTGAAGCTGGATGAACACAGCAGGCCAAGCAGGAAGGTAGCCAGGTCACTTTGTTCCAGTGGGCAGTCACACACCTCAGACTAGGTAATTCAAAATTGGTCTGTGATCAGGAACAGGGAAAGAGGCTACAGGTGGGGAAGAATTGAAATTAAGAAGCACTGGCACCTGCAACTGTCCAACAGTTATACTATTCTTGCAGGCTGGTAGGATGACCAAAGGGGCTGCAGAAGGGTGACCAAATTGACCACAAGGAACCATTCAAGTGGGGAAAGAAAATAAGGATGTAATTGTGACTGGGGATGGTTCAATTAGAGGAACAGATACTATTCTCTGCAGCTGTGAACAGGAATTCTGAAGGTTGTACTGCCTTAAGGAGATCTGTTGGATGAAAGATATGCCCTAGGGACAGGAGGAGGACTTGGAGACAGCCGTTTGTCATCATCTATGTTAGTATCAACAATATTGGTAGAACTAGAAAGGAGATTTTGCTGAAAATTTTCAAACAGTTAGGCACGAAGTTAAAAACAGAACTTCCAAGTTAGTAATCTCTGAGCCAGGACAAACTGATGTAGGGTAAATAAAGTAAAAAAGTTCAATGCATGATTCAAGGATTGAACTGGGACAATGGGTTTCAGTTTGTGATCACCGACACCAGTATTGAGGTAGAAGAGTTTTCTGGTGGCATCGGTGTCTCTTAACAAAACTGGGGCAGTATCCTGGCAAATCGAATAACAGTGGCTGTAGAGAGGGGTTCAAGCTAATTAGTTTGAATTGGGAGAGGGAATATGTAGGCTTACAAAGCAAGAGGATACGGTGATGTTACAGGGCAGTTGTATGAATAACAACCAGAGTGAGAAAGCAAACCGGTGTAACGATTACAGAGACCTGACTAAAAAGACAGCAAAGCTAGGAATTAAATATTCGGGGAAATGTGACTTATCACAAGAACAAACAAGAGGCGGAGTGGTGGGTAGCACTGTTGGTATGGGATGGACTAACTAGGATAGCAAGAAATAATCTTGGATCGGAAGACATAGAGTGTATTTGGGTGGAGGTAACAAATAAAAAGGGAAAGAAGATACTGGTAGAAGTCTATAGGCTCTCTAACAGTCGCTATACAGTGGGACAGAGACTAAATCAGGAGATAATGAAGGTAACAAAAGGACTAATTTAATCAAGGTGGTTTTAATGGTCATGTAGCTCAGTATAGTCAGATTGAAATTTCTTCTCTCAGAGTGTAGTTGATCTGTGGAATTCTTACCAAAGAGGGCTTGCGAGGCTGGGCCATTAAATATATTCAAGGCTCAGGTAGGGAAATTTCTAATCAGTCAGGGAATCAAGGGTTATAGGGACAAGGCAGGAAAACGGAGACTCAATGGGCTGAATGATCTACTTCTGCTTCAACATCTTATGGTCACTGAACTGATTATTTTCTATTTCAAACTTTTTTCTTCCTTAGTTCACCACTTTTCAGTCCACACGCATGACCCCAAGCTTCCAGTCATCTGTCATTTTCATTCTGCACCTTGCTCTCGTGTAGACTGTCTGATCCTGGCCTCCTTTAATGTTCCAATCAAGATCAAGAAACAATGCCTCATTCTTCCATTAGGCACCTTACAGTTTCTGGACTCAGGAGTAAGTTCAACAATTTCGGGCCACAAGCACTCTTCCATTTTCTTTCCTTTCCTTTGCAGTTTTTGATTTAGTTTTAGGGTATTTTCCTCTTGTTTCTGCTTTAGGATGGCATGTGTTCATCATTCTGCCATTTACACCTTATCTAGGCACATATTTTGTTTCTTTTCTCATAATATCGCCATTCTCTTTGGCTTTGTAACACAAACTCATCTCATTTAATTTCTCCAGTTTTTCACACTATCATAGGCCTTCCTTTGTGGTCCTATTTCAACCTACCTTCACTTTGACTTGATTAAAAATTATACCATTTCTAGCTTTCATTGGCTCTGGTGAAAGACCATTGTAACAGTATTTCTCTCCCACTGATACTACCTGACCTGCTGAGCATTTTCAGCATTTTCTGTTTTTATTTTCAATTCCCAACATCAACAGTATTTCATTTTCATGAGGCAACTAAATGGGCTTGCAAGTAAACTCATATCCCATAATGGATAAATTTCCACTGTCTCAAGTTCAAGGAACTCAGGTCTGAACACAGATAACCAGTTTAAGCATCAATCTCCAGATGTGTCTGGAACACCTAAAGCATAATCCTACCCCATTCTTTATCACTAAAGGTTATTTAATGGCTCAGAAGTAACTTCTAAACTTTTCCATCTATCACAATCACTTTCTTCAACTCCCCTCCCTTGCAAACTGCAAAAGGTTAGCACACAGTTTAGAGATAATGGGAACTGCAGATGCTGGAGATTCCAAGATAATAAAATGTGAGGCTGGATGAACACAGCAGGCCAAGCAGCATCTCAGGAGCACAAAAGCTGACGTTTCGGGCCTAGACCCTTCATCAGAGAGGGGGATGGGGGGAGGGAACTGGAATAAATAGGGAGAGAGGGGGAGGCGGACCGAAGATGGAGAGTAAAGAAGATAGGTGGAGAGGGTGTAAGTGGGGAGGTAGGGAGGGGATAGGTCAGTCCAGGGAAGACGGACAGGTCAAGGAGGTGGGATGAGGTTAGTAGGTAGCTGGGGGTGCGGCTTGGGGTGGGAGGAAGGGATGGGTGAGAGGAAGAACCGGTTAGGGAGGCAGAGACAGGTTGGACTGGTTTTGGGATGCAGTGGGTGGGGGGGGAAGAGCTGGGCTGGTTGTGTGGTGCAGTGGGGGGAGGGGATGAACTGGGCTGGTTGAGGGATGCAGTAGGGGAAGGGGAGATTTTGAAACTGGTGAAGTCCACATTGATACCATATGGCTGTAGGGTTCCCAGGCGGAATATGAGTTGCTGTTCCTGCAACCTTCGGGTGGCATCATTGTGGCAGTGCAGGAGGCCCATGATGGACATGTCATCAAGAGAATGGGAGGGGGAGTGGAAATGGTTTGTGACTGGGAGGTGCAGTTGTTTGTTGCGAACTGAGCGGAGGTGTTCTGCAAAGCGGTCCCCAAGCCTCCGCTTGGTTTCCACCCGGTGCGGCTTCCTCTACATTGGGGAAACCAAGCGGAGGCTTGGGGACCGCTTTGCAGAACACCTCCGCTCAGTTCGCAACAAACAACTGCACCTCCCAGTCGCAAACCATTTCCACTCCCCCTCCCATTCTCTTGATGACATGTCCATCATGGGCCTCCTGCACTGCCACAATGATGCCACCCGAAGGTTGCAGGAACAGCAACTCATATTCCGCCTGGGAACCCTACAGCCATATGGTATCAATGTGGACTTCACCAGTTTCAAAATCTCCCCTTCCCCCACTGCATCCCTAAACCAGCCCAGTTCATCCCCTCCCCCCACTGCACCACACAACCAGCCCAGCTCTTCCCCCCCCACCCACTGCATCCCAAAACCAGTCCAACCTGTCTCTGCGTCCCTAACCAGTTCTTCCTCTCACCCATCCCTTCCTCCCACCCCAAGCCGCACCCCCAGCTACCAACTAACCTCATCCCACCTCCTTGACCTGTCCGTCTTCCCTGGACTGACCTATCCCCTCCCTACCTCCCCACTTACACCTTCTCCACCTATCTTCTTTACTCTCCATCTTCGGTCCGCCTCCCCCTCTCTCCCTATTTATTCCAGTTCCCTCCCCCCATCCCCCTCTCTGATGAAGGGTCTAGGCCCGAAACGTCAGCTTTTGTGCTCCTGAGATGCTGCTTGGCCTGCTGTGTTCATCCAGCCTCACATTTTATTATCTTAGCACACAGTTTAGTAGGTTTATAAGTTGTGAAGCAGCAATCGGCAAATGAACACAGTTTACTGGTGATTCTTATCTTCCTCGAGAAATTGTGAAAAACACGGAAGGGACGGGAAGACAGAGGCAGTGAAGGAAAAAGGGAATGAAGTTCGGAGGGAGCAAACGAGTAAACAGCAGACTGAGTGAGAGAGAGTGGGGGGGGGGGCGAGAGAGCGGGGGGGGGGGGGGGGGCGAGAGAGCGAGCACAAGCAAAAGAGAACAAGTGCATGACCACCTAAATGGAGACAAGCACATCATAAAATGCAGTGAGTGTTTGTGTTTAAGCAAATTTTAATCCGATTGTTTATTTGCAGCAACTCTCAAAAATGAGGTTCTTAACTTCAGATCAATACTTGAATGCCCCAGTTTGATCCTAGATATTCTGCTTTCACCACACAACCAAAAGTTAGTACAAAACTTACCAGAGCAAACTCATCTCTGTCCAGGTGGCCATCCTTATCAACATCACTCAAATCCCAAACCTAACGGGAATTAAAAATTGAAAACAAGAAATTAACTGCCTCAGCTAGGAGGGCAGAGGTAAAATACATCAGAGTCACAACGGATGTACACAACCAAAACACCAACTGCGTTCAACTTTGATAAAGGTGCTCAATCAAGCTTGGGCATTTCTAAACTCCACTCTCTATCTAGTATTAAATTCAGTTACAGGCATCAGTTCAAAACTGTACAGAACTATAGCTTAACAATGACACCCATGCATTTTGGAAGTCTGAGTCAATGCAATGCAGTGTGTAGCAGAAGGAACACGGCTGGTCAGGCAGCATTACAGGAGCAGGAAAGTCGACATTTCGGGCAGGACCCTTCATCACGGCTTCCACTTTTGGATTTCGCAAGCTTCAAAATCTCCTCTCCCTCCACTGCATCCCAAAACCAGCCTAGCTCGTCCCAGCCTCCCTAACCTGTTCTTCCTCTCACCTATCCCCTCCTCCCACCTCAAGCCGCACCTCCATTTCCTACCTACAAACCTCATCCCACCCCCTTGACCTGTCCATCCTCCCCGGACTGACCTATCCCCTCCCTACCTTCCCACCTATACTCTCGCCACCTATCTTCTCCTCTATCCATCTTCGGTCCGCCTCCCCCTCTCTCCCTATTTATTTCAGAATCCTCTCCCCATCCCCCTTTTCTGATGAAGGGTCTAGGCCTGAAACGAGAGCTTTTGTTCTCATAAGATGCTGCTTGGCCTGCTGTGTTCATTCAGCTCCACACTTTGTTATCTTGGAAGTCTGTTGTTTGGTTGTGCACATTAAATAGGTAAACAAAACATAATACAAAAATATGAAAACTTATACAGCATTAACATAGCTAGCCAATGTTACAAATACCTTCAAGAGGTTCACCTTTTTCACTCTGACTCTTCATTTTGGCAAGTTGCAGTACACAATTGATCATTGGCTTCCAAGTTCTGATTATTTAACCAATACTTCAGTGTCGCGCAGTCAAAGATGTATGCATAAATCTCTTTAACTTGCTTTGGTGCAATAAAACATTTATGGTTTCCTCAATCACAGCAGTTAAAACTTTGATCGATAATCCTGACAACGACAGTAGTTTGTAACTTAATGTTTCTCTTGTTCCAGGAAGTAATCAGATAAATGATAAGACTCAAAAATTGACATGGATGGAGCTGTTTTACATGTCACATAAATTTGAAGAAGTTATAAATCAATTATATGGGTGCATAGTATCAAATTTTTCCAGCAAAAATTAAAGATAATGACCAAGCATTTGTTTCTGTTGTTTATTAGATACACAAGGCTGAGTGAATGTATATCTGTTGGGTGCATGTGCAATCGTGACAGGCTATGGCCTGAGGAGAGGATTAAAACATTATTACAGTTTTTTTAATGCACTCATGGAATGTGAGAGTTACTTGCTGTCCAGCATTTACTGCTCATCCCTGGCTGCCCTCGAAGGATGGAAGTGAGTTGCTTTCTTGGAGCACTGCAGTCCATGTGTGTAAGTAGACCCGCAGTGCCCTTAAGTAAAGTAATTCCAGGATATTGACCCAGCAACAATGAAGTGTTTCCAAGTCAAAATAATGATGGCTTGAAGGGGAACTTGTGTTGGTCAGCATTTTGTTGAGCTCACCGATACTTAATCCCAGATGGTGTCAGGCTGCTTCTTTCTTCTTGGTGCTGCACACATCCAGGCAAGCAGGGAGTAATTCATCACAATCCTGACTTGTCCTTGTGGATGATGGACAGACTTTGGAGAGTCAGGGAGTGAGCTATTCACTACAGTATTCCTGGCCTCTGACCTGCTCTTGTAGTCTCTGTGCTTATGCAATGAGTCGAGTTGAGTTGAGTTTCTGGTCAATCGCAACCCCCCCAGGATGCTGATAGTGGAAATTCAGTGATGGTAGTACCAGTGAACGTAAAGGGCCAGTTACTAGATTGTTTCTTATTCATAGAATCATAGAATCCCTACAGTGCAGATAGAGGCCATTTGGTCCATCAAGTCTGCTGTTTGGCATGCACGTAGTTCTGTTTGGTAGCTTCACCAAGTTGACACCTCATTTTTAGTTATGCCTGGTGCTCCTCCTGGCATGCCCTCCTGCACTGTCCACTGAATCAGGGCTGACCCGCTGGCATAATAGTAATGGTTGAGTGGGGATCATGCCAGGCTATGAGATTGCACAATTATGCTGCTCGTGGTGACTCACAGCACCCCAACCAGCAGAGTGAAACTGCCACACAGCATGTTGGAGACTGCTCTCAATGTGAAGGTGGAACATTTGAAATCCCCCACCCAGAACACATTTGTACCCTTGCCAATCTCAGTGCATCCTCCAAGAGTTGTTTAACATGGAGTCCTCAGGTAAAGGAGGACAGAATGTGGTAAGGGAGTTTCCTGTGCCATGTTTAACCTGAAGCCATGACACTTCATGTGGTCCAGAGTCAACCTTGACTATTCCCAGGGCAACTCCCTCCCAAATGTAAAGCTCCTGCTGCTTACCACATACCATCCTACCTTACCTGATAAATGTATCCCACCTCTGCTGGGTCTGTCCTGCTGGTGGGACAGGACATATCCAAGATGACGATCATAGCGTTTGGGGAATTGTCTGTCAGGTACAATTAAGTGAGTATGACTATATCAGCTGTTGCTTTACTAGACTGTGAGAAAGCTTTCCCAGTTTGGCCACTAGCCCTCAGATGTTAGTAAGGGGGATCTTGCAGGGACGACTGGGCTGCTTCTGCTGTTGTCTTTTCCGGTACCTAAGTCGATAGCAAGCAGTCTATTTGGTTTCATTTCTTTGTTGAGGCTTAGTAACAATTGATATAACTGAGTGGCTTGCTAGGTCATTTCAGAGGGCAGATGAGAATCAATCAAGTGGAGTCACATGTAGTCTAGACCAGGTGAACATGGCAGATTTCCTTCCCTACAGATATTACTGAACCTGCACAAATTGAGCACAAGAGGAAGTGATTGTGTGTTATACTCAAGCAGCAGTAACACTGAAGACCCTCAACGCAATTGTGTTATTTTTAAATGGCTGCAAGTTGAAGATTTACGAAATGACAACACATGGGGAGTGGAAAAGCAGTCTGATGAAGTCTTAGAAAATTAGGGATTATAAAGGTAGAGAAACTGGAAACAGAGAGGGAAAAAAATAATTCAATGTCTACAAGATTAGATCCACAACCTGGAAACAAAGTGAAACTTCAGGCCCAAACCTTATTTCAAGCATGTGGAACATTTAAAAAAATCAAACAAACTGTTTTATTGAACAAAATTCAGTTGTGATGAAAAAAAGTACTAAATTCTACAATCTGTTAGAGTAGAAGGTTGTCCATCTAATCCTAAGGATACGTAACAGATTGGAATTTCTATTTCTCCAACGATTATAATTTTGTGATGAATCAAAATTATTTTAGTAACCGAAATTCAACATTATCGCACAAGTACCTGGAACATTTCATTCAGAAAGATGTCAAAAACTAGTCTGAAGAGAGCACTGAATAAAGAAATGCAGAACTATTTTCATTGGTAGTGGATAAAATTCTGAACATAGAATTGGATGACAGCTATTTGATTTATACCCTGAGGTAACAAGGTGTAGAGCTGGACAAGTGCAGCAGGCCAAGCAGCATGTTAGCAGCAGGAAGGCTGACGTTTTGGGTCTCGACCCTTCTTCAGAAATTTCTTAAGAAGGGTCCTAGGCCCAAAACGTCAGCCTTCCTTCTCCTCTGATGC
Source organism: Stegostoma tigrinum (assembly GCF_030684315.1). NCBI lineage: Eukaryota > Metazoa > Chordata > Chondrichthyes > Orectolobiformes > Stegostomatidae > Stegostoma > Stegostoma tigrinum. The sequence goes on from NC_081383.1 coordinate 43,183,626, forward strand.
TGCTTAGCCTGCTGTGCTCATCTGGCTCTACACCTTGTTATCTCAGATTCTCCAGCTTCTACGGTTCCTACTATCTCTGATTTATACCCTATTCTGTTGCTGCATGCAGAGCAACAATGTACTGTTTTCATCAACTTGCTCTGGTTTAAATCATTGGCCTCCATCTTCAATCAAAAAATTGCATTACATGCATATATTTTTGATTTAATAATTGAAATCTTAAGATTTGAATTAAAAACAACTATGTGCTTAGATATAACGTGCTTACCCTTCCCAAGACATCCAGAGGTAGGTTTGAATTTATCAACACAGGTTTGACCTTATCACCGGAGAGGAGGCCATTTAGTGGAGCCAAGCTTTCAAATATTCCATCAAATTTGGCTTTCTCTTCAGGCTTTAGGAAGGATACAAGATGGGTTAACATTTTCTATTACCAGCGTGCTGAAGATGCAACGAAGCTCGTCTTGAAGACTACATGTGCAAACATGCTCTCACTAGACTTGAAATTTGTGGTCTGTTCCACAATTACCATATTTGTTTTTTTTTGCCTGGTCAGTCATTTATTTTGTTACGTTAGGCATTTTTAAACCTCTGAACATTGCACAATCATTGGTGGACAACCCCACTTCCAACCTTACGATGGAGGGAAGGTCATTGATGAATCAGCTGAAGATATCTGGGCCTAGTACACTACCCTGTGGAACTCCTGCAGAGATGTCCAGATGACTGACCTCCAACAACCACAACAACCTCAAACTTTCTATGTGTCAGGTGTGACTCTAACCACTGGAGAGTTTAACCCCCGATACCCATTGATTCTAGTTTTCCTAGGACTCCTTGATGCTACACTCGGTCAAACGTGGCCTTGTTGTCAAAGACTGTCACTTTCACCTCACCTCTAGAATTCAGCTCTTTTGTCCATGTTTGGACCAAGGCTGTAATGAGGTCAGGGGCTGGGTGACCCTGGCGGAACCTGAACTGGGTGTCGCTCAGCAGCACAGGGCACAACTCAGGAATTTGATGGAATACTCTCCATTTGTCTGCCTGACTGCAGATCCAACAGCTCAAAAAACTTGACACTATCCAGGACAAAGCAGCCTTGATTTGCACCACATCCAAAAGCATTCCTTGGTCCACCAGCGATGCACAGCAAACTCACATCCAGAACCTCAAACTGAGCTACAAATCTTCTCAAAACTGTTTCTTCAGTGGCACTGAGTCAAAATTTTCAACTCTCTCCCTAATACACCCATAATGCCATCTGCAGCAAATAGAATGGGCAATAAATGTTAGCCAGACTGTAAAAAAAGGCTTCCCCTCATGAACAATTTTAGAAGAAGTTACTGCTGTGTGAAAAAGGTGCATGGTTTGGTCCCCCAGTGCTTCAAGGATACAGCTGGACTAAAGGTATCTGCAAATTTCTCCGAACAGCCAACATCAGAAGCTGGACAGATAAATATGAGGACAACACTTGGTTAAAGAAAGCAATCCGAAGTTGGTTGCAGTTCTTGGAAGATTCCATTCTGGAACTTCTTCGTCTTAAAATAAGCTAGCCTTCCTGGTGGATATCCTATCCATTAACTGTAATTCATTAATTTTCACAAATCTACAATGGAATGGCATTGCATATACAAAACAGAAACAGGCCAATAGGCCCAGCTAATCACTGGTGGTGTTTTTGTTCCACCTATGTGCTCTCTCACTCTATCTACCTTAGCCTGACCTTTAGTATGTACTCCTATTCCTTTCTTTTTTGTCTATTGATTTAGTTTGCCTTTGAAATCATCTATTTCCCTCAAACATGCTGCAACCTCAACATTCTAACCACACATTCCCAACTGGAATTTTTTGATTACAATCTTATATTTATGGTCCTTAGTTCTGGATTCATAGATACATTCTGATCACATCTACCCTGTTCAACTCATGAGAATTTAGAAGATTTTGCTCAGAACACTAAGGCTTTTCGGTTTGAATTTGGAAAATTCACACAATCATTCTTGGTCTTTTGACCGAAGTAGAAATTATAATTAAAACATAAACAGAAAATGCAAGAAATACTCAATAGGTCTGGTAGCATTTGTAGATTTGTGGAAATGAATATATCTGATGCAAACGAAGGTGCTACCAGTTACATGTATTGGTGCACTGAGTATAGTACCATACTTTATACAACTCACTTCTAGCTCTCAAATTTATGCTGGTCTTCAGGCAGCATTGTTCTCCCTCAGGTATGCTCCATTAGGATCCCACCCCAGGTAAAGTCGATGGAAAATTTAGAATAAAACTTCCTTCAACCCCTCCAACTCTAGAAGAGCATCACGGACTGCATTATTCCAACATGGCTCCAGTAATCGTCCGTAGCTTTAATGCTGATTTAGTGACAAATCACTATTCTCACTAGAATGAAGGTGAGACTACACAAAAATAAATGTTCATACGGAATTTACAGCAGGGACTCTCAATTCATTCAAACTAAGCTCAGTTCAAACAATTACCCGAGACAAAACCTAACTCAATTTGATTGTACGAAGTTGGTTGTCCAACTCACCCTTACAGCCCATTGCGTGTCTGAGGAGGGTGGAGGTGCTACCAGAGATGGACTACTGCTGTCATGCTGCCGAAAGATAGAAGACAACCCATTAGTAACAAAGTACATAGAAGTTCTACATACTTCTTGGAACAAGCCATATCTGCATTATTTAACTGGTCAGGGAAACTAACCATGAAATTTGGAACTGCAATTTGTAGAGTATTTGACACAACTAGTTTTAGTGAGAGGAAACAAAATTTATATATCTTGGACAAGTTTCCTGGGATACCACTAAATTACTTCGGACTTAGGGTTGACAACAATTTACAGTAAATGGTAATATCTAACATAATATGAATACACTCCTGGACTACACAGGTTGAATAAATTTCTCAACTTTTTCTGTCACAGCAAGCAGCACTACTATGAACTACAAGTGAATCACCTAAGCCACACAGCACTACTACACACAACTGATCCTCCTTACCTACACAACACCAGCACAAATACCTCACAGCATAAGTATCCTCCAGTCCTGAATCTCCCAGAATACAACACCAGCAAACACCAGGAAAGAACTCAGAACAACAAGTAATACACACAACAAACTCCCACATTAAGTACATGCAAACGAACATTTACAAAACACTAACCTCAGCAAACTATTTTGTTCAATTCTTGAGCCTAAAATTACTATGAACTTAGTGAGGCCATCAGAAGCTTACTAGAGATGAGGAATTTCAATTATGTGGAGCTATTAGGGTTATTGCCCTATCATGGGAGATTAAAATGAAATTTGACAGCAGTGTTCAAATTAATGTGCACACTGATAGAGATCACAAGGAGAAACTGTTTCCTGTCGCAGAAGCATCAGTAACCAGACAATGAAGTTTAATGAAATTGACCAAAGAACTAGCGACAACATGAGAAAAACGTTTTTTTACACAGCAAATTGTTGCAATTTGCTATGCATGGCTTGAGTGGATTGGAAGTAGGTTCAATAAATTTCAAAAGGGAATTAGATAAATATTTGAAAGGTGAGTATGTTCATAACTATGGGGAAAGAGCAGAGGTGTAGGACTAATGTGACGGCTTTGTTAAATAACAGTACAGGCATGATGGGTCACTTGACCTTCTTCAGTGTTGTTTCATTTCATTTTATAATTGATTCACACAGCTTCTCACCCAACGAACAAGGACACAACTAGTCCTCTTGAACCACACAGCACAGAAAAGGATGAAAACAAGGAAAAGAACAAATAAACTTGCATTTATTTGGCACTTCGCAAAATAAAAGGACAAACCAAAGCACTTCATTGTCAATGTGCTACTTTTGAGTATAGGCACAGATATAATGTAGGAAATAAGGCAACTAACTTATGTGTCACAAATAAATGAGAAAACGACCAGAAAATGTGCATTTGTGATAATGGCTGAGGCAAGAATATTATCCAAGGCAACAGAGAATTCCTGTTCTCTTCTACAGACAGAATATACTATCACCCTTCGAACATGTGAAAAGGGAAACGTGCTTCAGTTTAATGTTGTGACTACAGGATGGTACATCTAACAATGCAGCATTTCCTCAGTAATGCACCAGAGTGTCACGTTGGCAATCATGGTTGGGTTTGAATGCTGACTTTCTCATTCACAGGCAAAGTGTTATCCCTGAGCCAAGCCTTAAAGCACCACAATGATCCCACTGCACAACAAAGTTACCAATACACATCATATCAATCCTAAACTGGAATACAGCTCTTGTACAATGATCTTTTCATGCAAGTTAACAGTGACAGTGACAGTCACAGCCTTTTACCACCCTACCCTGTACCATTGCTGAACCTCATGGAACATGTACTGAACAGCTAAGTAGTACCAATACTAGGTTTGAATAAGAGTTTGATCATGACAGCAACATCAACAGACACTCAATTTGGAACACAGGTCTTCACAACAGGCAGCTTCACTTGGCTAGATACATAAAGTGGAAGAATGCGTTTTGCAAATACCATGACCATTTCATTTCCTGATGAGAAACAATACAAAAGAAATCATGCAAATTTATGAAGGAAGGTCAGTTGAAAATACTGCTGTGTTAAGTAAAGTTAGTAAGTGTAAATTAACACTTGAGAATTCTACTGCACAGCTTTAATGACATAGCAGTCAGAATATACTGATTTACAATTTGTTCACCGGTTTAGACACTTACAAATTTGGGTGGTGGCAATGTCACATTTAGACTGCTCAGGCTAACATCATGGCCATTCTGTGCACACGCTACCAGGCGTAAAGCCACATAAAAGCCCTAAAATGTAAACAAAGGGTTAATATGAGAGGAATTAGTGAATAATCATCATAGCAGAATCAATGACAAAGCATGACTCACATACCTGTTTATCCAGGTAGCCTTTGCCTTCAGGGTCTGCCAAATCCCAAATCTGCAGAGACAAAGTAATGGTTACATGATTACTGGGCGCAAAGGGAGACTGTCCCACTCTAAACAAGCTCAAGAACAGAGACAGGGATACTCAGGCACTGTTCTTGTTGATATTTTTTAGCCGAGTAACAGACCGAAATGCACTCATCCTATTCATGACACTAATTCATAGTGAGTTAAACAGCCTTGAAGGCTATAAAAGTATTAAAGGCAGAGATCATCTTGACAAATTTATACTAACATAGAGTAATACAGTTTATACAGTAAGATCAAAACACTACACATCTATTTGGGAGTGACATGGATCTTGGCAACATCAGCATAGCAAAATAATAAATTAGGATACACCCAGACTAATTTTGTGGAAAAAAAATCAAGCATTGCTCTGGAGCAATGCAGCGTCATTTCTACAAACATCAGGATCCAAACACTTTCAGAGGTGCACTTCCACGTACGTAGCATTCCAGAATCTCAGTCTGGACTGAAATCAGACTATAAAAATTTGTCTCTACATCTGGGTTACACTGCAAGAATTCTGTCAAGGCAGTGGCAACAGTCCAATAGCTTATCAACATGTTCAGTCAAGTCTTACAGGTGATACTAAAGGATAGATGATATCGATTGAACCATAAATAGGAATGAATTAACACCATTAGAAGAAAGGGAAAGCAGTAGCTAATTAGAATAAAATTGTCATAAAATTAGAATAAAATAAAAGCCTATAGATGACTACAGCTGCCTGTACAGGTATCACAGAATTATAGAATCCCAACAGTGGGGAAACAGGCCTTTCGGCCCAACAAGTCCACACCGACCCGGACAGCATCCCACCCAGACCCATTCCCCCATTAACCCACCTAATCTACACCCCCCTGAACACTACGGGCAATTTAGCATGGCCGATCCAGCTAGCCTGCACATCTTTGGACTGTGGGAGGAAACCGGAGCACGCGGAGGAAACCCACACAGACACAGGGAGAATGTGCAAACTCCATGCAGATAGTCACCCAAGGCTGGATTCGAACCCGGGTCCCTGTCGCTGTGAGGCAGCAGTGCTAACCACTGAGCCACCATGCCGCCCTAAAATATCAATTAGTATGAGAGCGACAGTCATTTTTTTTCCTATTCTAGATTACCTTTGGATGCCAAAGCAAAATCCACAATAAGTGGCTAATAAGTGACATAGAACATTTGCACCACACAATTGTTAAACCTGTCCATTTTATAAAAAGTGAATCTAACCATCTCCCTTTGACTTTCAATGGCATTACCTTCGCTGAAGCCCCTACTGTGTACATCTTGTGAGCTACAATTGACCAGAAACTGAATTGAATCCACCATATAAATACTTTGGCTGCAACAGCAGGCAACAGGCTGGGAATTCCACAATGAGTAACTCATCTCCAGGCTCCCCAAAGTAAGTCCACCATATACAAAATGCTAGTCAGGAGCCTGATGGAATGTTGTCCAGTTGCCTGGATGAATGCAGTTCCAACAACATCCAGACAAAGCAGCCTGTTCCTTTGGCACCCCATCCATGAGCTTCAACATTCACTCATTTCACCCATCAGGCATACAGGCAGTATTATGGAGCTGCACTGTAGCATCTCACCGAGAATCTTACCACAGCACCTTCTAAACCCACAATTCTAACCCGAAAGAACAGAGGCAGCAGATGAAGGGGAGCACCATCACCTGCAAGATGTTCTCCAAACCACAGACTATTGACTTAGAACAACATCACCATCGCTTCAGTGATAGTGGGACTGCATCTAGAGAATTTTGCAGTGTTAGTAATTGCATTTAAGAAAATGTGTATATATGTTCAAGAATGTTCTGAGCAGGCGCATATAAAAACCAAAAGAACTGCGGATGCTGTAAATCAGGAGCAAAAACAAAGTTGATGGAAAAGCTCACCAGGTCTGGCAGCATCTGGGGAGGAGAAAACAGAGTTAATGTTTCGGGTCCAGTGACCCTTCCTCAGAACTAACGGTGGGTCAGAAAATGTCAGTTTATATGCAGAAAATAGGGAGTAAACAATAGGATAGAGCCCAAAGAGAGAGAGAAAGACAGTTGGACAGACAAAGGAGTTGCTAACCATCAGGCTGGGAGGGTGACTAGTTGTTAATAGGGGCTGTTAGTGACTAACAACAGGGGATGTGCAATGGCAGGCTATGTGATAACAAGGCCTGGTGTGTGGGGTGGGGGGCTGGGACATGGGGGAGTTTAGGCCCTAAAATTATTGAACTCAATGTCAAGTCAGGAGGGCTGTAGGGTCCCCAAGTGGAAAATGAGGTCTTGTTCCTCTAGCCTGTGCTGGGTTCACTGGAACACATACTTGGAGTTGTGAGAGTATGAGAGAGTGTGCACAAGTGAAAGACTGTGTGCAAGACAGCATCTAAGAGTGGGTATGAGGAATGAAAGTGTGCGAGTATGTGTGAAACATTTGTAACAGAGTGAGACCAAGAGTAGTGCAACAGCGTGCCTGCATAAGATACACGTGTGATTGATTCAGACTGCGTACTGGGGTGTGTGTGTGTGCGAGAGAGTGCGAGTGTGAGACAGTGAGAGAGTGAGAGAGAGTGAGAGAGAGAGAGAGAGAGAGAGAGAGAGAGAGAGAGAGAGAGAGAGAGAGAGAGAGAGAGTGAGTGAGTGAGTGAGTGAGTGAGTGAGTGAGAGGAGTGCAAGAGTATGAGGGTGAGCAGGTATGAATCTGGAAGAGTGATAATGGGAACTGCAGATGCTGGAGAATCCAAGATAATAAAATGAGAGGCTGGATGAACACAGCAGGCCAAGCAGCATCTCAGGAGCACAAAAGCTGACGTTTCGGGCCTAGACCCTTCCCGAAACGTCAGCTTTTGTGCTCCTGAGATGCTGCTTGGCCTGCTGTGTTCATCCAGCCTCACATTTTATTATCATGAATCTGGAAGAGCATGCATGAGAGTGTAAGGGAGAGTATGTATGCACGAGTGTGCGTGCGCACGTAAGTGCACGAGTATGCAAGACAGTGCATGAAGTATGTGTGGCAGAATGAGAGAGAATGTTAACAGATTGTGTCTCATTCTGTCACACATACTTCATGCACCTCAGTATAGGACAGCGAGCATGAGGAATTGCGCACAACTGTACAACAGTGTGTGTGAGGAGTGAGAGAAAGTGTATAAGAGTGCACAAGTCTGAGAAAGGGAGTGAGTGAATGTCAGACTATGTGACAGTTGGACTGCGTGAGAGAGCGCGCGTGAAAGACAGAGCATGTATGAGAGAGAGACAGCATGCATGTGTGAAAGAGAGAGTGTGTGCGTGCGTGTGAGTGAGTGAGTGAGTGAGTGAGTGAGTGAGTGAGTGAGTGAGTGAGTGAGTGAGTGAGTGAGTGAGTGAGTGAGACAGCGAGGGAGGGAGGGAGTGAGCGAGGGAGTGAGCGAGGGAGGGAGCGAGGGAGGGAGCGAGGGAGGGAGCGAGGGAGGGAGCGAGGGAGGGAGCGAGGGAGGGAGGGGGGAGGGAGGGGGGAGGGAGGGGGGAGGGAGGGGGGAGGGAGGGGGGAGGGAGGGGGGAGACAGAGAGAGAGGGGAAGTGTGTGAGAGAGCAAGTGTGTGAGAGAGCAAGTGTGTGAGAGAGAGCAAGTGTGAGAGAGAGCGCAAGTGTGAGAGAGAGCGCAAGTGTGAGAGAGAGCGCAAGTGTGAGAGAGAGCGCAAGTGTGAGAGAGAGCAAGTGTGAGAGAGAGCAAGTGTGAGAAAATGTGAGTGTGGCTGTGGGTGTCTTGTCTGCTTATGAGGAAAGGTTGGACAGACTACTTTCATGTCCACGGACTTTAGAATAGTGAGAGATGATTTGTTGAAACATACATGAGTCTAAGGTTACTGTTTAAAATCAAGAATCTCCCTTTTCAAACAAAGATGAGGCAATTCTTCTTTCTCATACAGCCGTGAGTCTTTGGAGCACTCTTCCTGAAAAAGTGATTGAAGTCGAGTCCTTGAATCTTTTTAAGGCAAGGGTGGATAGATTCTTACTAACCAAGGGTGTGAAAGTAGTTGGGAAAGCGTACGGAGGTTACAATCGGATCAGCCATACTTTTATTGTACGGACAAGCCAGTTCAAAGGACTACAAGAATACTGTGGACCAGATCATTTCAGTCTCTACATGGAAATATCTACTGTGCAGCAGAATCAAAACTAATAATAAACACAGGTTTTTGTTAACAATTGGAAACAAATGCTCTGTTGAGCAGGTACTTCCACAGCAACTAAAGGATAGTCCAGTAGTTAATCAGCTGTCTGCATCTCTGCATGCACTACAAATGTGTGGTACCGCTCAACATAGATGAAGGGTCTCCATTTCAGTCAGGAGGTTTATAGAACTCAGGTGAAGCAGCAATGATGAGATTAAATTTGTCTTCGGAAAAATAGAGGATTCTTTTCAAACAGTAAGTTGTCTTAGCTGAGAATGCAATTCCTTAGAAGTGATATTAGCATAACTACTATTAAATTTCAAAAGGGAATTAAATAAATGCATGAATTCAATAAACTTATTTCGTTTGGCGGAAGAACAGGAGAAAAAGTCAAACTGGATAGTACTTTCAATGAGCTTGAACATGATGGGCCAAATTATCTCATTCTACACTATTCTTCCTTGAAAAGGAGAAGGAAAGGAGAAAAGGGAAGACAGAATGAGCACCTGAAAGAACAGGTACCTACTGAGTTGCAGCCAAATTACATTCTGCTCCTGACCCAATATTAACAGGATGGAACTATCATTTTGATGCAATTATGAATCTGCAGCAGCTAAACATTAGGAATGCTGATGTGAATTCGCTAATAATTCAGCCAGCAGTCAATAATCTAATGCAAGCTACTTCTCGTTAAAGTGCTTGTGGGGTATTCAAGAGGGCATCTTTCTGGCTTGACAGGTTGTAGCATTTGAACAGTGTCTCCGTCTCAAACAGTAAGCATTGATCAGGACTCTCTGGTAGTCACAAGGCAACTGTATTGTACTGTCTTCAGAACTGATGAAGAATCATACAATTAACTCTATTTCTCTCTCCAGAGATGCTGCCAGACCTGCTGAGTTTCTCCAACATTGTATTTGTTGCATTGAGTCTCTTTCTGGTCCCTAACTGGCCCTGCCGCTTTACAAGGGTAATGTTTGAACTCTTCTTTATATCCAGCTGTCAATCTCTTCCCATATCCTGACTCTGTCCCTTATTTCCTTTCTTGTCAGCCCTCTGAACATTCAATGGTAATCCTGATGCTCACTTGTACTGTCAACTTGGCACACGTCAGATGCCCCCTCTTTTGGTGTCATTTTACTCTCTAAAGCTTGTATCATCTAGAGGAGCTGGCTTTTGGAAAAGTACCTCAGCAGCAGCCTAATCATCTCCTCTGGAGGCTGTCTGTTGATCTTTTGTAGTTTTGCTCGCCAACTTTCCATTCTAATTTACCCAGGATAGATTTGTCCTGAAATGGGCCATCTTCTAAGTATTTTGTACGGATGTAATGTCACACCTCAACTTTGAATTGTGGACAAGGCTGAAGGGACTAAATGGCTACTCCTGTTTCTTTGCACTTAATGTACCCTTCACTACCACACATTCCTTTTGAATTCAACTTGACCCCAACAGAAAGGATGTATTTTGTCTTTCCAGACTGAAAATACTAAACGGTCAGACCCCAAAGTACAAGGACCAGTACCTCAAACATCAAATGTATAACCTCAACACAAAAAGTGGGTAAGTGCTTTTAAACTACCTCTACTCTTAGTATGAATCAAAAACAAACATCTGCTAGAGCTGCCTATTCTCAATAATAGCAAAGGACTTATCGAAGTGAAGCTAGGAGAAATGAGGATTAAATTAATGTCACAAACTGCCAAAGCAGAGTTTTGAATTAGCCTTCAAGTATTTTCTCAAAATAATTGCACTGTACACAATATCACCACAATTCACATGCAGGGATGACCCCAGATTTGACACACTTTATTCACTTTGATGTAACCAACGTAAACGTGAGTAATGAATTTTGCCTTTCAGCTGTGATGACTTATATTAAAAGACCAAGGATAGGGTTGTTACCACAAATTATCAGGAAATAATCTGCTACAGATTCTGAGAAAAACATGTTTTCAGTTTATGTCACAATGTTACCCGGTCATGGTAGCCTCAGCAATTAATTACTCAGAGATTTCATGTAACATACTCAATATTAATTATCTCTTGTATTTATAAGCATCCAAGCATAAATGTGAGCACTTTATTCTTAAATCCATAAAATAGTGTAAAGTATAATTCTAATCCAAATAAATAATCTATGACAGAAGTAATTTTGCCTTGATAACTACTACAGACTGCAAATGCAATCATAGTTGTACGTCAGTATAATTAAGAAATATGTAACATGCTGCCACCACTGGAGGGCAGACATGATGACCAGAACTAAGCCTCTATATATTTACCAAACAATGATGGAATATTCCAGGATAGTGTCCAAACATCATTTTATCATTCAGAACTCCCAAAAGATACAACACCCATATGCTGGTTATGACAAAAAAATAAAATTTCTGATTTTTATTGCAATACACTTTGCAGTATTGTTTATTTATTTGTTAGTACAAAACACAGTTTCAGGTATCCAACTTTTGTCATTATTCTCAGTTGACAACTATAATCTTGTTTATCCATTCATTTTCTGAGTTCTGCGTTCCATTAAATCAATCAACAGGTATAGAGCAGGAATGCAGGGCATCATGGTCATACTGTTCACAACTATGAGCTGAACTATAATAATCATACTCCTCTGAAAGGTCAGAGTTCTTTCATGGGACCAGATTAATTTAGGATATCTGGTCGGCATGGGCAAGTTGGACCAAAGGATTTGTTTCCAAGCTGTACAGCTCTATGACTATGGCACAAGGGGTTTGACAGGGTAAATACTGAGAGGATGTTTCCTGTCATGAGAGAGTCTAACACCAGAGGGCATAGTCTTAGATTAAAGGGGCGCCAAATTTAAAACTGAGATAAGGACGAATTTCTCTTCTTGGAGGGTTGAGTGTCTTTGAAATTCCTTGCCCCGAGACCTGTTGGAGCAAAGGCCTTGTGTATACTTAGGATCTTGATCACAGGAAGAATCAAGTGTTATTGGGAAAATGCAGGAAAACAGATATGAGGAATGTCAGATCAGCCATACTCTTACTGAATGTTGAAGTAAGTTTGAGGGACAAAACAGTTCACTCCTGTTCCTATTTTTTATGGTCTTAAGTGTGGCATTCCAGCTCTAAACGTTTCAGAACTGAAGTGTCAATCATGCCTTCCCTTCTTCAAGAATGCTGCCTGACTTCCTACAAGTAAAAGGAGAAATGACAGCAGGAAACCTCTTTACTAGCAGAAGTTGAGCACCACAACACAATATGACCCAATGCCAGTACTACCATCTGTTATCAGGAAACAGTGAGGCCTCATGCCAGGTTGTGCTGGAGGCTCAAAACTGGGAACTCAAGCAATAATGTGGTCTGTTCCTGGCCTGGATGTGCTCGGTACAGACATTGGGATCAGAAACTAACTGCATCCTCAAACTATCATTTTCCTGCCTTTCACATGGGAAATTAAATTCAGCCAAAAAACAATATTGGTGCAATAAATATTTTGCAATGTTTCACTCTAACGTGTGCGGACTAATGGTGGCACTCCTTGTTCAAGAAGTCACTGTCAAAGCAGCTATTTTAAGCAAACACCTTAAGGACCACATGTGGCTAAGTCTGATAATCCTTGACAGTTGACAACTTTAAATACTGATCATATGACCCACAGAGGGTACCCAGGTTCTGGCAGCTCAGTGGATTGCTGCAGTGATGGATTCCTGGCTAAGTTCTCCCCAGACAATTCCCAATTTGGGCACTGTTGAGTTCTCACTGAAAAAACGTCACAGCCAGGTATAGTTTCCCAAAGCAACATTCTGGTGTGAATTCATTCTGCTTTGGCAGAAACACAATTTATCCAATAATTTTTACTGACAATGATGGCCCTTTTAAGAAAGTACTTGATAAAAATTTTCTATATTTATGGATTCAGGATTGAGCACTTTACTCTGTCAGTATAGCACTGCTGGCTGGTATTTAGTACTTCCACCTTGACAGCATCATTTAGTGTATGAGGCACCACCATAACCTCAACTGCATCTGCTCCTGTGGACTCGTTAGTTGCCTCAAAATGTATAGATCTAGACTTAATAACAAATCCCCTTTTGAATATTATTTTCCAACAGACTGGGGCAGCAATAAGAAACAAAACAAACAGACAAGAATTTGGATACAGAGATAACAAGTTGTAGAGCTGGATGAACACAGCAGGCCAAGCAGCATTAGAGGAGCAGGAAAGCTGATGTTTCGGGCCTAGACTCTTCATCAGAAATGGGGGGAGGGGAAAAGGATTCTGTAATAAATAGGGAGGAGGGGGCGGATAGAAGATGGACAGAGGAGAAGATAGGTGAAGAGGAGACATACAGGTCAAAGAGGCGAGGATGGAGCCAGTAGAGGTGAGTGTAGGTGGGGAGTTAGAGGAGACAGGTCAGTCCAAGGAGGATGGACAGGTCAAGGGGGCGGGATGATGTTAGTAGGTAGGAGATGGGGGTGGGGCCTGAGGTGGGAGGAGTGAATAGGTGGGAAGAAGGACAGGTTAGGGAGGCAGGGACGAGCTGGGCTGATTTTGGGATGTGATTGGGGGAGTTCACATTGATACCATTGGCCTGCAGGGTTCCCAAGCCAAGTATGAGATGCTGTTCCTGCAACCTTCAGGTGGCATCACTGTGGCACTGCAGGAGGCCCAGGGTGAACATGTCGTCCAAGGAGTGGGCAGGGGAGTTGAAATGGCTTGCATCTGGGAGGTGCAGTCGTTTGTCGCGAACTCAGTGTAGGTGTTCCACCAAGTGGTCCCCAAGCCTCCGCTTGGTTTCCCCAATATACAGGAGGCCATATTGGGAACAGCAGATACAGTATACCACATTAGCAGATATGCAGGTGAACATCTGTCTGATGTAGGTGGTCTTCTTGGGGCCTGGGTTGGGGTGAGGGGGGAGGTGTAGGGACAGGTGTAGCACTTCCTGCAGTTGCAGGGAAAAGTGCCGGGGATGGTGGGACAGGTGAGGAGTGTGGAGCGGACGAGGGAGTCATGGAGAGTGTGGTCTCTGTGGAGAGCAGATAAGGGCTGGGAGGGAAAAGTATATTTGGTAGTGGGGTCAGATTGCAGATGGTGGAAGTGCCGGAGTATGATGCGTTGGATCCAGAGGTTGGTGGGGTAGTACATGGGGACGAGGGGAATTCTGTTTTGGTTGTTATTGTGGGGAGGTGGTGTGAGGGATGAGTTGCGGGAAATGCGAGGGACACGGTTGAGGGCGTTTTCGACCAACTGTGGAGAGGAAATTGTGGTCCTTGAAAAACGAGGACATCTGGGATGCACGGGAGTGGAATGCCTCATCTCGGGAGTAGGTGCGGCAGAGGCAAAGGAATTGTGTATCCTATTCCCATTAGTTACGGATCTCCATTTGAATTATTGCACAGATGGGACCATTTGCTCAAAGAGGATTAGGGCTGGGCAATAAATTGCCAATGCTGGTACATCCTAAGAACAAATGATTTTTTAAAAATTCAGTCTTTAAAACCTACCATCTTGATCATTGGTCCTAAAATGTACCCCAGTATCAGTTTCTCTCTACTTATTCTTGTGAAGCATCTTATGGCAGTTTCCTAAAGGTACTGTATAAAAGCAAGCTGTAGTTGTTCTGGTTTCACAACTCACAATAGCCAAAGATAGAAAGGAGTGCCAAATGTAAAATCAAACATTGCTGCAAATTCCATGGGGTAGTAGTGTTAACCAGGTTCCACTAGGTTTTCCCACAGGCCATTATAAAACAAATTCTCAGCATCAATTTATTAATATTGAATACAGACTCAAAAACACATGTTTAGAGATAGGGTTCAGCATTATCACCTTCATCGTGTGATTCACTCACACACCATTTACCACAGAACACAGAGATTTTACCTACAAAACTCATCAGCAATTAAGCATTCCTTTCATTGTTTAATATTTTCATAACATTCTCGACAACAGGAATTTTAATGGCCTAACAGGTCTGCATTGTAGGAGTTGCTGTTTCTTACCTTTCCTAAGATAACATCAGAGAGACCAGACTTCTTCAGGAACAATGCTGCTTCATTTGGCTCAACTTTTCCTGTATGAGCTGGATCCACCTACAAACAGAAGCACCTATTCAGTACACATCAGTCACTTGATGAACAAACACTTCCCTCTCTTGTAACTCAATAACATTTTCTGCACAAATTACTAACAAATTCAAAACAGAATACTATTGAAAATAATAAATTTAAATGTCATTGTTGGTTCATTGATGCTTACGTCGGAAGGCTGTGAATTCATGCCAAACTCCAGAGGTTTGAGCACATAAATGGAAATGGTATTCAATGTATTACTGAGGAAGTGTTGTATTGTCGGACGTGCTGTATTTCATTTCAGATGTTAAACCTAAAGACCCAGCTGCCTTCCCACATGAATGTAAAACTGCCCACGCATTATTTAGAGCAAATCAGGATATTTTCCTATTGTCTTGACCTATATTTGTCCTTCAACCAACACATAAAATATATGACCATTTATTTCATCCATAGTTGCACAGGTTTCCCACGTTATAAGACTAACTCCAATCCAAAAGTGGGTCATTATCTACAAAAAATGCTTTGGAACATCGAGATGGTGGCAGGCCGTTATTCAATGTTGCTTTTTCAGATGCTGTTAGAGTGTGATTTTGAAAAAGTGAGCTGAAACCTTGTATAATTTTTGTCGCATCATGTTTACCATTCTGTATTATTTGACATACTTCGCAGTTACCTCAAACCTAAACACCCAATGCAGCTCCACCCACTTGTTGCCTAATATTCTGATGCTACAAATGGTCAATAAGAACTTTACGCAAAAAAAACCTGAACATCTCCAAATCAGAAATACCAAAACCTGTTACTATGGATTGTAATAAGCAAAAGTTTCATTTTAGCCAATTTCATTCAGGTTTATATTCTCTGCAGAGTAGAACAGGAAAAAAGCCAACACAAAATTACTCGGTCAGATGATGGGGACATAAGCTTCAGATTGCCCTCTCAAAATAGTTGCAATCACATCATCATAAATTTGAAATAATTTCTTGGACATTCATGGAGGACAATATACAACCCATCTAATTTACTGAGTGAAATGCTTTGGTCAGATCGACAAATACAATGAAGTATTACTAATGTTATTCAACTGTGTTTTTCTTGGATGAGGCCGGCTGTCAAAGGTTCCTATGGAAACTACAGTGCATCTCTGGGAAGATTTCTTCGGCTATGGGCAAATTTCTTCGGCTATGGGCAAATTAGGACAATGCATGTCAGGAATTCTCCGGCAATAAACAAGATGGAAATATCTTGACAGTTTCCACAGCAGGATTTATCTCCCCTTTTGTCACATTTCTCAAATTGGCAATTCACATTGTTTGAGTTTGGGGTTAGGGTGCACACACGGTGAGCTTTAGAAGTTCCTTTTTTCTCCTAGGTGAATCGGCCATGCTAAATTGCCTGTAGTGTTCAGGGGTCCGTGGGTTATGGGAGAATGGGTTTGGTTGGGATGCTCCAAAGGGCGGTGTGGACTGTTGGGGCAAAGGGCCTGTTTCCACACTGTAGGGAATCTAATCTAATCTTTCCATCAAGCTGCAGCACAACATCTTATTACAGAGGCAGAGCAGCAACAAAGGAAGCAAATCCTGTACTCCAGATCCCACTAGCTCATAGGATGCCATCCCCCCCCCACTCCATTCGCCCAAACATCTGCGAGTTGAGAACTGTTCTGTTCAGTCATATCAAAACCATGGCATAAACCCACGGCCTTGAGTACGTGTCAGCCTCAAACTGCAGGGCAGCCAACAGTAACGATTCTTTGCAGGCAAAGATTTTGGGAAGGTTTGTCTCTGTGGAATAAGACACAATCATTGGTGACTGAAGTGGTCAATTCTTGATCTGCAGGCTCGGGATCATTTGGGGCACTATAGCTGCTGTGTGGAGGGGTTCCGGTTTTAGGAAACTCCTTCCATTATCGGCTTCTTTCTTTAGCAGTCTCTGCTTGTTTCAAAATTGCGATTTGCTTTCTTGGTTGTTGCAAGATAGCTCTCTCTGTTGCAACTTCCTGTTCCTACACACTCACTTTTCTATAAAGAGTGCTCTATGGTGTGACTGCATCATAAATACTTTCTACAATCCATAAATTTAAATCCTACACCAGATTACCACCATTGGTGGAAACTTAATCATCCATGAAATCCGTATTATCACAACTTTTGCATTTTGTAGTTTTATTTAATACAGTAGTAACTCATACTGTCTGTTCACCCATCACTTCTGTGACTACAAGATAATAAAGTGTGAAGCTGGATGAACACAGCAGGCCAAGCAGCATCTTGGGAGCACAAAAGCTGACGTTTTGGGTGTCAGCTTTTGTGCTCCTGAGATGCTGCTTGGCCTGCTGTGTTTATCCAACTTCACACTTTATCTTGGATTCTCCAGCATCTGCAGTTCCCATTATCTCTTACTTCTGTGACTACAGATTCCCAGACCAGCAACACAAGTTTAAATCTCTCATACTAATTTTCAAATTCCTCCTATGCTCCAAATGCTATGTCACAGGCAACTTCTTGCAGAAATCTCTAATTATGGTCCCTTGTATATCCCCAAATTTCTTTCTGCCAACATTATCACCAGTGTTTTCCTCAGGCTTAACCTCTGAAATTCCTTTAGTTACCCACCCTAAGACAGCTGGACAGACAAAGGAGTTGCTAACGATCCGGCTGGTAGGGTAAAGAGTTGTTAATGGGTACTGTTAGTCACTAACAACAGGGGGTGTATAAATGGCAGGCTGTGGTAACAAACGTGGACAGTTGTTTTGAAAACTCCCAACAAGACAAATACAAATACAGAGGAACAGCATAAATAGCTCAGAGTTGCGCTGTTCTATCTCCAATGTAATATATATCATTTCAGCCTTTTGAAAAACCTCAAACAATAACTGACATAATTTGCTGCTAAGGGTGCAGTTGTAGATTCTCTGATTTCGCATTTGACATTTTTACTATAATGTTACAAATGGAAAGCGCTCTCATTTCTTTAACAAATGCAGTGCCTCATGAATTGAAACTGCTTAACTTTCTTACAAACTAATAAGATCAAAAACAAATCAGCACTTCGGAATACATTGTGGATTCAATTCCAAAAATACAGAATAATGTAAGATAAGACCCAAATTTAATGTTCTTAACAATTGATTTTAGGGTCTCTGAACTGACAGAGCTCGTGAAAAGGCATTATATCATGGAGTGTAGTTCATGTAGTTAGTTCATCCAGCCCCACGCTTTGATATTATGTAGTGCCACTGAGTTTGGTGACTCACCAATCAATTTCTCAGTTTTCTAAGACAATGCACTAAATAGCTCAAGGTCACAATCAGAAGTTTGAGTGGCGAGAAGGTGAGACATGACGGCAGCAGAACTTATGACAACAATAAAGGTAATTTTAATATGGATATTATTTACATAGGCAGTTAGGTTTTATAAGGAACCAAGACAATTTCACTTTTATTTAGAGACACAAAATAACTTGCTTCATAGTAAGCTGGTCACAGATGACCTTTATGCATTTGTCTGCCTTATCTGAATACTTGTTACTTCAGTTCAACTGCAACAATTTATCTTCTCAGTCACAAATAACCTCAACTTCATTTCGAAAAGTAACTTACTGTTTCAGTTATTTTTCATTTTAAAAGTTGCCACTCCAAATGGTTTCTCCTTTATTTTTGGGTTCATTTTTATTCAATTAGACATTTGTAAAGTTATCTTGGGACACTTTTTTAAAACATTATTGCGCCAAAAAATACTATCTTGTGAGCTTCCTTCCCATTTTGCTCAGTTTCAGGCATAACATAAACATTTGGTCGTAAATTGTTCCTTAAAAGTGCACACAGTGCTCTTTGCTGCAGTCAGTTATAAAGAAAACTCCTCACAAGTTAACTTGCTTGTTTGACCTCTGCTTCCTTAATTGTCACAATGGAAGAATTGGGGGGTTGGGGATCAGTAGCAAAAATGAAACACTAGCTAAACTTCCAATGCACAACTCAACTGGTCCTGTCAACAGCACGGGAAATTTTGGCTACCAGCAAAGACAGACAGAGCTGAGGCGGGGGAATAACCAGACACATCCTTTCAAATTCACAACCATTTCCATCTAGAAGGACAAGGGCAGCAGATACATGGGAACACCACCCTTGAAAGTTCCCCTCTAAATTATTCTCGATGCCAACTTGGAAAAATATTGCCGTTTCTTCAGTATCACTAAGTCGAAATCCTGACTATTCCCCTAATGATATTGTGAGTCTACCTATAGCAACTGGACTGCTGTGGCAAGAAGGCAGCTCAACATCACCTACTCAAGGGCAACTACGGTTGGCCAATAAATGTTGTCTCAGCCAGTGATGCCTGCATTCCAGGAATGAACGAATAAAAAGTTATTTGCCATCTGGCAGAGTAGGAGGTGACAGGTAGTAGGAACAGAGGCTGCAATGTTGGTACAGGAGCTGTGAAAGTTTGGGGGTGGGGGGTAGGCTTCAGCCGCAAAGGGGATGGGGAGAAGATCTCTATATTAAAAGCTGCAGGAATTCAGGGGAAAAGGAGAAAATATATGGCTGCTATTGAACAGTTTTATTTTCTAATGATTTGCATTCGTGTTATCAAACACAACCATTTAGATATAAACTACCAGTCTTTTTTTAAGAATTTGTTCTTGGCATGTGACTGACTAGGTCAGCCTCTATTACCCTACCTTAACAGCCCTTCAAAAAGTGATGATGAGCTGTCTTCTTGAATCACTGCAGAAGTGTTTCCTTCTGATTCCCATTAACTCCGGTTTTGCTACACTTAGTCAAATGTTGCCATGATGTCAAGAGCAGGCACTCACACTTCAATCCTCAAGTTCACCTATCTTGTCCAGTTTTGGGCCAAAGCCGTAATAAGGTCACAAGCTGAATGGCCCGAGCAGAACCAAGCAGTGCGTCAGTGAGCAGGATTATATTGAAAAAGTGCTACTTGACAGCACTGAGGTCCCTTCCATAACTTTGCTAATGATCAAGAATACACTGATTGGGCGATTTTTGGCTGGGTTAGGTATGTTCTGCAACTTGTGGACAGGACATACCTGGGCAATTTTCCACGTACTGTAGATGCAAACACTTCAGCCCTGCTTATTGCTGAGCTCTCCCATCATTGGGGATGGGATATTTGTGCTCTTCTGCAGAAAACATATTTATAGTGATGGTTTCTACGAGTGTTTGTCAGGTATTTTGAAAATAAAACCATTTGTGGCTAACTTATAGCTATTGCTCTGTACCTATTTAAATACTGTGTGTAGGAAATTAAGGCTTTCCTTGTGTGGTCTGACTTTAAATTTAATGGGGCAATGATGATTATTGAGAATATTGATGTAATATGCTCACACTGCTTCTGTACAAGTTCAAATTACCCCACACATATACATTGAGAGAGACAGTATTATTAAATGGCTGCCTAATGAAGGATGTAGTCAGACTGACAAATTAACCCTGGAAAATAGAAAAGAAGCACTCAAGAAATCTTAAGAGGAGCGCGAAATAAAGAATTCTTCTGAGTCCTGATATTGCCTAGTAAACAGACAGCTGATGAGATTTAAAGCAGAAGAGTAGAGAATGATACATTTGGATTCACAAAGAGAAGAGACAATATGAACAACCTGATTTAATGTTATCAATCAATAATGGGCACTAGGGATAGCACATATACAAACTATGAAAGGTAGAAGACAACTAAAATAGTTGTTTAAAACATATGAAAGATCCTTAGCTTTATTAGTGAAGGACGAGAGTATATAAGTAGAAAGTTCTGCTTTAAGCCAAAAAGGTTAGTTTACGGCTGTTTTCTCGTGCTCAATTCTGGGCATTACGCCTCTGGAAGGATTTCTATGTCTGAGAGAGGATGACAAGGTGATTTACTGAAACTGTGCCTGAGGCAAGGCAAGAAGAGTCACTTGGAGAGAATAGAGAAACTGGTTTATTCACCTGACAGAGGTTAAGAAAAAGTTTTATAGAAAAGTTTAAAATCACGGATGGTTGTGATAACCACAGCAAAGTAGCTCACCTGACGGTAGTAAGTCTCATACACGGGATTTCCACTGGAAAGCTGAGGGAAAGAAGAACATCAATTAACATTGATCATATTACAAACCCATTATTTCATCAAGACTAGAGTATTAAGTCAAAACTAAAAGCAACTCGAATTCTTCACCAAGATCATAGATCATATGCAAATACTCAATTAACAAACTATTCAAATGAGGCACTGGTGCACAGATTGGCAGATAACATTCTCGAATTAAGAAAGAATTGAAAGAGATTGAGAGTCTCAAAACAGATCACGGTTCACTTAATCCAACCAATACTAAAAAGTCAACAAACCAACAGAACATTTAACCATGTAACTAGTAATAACGAACACAAGGCAGAGAGAATTCTGCTCCAAGCCTACAGAACTATGATTAGAATATTGATTCAACGTCAAAGAAATTGAATTGAGAAAATAATGGAAAATTAACTTCTCAGCCCTAAAAAGAGAAAACTGAAAAGTGATTTCAATTCATACAAGGATACAAGACTGAACTAGTAAAAGACTATTTTTGGATGGATATCAGCAAGTTAATCAATGAGATCAACTTAAATAGTGGATTTTGCAATCGGACAGTGCCAGAGAAAATCCCAAAATTTTAAGAAATAATCTACCTTTGGACTTTCTGGTTTTAAGAATTAATATGAGCTGAATAACCTTTCGTGTTTCACATGTGACTAAGTGAAAATTTTAGTCAATTATAGCCCTTTTCTCCAAGCAGCACAGGTTCAAGCCAGACGGCAGGACGTGAACATATTATCTAGGCCTTAAAATGCAGTACTATGCACGTTACATTATCAGAGGGGCTGTTGTCTGTATAAGAGAGTATGCTAAAATCCCAAATGTCTGCACAAATATATCCAAACCACCTCTCTGCTGTCCTGGCTTTCCTGGAAAACATCAATAAAACAGATTAGTGATAATGGGAACTGCAGATGCTGGAGAATCCAAGATAACAAAGTGTGGAGCTGGATGAACACAGCAGGCCAAGCAGCATCTCAGGAGCACAAAAGCTGACATTTTGGGCCTAGACCCTAGATCAGAGATAAAACAGATTAACTGACTTGATGAAAAGTAACAGACCTTAAATGTTAACTGTTTCTCTCCCTCCATAGGTTTTGCCAATCATGCTGAGTACTTTCAATATTTTCAGTTTTTCAGGCCTCAGTAATTCTCTCAATTGCTCAGGATTTTGAGTAGTCATCATTACAATTCAGGCTCTTTCATAATTCATTAACCATGTCCAAAACAAAAGATCCACTTCCAACAGCAGACCTATATCTCCTGGAAGTCAAAATGTATAATCTTAGGAACACCATGAATGGGACACTAGTTGGACCATTTGGTTAACTTAACACTTTAGCACTTACTATCACAAAAGTTTTAGAGGTAATACACTCCTAGACAGTCCAACAGATGGAAAAATACCACACTATGCAATCATATTATTCACCTTAAATTTACAAGTGGGCTTAAATGACACTGGATAGGATTATCTGAAAGCAACGGAACATAGCAAATAATCAGTTATGCAACTGCTTGATCATCTCAAGCAAGGCTATCAAAGCTTTCTGTCCTTATGTACTACAGATTAGTAGTGGTGCCTCAGAGAAAATGCATAAAACTTACACTCTCATTGCCATATCAATTGATATACTAAGCTAAAATTTATTAACACATGAAACAACAATACTGAGAACAGAAAACCAAATCAGAAATTGCCGGAAAAACTCAGGTCAGGCAGCATCTGTAGAGAGACAGCAGAGTTAATAGTTAAGGTCCAGTGGCCTTTCTCCAGCACATAATGCTGATAAGGTCTTTGCATATCTCAAGACTCATGTAATTAAGACAGGACATAATGGGCAAGAACTAGAAACTCAAATAAAATAGTTTCACAGGTTTTATGGGCTAAATTCAAGTTCAGAACTCAGGATTCAAAATATGGTTTGCAATTTGGATACCTGTTTTAAACTTTCTTCAAAAGAATAAGTTCTAACCACTAAGATTTCCCCTTCTTATTACTTCCTTAAATTAATTTATGGGATGCAAGCACTGCTGGCAGTACCAACACTGTTCGACCAAAGCTAGCTGCCCTTGAGAAAGTGGTGATGAGCTGCCTTCCTGGACTGCAGCAGTACATATGTTGTAGGCAAAACCACAATGCTGTTAGAGGGGGAGTTCCAGAATTTTTACCAAGCAATGCCAAAGCATCAGCATATATTTCAAATGTGGATAAAGAATGGCCTGTATAAGGACTTGCAGATGGTAGAGCGCCTACATATCTGGTGCCCTTGTCTTTCTAGAAGACGGTGGTAATGGATTTAGAAGGTTCTAAAATTTTTCTGAAGAAGGGTCTAGGCCCAAAACGTCAGCCTTCCTGCTCCTCTGATGCTGCTTGGCCTGCTGAGCTCATCCAGCTCTACACCTTATTATCCCTTTCATTCAGATGCTTAGCTGGGCTAAAATAGATACTGATCATGAAAGATGAATTATCAACAGGAATAGTAATTAACAGTATCCGCTTTGGTGCTACATTCATTTCACCCACGAGCATTATTTCAACACTTTAGCACCAAAAATATATAAATCATCCCCACAAAATTTATAAATTAACATATCCAACTGATGAAAAACCAAGCCATTATACTTTTTAGGAAAACGGCTTTAAAGCAATAATATCTACCTTAATAAATGTAAAATTGTCTCACCAACCAAGTCCCTGGTTGAGGCAGTGAGCCAACGATGTATAATTCTTTTTTTAAAAACTCCCCTCCTTTTTCTGAAAGTACAACATTGCCACAGCTCAATGAAGGATCAACATGCAAGCAGAAAGGCAAGAAATTTTCCCAAGCATCTCTCCCATGTGCAATTTCCAATCCACTCAAATCATGTACAAAAATTAAAATGTAAAATGATGATTATAACAATCTTATTACAAAGCAGTTTAATTTCACTGCTGTTGTAATCCACAAACACACAGCCACGCTCTGCTCAAGTATTCCGCACCTATAACTCTACCAGAAACAAGTCTAATATAACTGAACAGTTAGGACACATTTGTCTAAATACTGCAAACAACAAAAATAAAGTCATCATTCCGCTTTCTTAGAATGCACTACATTCAGGAAAATGAAATCTCTGCTGCAAACAATGGGAATTAGTTTATTATGCACCTTGAGTTATTTTCTCTGCCTTATTGAAGAAATAAGACAATGCAACTACAACGTTTCTACAGAGAACAGTGTCCTACAAAAATATCACTTTGCAATATTGTCTATTGCTTAATGATCAGCCTGTCTGTACTAGTGGGTGGTGACACCTGCAGAACAAATATCAAATTTACTTTGTCTACAAACATTAGACATGACAGAGCTGCTCTAACACATCTCCTGGGGTTTGGGCAAGTGAGTCAGATGCATTCTTCTCTGGCCAGCACAGACAACAGCAAACAGTGAAAAGGAAGGACAGCAGCTAAACATGCAGTCCAGAAATAAGGTTTGTTCCTCTCCTATTCTTCCTACAACAATCTATACATGTTAAACATTCAACACAATATTAAAGCTAACATCATATTGGCAAACCGATATCAGTTAAGTCATTTAACACTTCTTGTTGTCAGTAGATGTCCCAAAAATTAAACTCACACAAGGTGGTCATTGGTAGATGTTGTGAACAGTGTAATCTTCCTAACAAGCTATTTCAAAAGAAGATATTTCTACAACAAATCAGGACAATGTTAGAAGTTTTTGAAGTAAGATTAATGTCCACCGTTTTCACAAGGTGTTTCATTTTTCATGGTCAAATGGGTCCAAATGCAGCTGTGCGTTACATGCAAGGATTTTCCACAAAAATTAACTTCACAAGTTAGACTGAGGTCTTCCTCTGGACAACAAAGATGTAAGATGATGCACTTTTACACCATGGAGTTACTTCCTCACAAATCTAATTCACAGTAAAATTCAGAGTCTGAACGAAGATTTGTAGCTCAGGTACTAGTCGTAAATGATGATGTGTTTGCCGGGCTGGGAGGTTGGATTGCAGACGTTTCATCCCTTTATTGTGACATCCACAGCACTGTGGAACATCATGTGAAGCACTGTTATCTTCTGCCAGTTCTAATTTATATGGTCTGGTTTTTGCTGCTTGCGGTAGGTGCCAGTTCTGGTGGCGCGTTGTAATAGACAGTGTATAGAATCTAATTCAATGTGTTTGTTGATGGAGTCCATGGTGGAATGCCAAGGCTTCAGGAATTCCCTGGCTGTCCTCTGTTTGGCTTGTCCAATAATGGTAGTGTTGTCCCAGTTGGAAGTATCGCTTTCTCATCTGTGTGTATTGAAACCAAGCTCATCAGGTTGTGCCATTTAGTTGCTAGCTGGTGTTCGTGGATGCAGGTTGCTAGTTGTCTGCCTGTTAGTCCCAGGCTACAACCTGTGTAGTCTCAGCATGGTATCCTGTAAAGCACATTCATCCTGTCCATGGTATCTATTGGGTCTTTAACCCTGGCCAGTGGCTGTCTTAGTGTGCTGTCGTGATTCTTAGCGATCTGAGTAGTCTGACTGTCAGTTCTAAGGTGTTTTTTTATATATGGCATGGAGGTTACTGTTTCGGGTTTTGGTGCGTCCTGGTTGTGTTGTTTTTTTGGCTAGGCATCTGTGGATGAAGCTGCAGGGGTATCCACTACTGGTAAAGACCTTGTAGAGGTCGTCTTCTTCCTTCTGCAGACCACAGTAAAATGTCTTAAAAGCAAATTTATTCCTTGACCTTCCAGAAAGAGGTTACAAATTATTTAGTCATTAACAAATTGCTGTTTTAGGAAGGCTTACTAGGTGCAAGTTGATTGCCACATTTTGTACATCAACTATCAAGTACACGCAGCAGACATGAGGGGTATTGTACAAATGCAAGTTTTTTTTAAGATGATTACAGGTGCCTCCTAATGAGAAATCAAATCAGTGGCGCGTATGGAGAGCAGAAAGTCATCCTTTGGATGCTATCTCATTCCTGGGCAGCTGGCTATTGGGCCAAAGCGTTTGATGACACAGATATACCTGAGCATAGTACCAGCATAAGAAGCACAATAGAGCACAAATTCAACTTTGAAATTTTTTAAGATAAAATAATTTCACAAGCACAAAAGTAGATTCTAATGAAGCCAAATTAGATTTCATATTTCCAGAAATAACAACCACAGATTTAATGATTGCGCAAAAAAGACAAGAGTTTTGATCATGCAAAGTGTTTTCGAAGTCTCATACAACAACTATCCCCCAACAGTTCTCCCAATGTCACCTGTAGCCAACCATAAAGAAATCTGCAAGAGCAGTCAAGGGATGATTCTCTCTCTCCCCCCAGCTGAGATTAGGAATGTGGCATATACGCACAGTTGGAACTTCAAAAGGTGCCCATGTTGAACAGTTAGGGACACAGGAATGGGAGTTGGTCTTTCAGCCCATAACGTTCTTTTGTCAGTTAACTATACCTCAATTCCACTGCCATTTTCCTTGATACTCTAACCTAATAATGGGTCTCAATCTTGGGTAGAGGTGTCACTTCTGAGGAAATGTCATAATCAAAATGTCCGAGGCAATTAGTAATATTCATTGACAAAGATTATAAAAAACTCAGTTCAGTAAATATTAAAGAAATTATGGTTGGAAAGGAGCATGACGCCAGGTTATAGTCCAACAGGCTTATTTGCAATCACAAGCTTTCGGAGTCTTGCTGTGTGTTCAAATAAACCTACTGGACCATAACCTGGTATTGTGCAATTTTTGACCTTGTCTAGCCCAGTCCAACACCGGCACTCCCACATCATGGTTGGGAAATAGGCATAGAAATTAAAAGTGGCATCCAGTTGGTTCATCAAGTCACCTTCAGTATTCAGTTACTCTATCTTAAAGCAATTTACCTGAACCTTTGAGATAAAATGTTTAACGTGGGCCTGCTTGAGTGTGAAGAAAATACAAAGTATTACATGTGAGGAAGAACTGAGAAGTTCTCCAGTATCTTGACTAACTTATATCCTTCAATCAAAACCAAAAGAATAGTGTGCCTGGACATTTATTTCACTGCTGTTCATGGGGTTTTGCTGGCTGTCTATCAGATGACTACTTAACAATAATGATAGCACTCAAAAAATTTACTGGCTATGCATCGATTTGGAATCCAGAGACTCTGACAGGGGCTATATGAATACAAAGTAATTCCATTTCACATTTTTGTAATAACATCAGTTGAATACAGCTTCCTTCATAAGGTTCAGTTAAAATATGTTCAGCAATATCATAATCTTAAAACTGGATACAAGAAATAAAGTCGCTTACTCACATATTTTCACTCCTTTTATATGCAAGATCTATAGCTTGTAAATGCAATAACCTTAACAATACAGTTCAGACACATAGATTTATAGTATCTACTCCTATTAATTCAAAATAGATTTAAGCACTAAAGATAAAAAATATTCAATGTGTTGCATTAAATTATGTAAATAACATGTAAATCCAATGTCAGAAATGGAGTTTGAAACCTAAGCAACTTTGAATTTAAATTTGAGAGGTTGGCCTTCATAATGACAGGATTCAAGTACAAGAGCAGGAGCAGGAATGTCTAACTGCAATTACACAGGTCCTTGAGACCACACATGGATTATGTGTAGTTTTGATCTCCTTATTTGAGGAAAGATGTTTTGGTTATGGAGGAGACGCAACTACGGCTTACCAGACTGGAATGGCAAAATTGATGTACGCAGACAGACAGGATTGGTTTAGACTAAATATTCTGTGAAGTTCAAATGAATGAGAGGGATTTGATAGAAGCCTATAAAATTATAAAAGGTCTAACCAAAGAGAAGGCAGGGAGGAAGCTCCTGATGACCAGGAAATCCAGAATCAATGCTCACAGTTTAAGGATATGAGGTTGGCCATTTAGGATTGAATTGAGGAAAAATTTCTTCACCCAGAGAATGGTGAGCCTGTGAAATTCTCTGCCACAGAAAGCATTGAGATGAATATATTGAATGTTTTCAAGGAGGAGGCAGATATGATTCTTCGGACTAATTAGATCAAAGGGTCTTGGGAGGAAGTGGGAACAAGGTACCGAGTTAGATGATCATATCGAATTGTGGAGGTGGCTTGAAGGGCCAAATGGCCCACTCCTGTCCTATTTTCTATGTTTCTAGACAATATGGCACATCAAACTATTTCAAATGTTTCACATAAAATTATTTTAAAGTTCAGCAACTTATGTAGGCAAACATAGAGAATACCTTGAACCCATGAGAAACTCTGACTTGCATAATCAGTTGATCTGTTTTTAGTGAGGCTGCTAGAAAGATGGCCAGGCTACCAAGAGAAGAGAAAAACTCCTTGCTTTCATGCGAATAGTACCAGCTGATCAATTTCACATTAATGAACAGCACCTTCAGTAACACAGTGCACCCTAACACCACATCGGGATATTAACCAAGATTATGTACTCAAGCAATGGATTCAATTTGGCTTATCCAAGTGGCATGGACTGTTAGCAGATCAAACAAGCTGAGAAGAGGCCTGAAAAAAACATCCTGGCAAAGAAAGAGAGCCAACGCTAGAAACAATACCGATACCAATGCAAACTTTTATTCAGAATTATCACCATAGTTAACATGGAATCCCACTCTGCCATTCAGACTTGCCTTGATGTAGTTTTCTTAAATACTTAATTTCTGTCCTTTCTCATGAAGCTTTTACAGGAAATGCTACTTCACATTATCAATAATTTCTGCTCACAGGAAGCTATCTTTCCACAAGGATGTATTTCAGTCATTTGTTTAAATTATTGATGGGATAGACTGTACGAGGACTGT
Organism: Stegostoma tigrinum; assembly: GCF_030684315.1. Lineage (NCBI taxonomy): Eukaryota > Metazoa > Chordata > Chondrichthyes > Orectolobiformes > Stegostomatidae > Stegostoma > Stegostoma tigrinum. Next base: position 43,212,711 of record NC_081383.1, read on the forward strand.
AAAATATTATAAACCCTCAGGACTGGGCATGTATTTAAATAAACATCATTGAGGGCTGTTTCAGGTCATCTAAATCTGCATAAACAGAATGCTGAATACTATACAGAGAATCTGGTAATTCAATTAAGAAATTATAAAGGAGATCAAACGGTAAAGCATAGTTAATAAGCCATACCTCCCAATTAGAATAATCAATGCAGCAGACCAGATATCAGTGTGTCATACTTTAGATAATTTACAATAGGACTGTTATTATATCGCATAGTGGAGAGGAGTTCCCAATCCATTTGTAGCTAATGGAACTATCAGGCAAATCTCCCAGTCATGTTGTGACTAGATTAAGGGGGTGAAATAAAGTGAAATGCCAATAAAGGAAACATTATATACCTTCATTTACAAGGTAAAAAGATGGATTACGAATAAGCAGCTCGACAATTAGGAAAAATGTTACATATTATCTTTTCTGCAGGAAATGAACTATGATTTTCAATTTTATTTTTTGTGTTGCCACAGCTATATTGCTACCATTTCTCACACACTTTTGAGTGAACCATTTTGTCCACTCCCTGCACTAAACAAATCAACAACATCATGCCCCAAACTTAAAAAAAAGTTATAAAAGGTTACCAGTCCAGGAATAATTTAATTCAAAACTCAGAAGTTCAAGTTTGAATATGATTTCTAATTTCTTCCATAATATCATTGGCAAGGTTACCAGAAGGAATGAATTTTTTCAATCATTTGAGGACCAGTGTCCATAAATCAGATGTTGAGTAATAGTTCCTTCCACTGGAGAACAGGGTAGACACAAAGCAAAGTGTCCTCTTTTTCTGCTCACAACTTCTGCTGAATCACAGAATCATTTAAGCCACAGGAGACAATTGATCCATACAAAGTCTGCGCTCTCTACAGAGTAATCCGGTCAATCCCACATCCCTGTAGGTTTATTTAAGTCAAGTGTCTATCCAATTTCTTTTTGTTATCATTGATTATTTCCATTTGTACAATGCTCATGAGTCGTCAGTAAAAAAAGGCTTACTCCCCATTTAGCCCTGCATCTCTTCTTGAAGTTGTGACTCCAATCTTAGACAACCAACATTACTGCACCAAATCCTAATCAGTCAGTCTTTGAATTGTCCAAGTGGTTGAAAATTACTTCTATTCTAGTTGGCCAAGAATTACTTGAGACAACATTCATCAGTTGAAGCTATGACATTAGGTGAAAGGATAGTGTCTAATACTATTCCAGTATCTTCCCCACACAATCTTGCATCATTATCACCAAATTTACAAAAATGTAGGAAATCCTGTAACTCTTACTTGTTCTTCGTATTTTGATTTGAAAATAAACTCACTGTTTACCCAATAGAAATAGAAATTGCAAGAGAAACTCAGCAGGTCTGGCAGCATCTGTGGAGAAAAAGTAGACGTAACATTTTGGGTCCAGTGACACTTCTTCAGAAATGAGCAGCTCTGAAAGGACACCAGACCAGAAACATTAACACTGCTTTATCTCCACAGATGATGCCAGACCTGCTGAGTTTCTACGGCAATTTCTGTTTTTGTTTCAGACATCCAGTATCCATAGTTTTGTTATTTCACTTCACGCTGTATTCTTTCTTTAAGCAACCCGTAAAGCGATATGGAAAATTCCTCCTCAGTGACTATGGCAGTAAGATAAACCTTCAATCTGAGTCACATCAGCTGAGGTAATCGAGACAGAACATTCCGCTGAAAGGGTTTCTACAACGCCAGCTGTTATTCAAGGAGAAAAATACAGTTTAAATTTGCCAAACAATGAGGAATATGAAGTAATCACCCAATGATCTCAATCAACACAATGGTCAATTTATTCAGTGGCTCTTTCTACCAGATGCGACAGAACTATGCTGCAGATTCAGGTTAGTGACTACTTTGTAACGCAAGTCACAGAATATTGCAATATAATCTACGCCATAAACGATACAAAGACACAAGGTACTGTCAATAACAAAGATTTACACTAAAATTCTATCAGAGATAATAGGAATTGCAGATGCTGGAGAATCCAAGATAACAAGGTGTAGCGCTAAATGAACACAGCAGGCCGATGAGCATCCTAGAAGCAGGAAAGCTGACATTTCGTGTTGAAGGGTCTAGGCCCAAAATGTCAGCTTTCCTGCTCCTAAGATGCTCCTCGGCCTGCTGTGTTCATCCAGCTCTACACCTTGTTATCTCCTACACTAAAATTCCATTTCTTCGTGTTAGATTTCAGACTTGGTTATAATTTGAGTTATTAGTCTTTGAAATAAAAAGTTACCTTCACTGCTCTTGAGTTCACAGGGGAGGTACTAATCATAGGAATATTGTTACTAATACCGTTAACAACCACACAATAACTAGATGTTCTATCAGCTAACAATTTTTCAAACATTAATTTAAAGGTCATTTATGTAGTAACCCCTCTCATAACTGCACAGTAATCAATAACAATCATAATACTTCTTACATGAGAAGTGACATCACACAATGAATAGCTAAACTGCTAATTGTTGGATACTGGAAAAGAAGTGCTAGCCACTTCGGTACTGACATTGTCAAATTCAATATAGAATCAGTTAAATCGGAATTAAATAGATTAAGCAATTTTTATTAGAACAAAAATACATGTAACACAGGTACACGGGGGGTAAAGTCATGTTCTCTGTTCTTGTACATAATGCCTAAAACACATACACACCTTATTTAGGTAGCCTTCTCCTGATATCTGATATTGTTTATTATGTACAAATGTTGGAATGAACAGGAAAAGAGAAAGACCCTTGTGATTTTCATCCAGTGCAACACTATTATCAGCTGTTAACATTTTTTGGACTCGGCAACCTGCAGAATTGATTTTAGCTGTTATCACACTTCAATTACAGTTAGAAATAGTATGTTTGGAAAGATAAAACAAGGTGTCGAGTAAATAAAATCAATTTGCAAGATTAATGTAAACCAAATCAAAAAGCCATTAAGTTCTATTTCCTTATTTATGTTTCAAAATTAAATCAAACCGAATCAAGGGAACAAGTTCGATAATGAGTTAATATTAAGATGTTCTCAAAAATTGAAACTTTATTAAATTGTAACCCAACGATGAATAGTATGATCAGATGTCTATGGCCTCCACCACGTAGTTACTTTACGAATCACGAGACAATAAGTATATAAATAAATATACCGAATGATCTTCAGTAGTAACATGCTGTCGAGAACGAGTTTTCCATTTGCTATCAATCTCCTAAAATCAGCAGTTATTTAACAGTTATGATCCCAGTTGATGTCAAATCAAATCCAATCTGAAATCTGGCTTAATGGATTACGTTTCTTGCTGTAGCAACATGGCACAAAACACATAATGCTGAAGATTTGGTTTTAACAATAAAACAGAAGTTCATTACATAAAAGAAATGAACATAAAATAGCATAAGCCAAACTACATACATATAGCACAAGCTTAAAAATATCAACATATACTAGTCAAATACAATCAAATTAATGCCAATAGTACCCCTTCATAGTACTCAAGCCACCAGAGAGAATTCTCTTCTCTATCACTTCTATCCAACTTAAACGGTGCACCAAATTCTGGTCTTAAGAATCTAATTGCCTCTTCCTAAAGTCTTCATACAAGTGAGTTTAGGTTTTCTCAACTTTAACTAAACCCTTTGGGGTTTTAACCAAACTTCTTGTCTGAAACTAGACCCACTACACTGAAGAAGCCTATTTATTAACAGTTTTAAACTCTCTCTTTTCTTCAGGAGAAACTATTTTACATATCCAACTTCAACCACAACAGCAAACTAAAACCAAAAAGTTTTCCAAGCAATGAGTGTTTCACCCATGTCAAAGCAATATCCTTCCACTACACAGCCTACATTATTACGTCAGAACAACACTCCCAAACTAAGAAAATTCCTATTAGCCTCCAAGAACATTTATCACACTTTGTCCAAAATTAACATGTTTTTAGCTGGCCTTGCAAACTATTGGCCAGACACCAACTCTCCGACACCACCTCCTACCGCCCCCTCAATCATGACCCCACACCCGAGCACCAAACCATCATCTCCAACACCATTCATGACCTCATCACCTCAGGGCACCTCCCACCCACAGCCTCCAACCTCATTGTTCCCCAACCCCGCACGGCCCGTTTCTATCTCCTTCCCAAAATCCACAAACCTGCCTGCCCTGGTCGACCCATCGTCTCAGCCTGCTCCTGCCCCACTGAACTCATCTCCACCTATCTGGACTCCATTTTCTCCCCTTTGGTCCAGGAACTCCCTACCTACGTCCGTGACACCACCCATGCCCTCCACCTCCTCCAGGACTTCCAATTCCCTGGCCCCCAACACCTCATCTTCACCATGGACGTCCAGTCCCTATACACCTGCATTCCACATGCAGATGGCCTCAAGGACCTCCGCTTCTTCCTGTCCCGCAGGCCCGACCAGTCCCCCTCCACCGACACCCTCATCCGCCTAGCTGAACTCGTCCTCACCCTCAACAACTTCTCTTTTGACTCCTCCCACTTCCTACAGACTAAGGGGGTGGCCATGGGCACCCGCATGGGTCCCAGCTATGCCTGCCTCTTTGTAGGTTACGTGGAACAGTCCCTCTTCCGCACCTACTCATGCCCCAAACCCCACCTCTTCCTCCGGTACATTGATGACTGTATCGGTGCCACCTCTTGCTCCCCAGAGGAGCTCAAACAGTTCATCCACTTCACCAACACCTTCCACCCCAACCTTCAGTTCACCTGGGCCATCTCCACCACATCCCTCACCTTCCTGGACCTCTCAGTCTCCATCTCAGGCAACCAGCTTGTAACTGATGTCCATTTCAAGCCCACCGACTCCCACAGCTACCTAGAATACACCTCCTCCCACCCACCCTCCTGCAAAAATTCCATCCCCTATTCCCAATTCCTCCGCCCCCGCCGCATCTGCTCCCACGACAAGACATTCCACTCCCGCACATCCCAGATGTCCAAGTTCTTCAAGGACCGCAACTTTCCCCCCACAGTTATCGAGAACGCCCTTGACCGCGTCTCCCGCATTTCCCGCAACACATCCCTCACACCCCGCCCCCGCCACAACCGCCAAAAGAGGATCCCCCTCGTTTTCACCCACCACCCCACCAACCTCCGGATACAACGCATCATCCTCCGACACTTCCGCCATCTACAATCCGACCCCACCACCCAAGACATTTTTCCATCTCCACCCCTGTCTGCTTTCCGGAGGGACCACTCTCTCCGTGACTCCCTTGTTCGCTCCACACTGCCCTCCAACCCCACCACACCCAGCACCTTCCCCTGCAACCGTAGGAAATGCTACACTTGCCCCCACACCTCCTCCCTCACCCCTATCCCAGGCCCCAAGATGACATTCCACATTAAGCAGAGGTTCACTTGCACATCTACCAATGTGGTATACTGCATCCACTGTACCCGGTGTGGCTTCCTCTACATCGGGGAAACCAAGCGGAGGCTTGGGGACCACTTTGCAGAACACCTCCGCTCAGTCCGCAACAAACAACTGCACCTCCCAGTCGCAAACCATTTACACTCCCCCTCCCATTCTTTAGATGACATGTCCATCATGGGCCTCCTGCACTGCCACAATGATGCCACCCGAAGGTTGCAGGAACAGCAACTCATATTCCGCCTGGGAACCCTGCAGCCTAATGGTATCAATGTGGACTTCACCAGTTTCAAAATCTCCCTTTCCCCCACCGCATCCCTAAACCAGCCCAGTTCGTCCCCTCCCCCCACTGCACCACACAACCAGCCCAGCTCTTCCCCTCCACCCACTGCATCCCAAAACCAGTCCAACCTGTCTCTGCCTCCCTAACCTGTTCTTCCTCTCACCCATCCCTTCCTCCCACCCCAAGCCGCACCCCCATCTACCTACTAATCTCATCCCACCTCCTTGACCTGTCCGTCTTCCCTGGACTGACCTATCCCCTCCCTACCTCCCCACCCATACTCTCTCCACCTATCTTCTTTTCTCCCCATCTTCGGTCCGCCTCCCCCTCTCTCCCTATTTATTCCAGAACCCTCACCCCATCCCCCCTCTCTGATGAAGGGTCTAGGCCCGAAACATCAGCTTTTGTGCTCCTGAGATGCTGCTTGGCCTGCTGTATTCATCCAGCCTCACATTTTATTATCTTGGATTCTCTAGCATCTGCAGTTCCCATTATCTCTGAAACTATTAAACCACTTCATTTAAGCACAGACCAAATCCCATATCCCAGAAACCAAATTCTAAAATAAATTATATTAAAATACATACATGTTTTACATAAGACCACAAGACAAAGGAGCAGAAATTAAGCCATTCGGTCTATCCCATCTGCTCCGCCATTCAGTCATGGTCGATAAGTTTCTCAATCCCATTCTCCTGCTTTCTCTCCATAACCCTAGACTCTTGATTGTCAAGGGAACCTATCTATCTGCGTGTTAAATAGGCTCAATGACCTGGCCTCCACAGCCTTCTGTGGCAATGAATTCCTTAGATTCACAATCTCTCTAGCTGAAAATGTTTCTCCTTATTTCCGTTCTAAAGGGTCTTCTCTTCATTCTAAAGCTGTGCCCTCTGATCCTAGTGCCTCCTGCCAATGGAACGATCTTCCCAACATCCACTCTGTCCAGGCCATTCAGTATTCCATAAATTTCAATTAGGTCCCCACACCCCCATCCTTCTAAACTCCACCCAGTATAGACCCAGAACCCTCAACTGTTCCTCATATATCAAGCCTTTCATTCCGGAGATCATTCTCGTGAATCTCCTCTGGACCCGCTCCAGAGCCAGTACGTCGTTCCTGATGTATGGGGTCCAACATTGCTCACGAAACTACAAATGTCATCTGACCAGAGCTTTAGAAAGCCTCATAAGTACATCGCTGCTTTTATTTTCTCATCACATCAAAATAAATGCCAACATTATATTTCACTTCCTAACTACTGACTCAACTTGCAATTTTACCTGAGAATCCTGGACTAGGACTCCGAAGTGCCCTTACACTTCAGATTTCTGAATTTTCTACCCATTTAGAAAATTGTCTATGCCTCTATTCTTCCTACCCAAACGCATGACCTCACTTTCGTAAATTTTATTTCATTTGCCACTTCTTTGCCCATCTCACAGTGAATCAACTGAGGTTTAATTTTTTTAAGGTTAACTTGCAACCCCCCCCCCCCCTTCCCAGCTTTGAACTCACACCTTTCTCTAGTTTCTATCCAATCTTAGAATCATAGAATCCCTACAGTGCAGAAAGAGTCCATTTGGCCCAATGAGTCTGCATTGGGCCTCCAAAGAACATCCCACAGTACCCTACCCAGCATTTAGCATGGCCAATTCAGCTAGCCTGCGCATCTTTGGACTGTGCAAGGAAACCAGAGGACCCAGACAAAACCCACACAGACACAGGGAGAATGTGCAAACTCCACACAGACAATTATCCAAGGCTGGAATCAAAAACAGGTTCCAGGTGCTGAGAAATAGCAATGCTGACCACTGAGGGACTGTGCCACCCTTTCCTCAAGTGCTCTCTGAATTCATCTGGCCCATGAGACCCACCTTCCACTTTCTCAATCTCTAAATGTCCTATCACACATCACCACCTCCTGACTTATGTTTGCTGATATTATTCACTTTTTTTCTGCCTTCCTGTTATCCCCCATAGTTCTAAACTCTCGAGACAGAGTAAACTTCCTCACAGTGGGCTTCATAGCATACAAACCAAGAATTTTATGTTTCAATACAACACCTCTCACTCTTCCAAACTTCAGGAAATATAGTCTATTCAAAATGTAATGTAATTCCTATTCTGAAGAAGGGGGACAGAAAGCTCCAGAGCATTACTGACTAGAAGAAAAACTAGAAATTTAGAAATACAATAATGAATAATTAAAATTGATTTCAAAAGATTTTGGGATCACTGTTATTCACATAATTTACATTAACAATTTGAATTTCAAATCAAAAAAAATTTCTAAATTTGTAGATGACACCAAATTGGGAATGTGTCAATGAGAAGAATTGCAATACATTGCAGGGGGACATTAATAAATCTTTGACCATATTTTGCAGGATAATCCCCTAATTTCAGGAGGTGAACCTGAGTTCCTAAACCATGACTGAAGAACCAATTTTCAGGCATTCAGCAATTCGACCTATTCATAAATACAACAGAACAAAAATTTCAAAAGATGGAAGAAAACTACAAAATTTTAATTCTAACTTGGTGTTAGAATTTTAAAGTTCAATAAATTTTCATTGAAAATTCATGCTTCCCTCAGAAAATGCAAAGAGAAAACCTCAACCAATAAGAAACTAAGTTATCAAAGGAAACCCAATGAAACATGACCATGATCACAGAATTTACAATTGCAACATTCAAATGCATTAATACATATGGATTCACTTCTATAAGCTTGTGGTCTCAATTTTCAGAACCAAATCATGCAGTCACAGAAAAAGTATTATTATTTTCAAAGCAGCACTAAAAACACACCAATCAATATGCAAGTTATGACCTAGAATGTTCCGGCTAAAAAAACTATGGAAGCAGATTCAATAATAATTTACAAAACGTAATTAGATAAATATGTGAAGAGAGAAATCTTACAGACCTATGAGAAAAGGAACAGGTGAATGTGCCCAAATGGTCACTCATTTAAATGACCCAGCATAAACGTACTCAACCGGACAAAAAGGCCTCTTTCTGTGCAACTTGACTCAGTTAACACCTAATAAAGGAAGGGAAACACAGAAAGAGAAAGGCTAAAGGTCTTTTTCATTACCAATCTTTTTCTCTACTAATCTTTTTCTCTTCAATCCCCTTGTGCCCTCCCTCTAAAGGAAATCCTAATTCCTGCCTGCATATTTTTCCTAAGCTGTAACTCTTCACAAGTGGCACACATGTAAATAAGGAAGACTATTGGTTTTATGGGACTGGACATTCATTACTACCTTTGATAAAAATACATTTCCCAAATAAAGGTGTTAAGTTTATGCTCCCTACTGCTTAAAGCAGATGTCAAATTACACCAGAAACCAACAAACTAGAATTCCATCAAATCTGGAATCTGACAACTTTTAGGAGTTAATCAAATCCTACCTTTGTATGCACAGCAATTACATCTCAACTTTTCCTATACGAGATAATTCTACCACTAAAGGATGACCTGTTAACTGGCTCCTGTCAAAGCTTTTTTGTACATATGTACTGTACAAAAAAAAAGGAATTTTTTTCTTGATCTTATCTTCATTTTTATCTGGTGTCTTGTTACAGTAGAGTTTTGCAACTTTCAAAAACACGTGGTGATATATCCAAGAAAGGACAACTTCTGAACAATGATTTTGAATTACGACAGTCTGTATGAAGTTGTATTCCAAGATCTAGATCCTTTGATAAAGGAAAGGTTGCAAAGGGTGCAATTTCTCCCTAGTTGGTGGCGGTAAGTAGAGGAAAAAATGGGGCAAAAGCATCATGATTTTAAGCCTCTAAGTGCTCAAATTACTTGCGCCCTGATCGCTTACCTGCCTGGCATGTGAACAAGATTACTAATTTCCTGCCCGGGAAACCCTAATGACCTATCTGTTGATGTTGATGAGGACCACCATTTCCCAGATGTTACTTCCGATGCCCCTAACCTCACCATTCTCGTGTCCTCTAATCTACAAAAAGGGAGAAGACTTACCTTTCACTGCAACATCTTGCAAGCAGCAGGCTTTGACCAGCAAACATTAGAACCCGATAGCATTTTCTGGCAATCTGAATTCCTAGTACCAAGATTGTGATAGGGTGAGATTCATGCCCCCCCTTTGTCTGCTAGCTCTTAATAAGCTATCAGCCAGTGTCTAGATCAGTTCTCTGATTGATTGGAGGTGGCATGATTACAGCCACTTAAAACTTACGTCCCCATACTTAGAAAACACAGGATAATTCCATCCAATTAACCAAATCAGTAAGAGATTCAGGAGGTCAGTGTTTCCATCATGTTGCTACCCTTGATTTCTAGATGGTAGAGGTCACAGCTTTGGAAGAAGTTATAAAAGAATATGCAAAAACTAGCATTCATCAGGGTATGAATTATGCACGTCACTTGTCAATGATCAATTTCCTACACTATGTTTATTTCTCAAAGCAAAATAAAACTTAAACATTTTGAAACATATGGTGCAAAGGGAGCACAGTTAATCTTAGTTGGAAAGAGACTACTCGACATTAAATCCAGTTGTTTCACATACTTCTTGTTTGAGCATGACATCAACTATGTTCCAGCTCTACCTCTCAAGCTCTCAATGCCCATACCCACTGCATCACAAATTTGCAAAGACAAATTCCATTTGTTAACATTTCCATAACCAAGGCCACAAAGAACCACTTGAAATATATCAAATTGGCTTAAGTCAGAGAATATCCTACAACACTGGTACAATATCAGCAAATGGCATACAAATCATCTTACTGGAAAGCTAACTGCAACACCTCACGTTACTACAATCAGCAGGCATGCAAATTATCAAGGGCAAGCTGAATCCAAAGATATTCCTAGCTACTGGGCACCAAGCCCTCCATTTGACTAAAGATGGTAAAATAATGGTCACTCCAAGCAACAATTCCATATAGATAAATTGAAATATCAAATAGACAATAGGAGCAGGAATAGGTCATTTGGGTCTTCAAGATTGTTCTAACATTCAACATCATGCCTGATCATCCAACTCACTATCCTGTTCCCACTTTGTCCTAATATCCTTTGATACCATTAACTCTTAAGAACTTCTTGAAAAAATTCAAATGTTTTGGCCTCAACTGTTTTATCTGACAGAGAATTCCATCACTCATCACTCACTAATTTCTCATCTTAGTCCTAAATAGCCTATCCCAAATCCTTAAACAGTAATCCCAGGTTCTAGATTCTCCAGTCATCGGAAACTTTCTTCTGGCATTTGCCCTTTTAGAATTTTAGGTTTCTTCCAAACTGCAGCAAATATATTCCTAACTAACCCAGTCTGTCTTCATATATCAGTCCTTTCATCCCAGGAATTAGTCTGGTAAACCTTACTGGACTCTTCATAACCAGAGCATTTTTCCTCAGATAAGGAGACCAAAATTGCACTCAATGCTTCAGTCTCACCAAAGCGTTCTACAAATGCAGCAAGCCTTCCCCACTCTTATACTTAAGTCTACTCATTATGAAAGGTCACATACCTTCTGCACCATCTGCTTATGTTAGCAAAGATTGGATAAGCACAACTCGGTCTCATCATACCTCCCTGTTTCCCAATCTATCACCGTTCAGATAATAATGCGCTTTCTTGCACCAAAGTAGATAACCTCACATTTATCCATGTTAAACTTCAGCTTCCTTGCATTGCCCACTCACTCGAAATGTCTGAATCATACTGAAGCATCTCTGCATCTTCCTTAACTCCCCATCACACCCAGTTTTATGTCAGCTCCAAGTTTAGAGATATTACATTTAGTTCTGTCATTTAAACCGTTAATATACATTGGCAATAGCTGGGGTCCAACAAGTGATCTGTGTGGCACCTCACTGCCTGACACTTGGATAATGACCTGTTTATTCCTATTCTCTGTTGATATGTCTGCCAAACAGCTTCCTATCCACGCCAGTACACAACCCCCCATCCCATTTGCTTTAATTTTACATGCTAATCTCTGATGTGAAACCTTACTAGATGTCTTCTGAAAATCCAAGACAGACACATCCACTGGCTCCTCTTTATCAACTTTACTAGTCATGTCCTCAAAACAATCCTAGTAGATTTGTCAAGGTCGATTTCCCTTCTGTAAATTCATGCTGACGCTGTTCAATCCTGTCATTATTTTTCAAGTACTCTGCTACTAAATTTTTTATAATGGACTCAAGCATTTTCCCCTACCAGCTAACCAGTTTATAAGTCCCTGTCTTCTTTCTATCTTCTTTGTTTTGAAAATAGAGGGGTTAGGTGAGCTATCCTCCAACCCATAGGAATATTCCAGATTCTAAAGAATCTTGAAAAGTGATCACTAATGCATCCGCTGTATCTAAGACCACCTCTTTAAATACTCGGGGGTATAATCAGCCTTTAATCCAATCAATTTCCCTAATGCTATTTCCCCACAGTTTTTCTTCAGTTCTCCCTTTCATTAGACCTTGTGTTCCTCAACATTTTGGGACATTACATATGTCCTCCTTTATGAAAAGGGAATGGAAGTATGTATTTTATTAGTCAGCCATCTACTTGTTCCTTATTATAAATTCCCTTGTTTCTGACTGTAACAGACCTACTTTTGTCTTCATTAATCTTTTTATCTACACAAACCTATAGAAGCTTTTACAATCAGTTTGCATGTTTCCTGCAAGCTGACTAATATATTCTATTTCCCTTTCTTAATCAATTACTTTGTCTGCCTTTGTCAAAATCTAAACTATTCCCATTCCTCAGGTCTGTAACTTTTTTGATCAGTTTTTACACTTCTTCCTTGGATCTAATGCTATCCTGAATTTCCCTTGTTAGCTATGGTTGGGCCAGTTTGACAATTACCATTACATCCTTCCAACCACTGCATGTTTTTATTTTTTAATTTAAAGTTGTAACCAGAATACTATTCTGTAAACGTCACCACAATAAGTTACATCTTTCCATTCACTTGGGATCCCTCTCTCTTCCTAACCACAGAGCTATTAGCCATTTCCCACCAAGAGTTATCACTGGAGCAACAAGAAGCGATGACACACAGCTCACAGAAACACTCTTCTGTTACTTCCCTTTGCAGTTCTATCCATACTGGAATTTCTTATAAATTATTAAATATCATGCTCGTACTTTCACAAAAACTAGATCAAACTATGCAGAAACTTTTGAGTTCATGAACTGGGGAACACGAAGTAAAACACTAAAATTGATGTGAAATATATTATTGCTGCTATAAATCACAAACTACTGCTTCTGCCTTCACAAGGTCTCACTGGATCTCTTGTTACCTCGCCAAGACCTCTGGTCTTTCTCAATGATCATTCCTTGACCCATTCCTCTTTCACATTAACATACTGTCCCACAGCATTATCATCCAATGGTTTGGCATTAGTTTTGACATTTTAGTTGATTATACTCAGCTCTACCTCACTGCCTCCTCTTTCAATTCCTCCCCTGTTGCTAACTTATCAGACTGCTTACCCATACTTCAGCACTGGATCAGTAGACCTCTCCCTAGTTCTGTGTCAGAAAGACTGAAGCCATTGGTTGCCATGTCTTCTCAAAACTCTTCCCCAATTACAGACTTTATTCTTCTTCCTAGCAACACTGAGACACTAAGCCAGTTTGGTGGCAACCTCAAAGTTGTATTTGACAGTGACACGACCTCCCAACATTATATTCTAGCCAGTAATAAGAGCACTAATTTCCACCTCCATTACATCATCTGACTTTTACTCTGTCTCAACTTCTCAGCTCCTGGCACCTGCCAGTGTCCTATACTAATTTTGAAGCAGTTCATGGAAAGTATCAAAAGCCAGACATGTGCTTTTCTCGGGAAGTGTAGCCATCATTTTAAAGAGGAGGTGTCAGTATTGGACTGGTCTGGACAAGGCCAGAAATCAGACAACACCAGGTTATAGTCCAACAGGTTTATTTGAAATCACAAGCTTTCGGAGCATTACCCCTTCATCAAGGGAAGTGAGAGAAGCGCACAGACACAGAATTTATAGGCAAAGAGATCAAAAGATCATACAAATGGTGTCAGTGGATTGTTGAATAATAAGTCTCTGAAGGTGATCAAAAGTGCCATTCGTTGCGAGTAAAGTGCCAACAGTTGAATACAAGCAAAGGGATGACCAATAATATGACTAAATGAGGCAGAGAGATAATTACAAATAATTGAAAATAAGGTGGTGCTGGAGGAAAGCTAAATGATTGGTATAAGAATCACATGCTAAGGATCTAACCAAAGTGATAAGAATCCAAAACTGTACAAACTAATTAAGATAGAGAGATAATACCAATTTATCATGGTGATGGTATCAAACAGGTCAGTAAGGAAGATTTTACAAATACAGAAGTGTGGTGGGTCACATGTAGTGTGACATGAACCCAAGATCAAGGTTGCGGGCATCTTCATGGGTACAGAACTTGGTTATCAGTTCCAGCTTATCGATTCTGCATTGTTGTGTATCTCAAAGGGCACCTTGAAGGGCGTTTACCTGACGATCGGAGGCCGAATGCCCTTGACCACTGAAGTGTTCCCCAACTGGGAGGCAACATTCCTGTCTGGCAATTGCTGCACAGTATCCATTCATCTGTTGTTGCAGCATTTGCATGGTTTCGTCAATATACCATGCCTCAGGACATCCTTGCCTGCAGCTTACGAGGTAGACAACATTGGCCAAGTCACGAGTATCTGCCATGTACATGGTGAGTGATGCTCCCAAGTGTGATCACAGCATCTATTTCGGTGGCCTGACAGATCTTGCAGAGGTTGCCATAGCAAGGTTGTGTGTTATTGTGGTCGATGTTGTCCTGAAGGCTGGGTAGTCTGCAATGAACAACAATCTGTTTAAGGTTTGGTAGTTGCTTGAAGACGAGAACTGGAAACTTAGGGATGATTTTGGTGAGATGCTCGTTGTCATTGATGGCACATCAAAGGCTGCAAAGAACATGGGGTAATTTCTCCACCCGGGGGAATTACTGAATGACCAAGGGTACTCTGTTGGTTGTATCCTGTATCTGGTCTTCTGAGGAAGTCATTGTTGTTTTTTTTGCTGTGGCATGTCGGAACTGGTGACCGATGAGTTGCACATCGTATCCCATTCTTATGGGGGCACCCTTCAAAATCTTTAGGTGTCTGTTGCATTCCTCTTCATCTGAGCAGATTCTGTGTATGTGAAGGGTGTGTCCATAGAGGATGGCTCTGTTAACATGTCTAGGGTGGAAGCTAGAGAAGTGTGGCATTGTGAAGTTATCTGTGGGCTTGCAGTAGAGTGAGGTCCTGAGGTCTCCGTCCTTGGCAGAGATGCGTGTCCAAGAATGAGACTGATTGTGAAGAGCAGTCCAGGATAAGTCAGATGGTGGCACGAAACTTGTTGATATCGTTATGCAGTCATTTCAGTGATTCCTGGCCATGAGTCGAAAGGAAGAAATGGTCATCGATGATGGCTAGGATATCCCGAGGCATGGTATATTGTTGACGATAGATGAGTGGACATCGCGCAACAGTTGCCAGACAGGAACATTTCAGTGGTCAAGGACATTCAGCTTCCAATCTTCAGGTAAGCATCCTCCAAGGCACCTTTTGAGATAAACAATAACAGAATCGACAAACAGAAGCTGATGGCCAAGATCCATAACTGTGACAACATTCTCAAATGCAATCGTGGGTTCGTGTTGCGCTACATGTTACCCCACCACACTGTTCTGTATCTGTAAAATCTTCCTTACTGTCCTATTCTGATACTGTTACCTTTGACAAATTGTTATGATTAGTTTGTACAGTTTTAGATTCTTATTATTCGGTTAGACCCTTGGCATGTGAATCTTATACCTGTCATGTTATTCCAGTCATTTGGTTTGTCTCCAGCACCACCTTACTTCTAAGTTTTTTGTAACTATCCCTGTCACATTTAGGCGGATTATAGGTTATCCCTTGTTTGTTATTCAGTTGGTGACATTTTACACATACCGTCTGACACTTTTGATCACCTTCAGAGACTTACTGTTTGACACCCCACTCACACCATTTGTATGAAACTTTGATCTCCCTTCCTTTGATCTCTTTGCCTATTAATTCTGTATCCGCATGCTTCCCTCTCACTTCACCTGATGAAGGAGCAACATCTGTTTGAAATCACAAGCTTTTGGAGCCTGTTCAACTATAAACAGGTATCATCTGATTTCTGCCATCATTTTAATCAGGGTAAGCTAAATGCAAAATTACTTAATAAATTACTGCTTTGCTTTTCATTTTTGTAATTAATTTTAAATCTTCCAATTTATTTTACAATTTCATTTTAATAGTTTTTAGAAAGAGCCAGATCAACTCAGATTGGTTGTCCTATTTTTCTTGATCGCTCGCTGAAGGATCTCATTTATTATAATATAAAGAGCACTTATACCCACAGAATAACCAGTTATCTGTAGCCTATTAAAAATTACTGCATAAATATACTGTGTCAACTTTTTATGTTATATATACTAATTGCCACATTTATTACAGTACCATGGATGAGGAAGTGGGAGACAGGAATAATTAGCGTTGTGATAATTAAGGAGTAAACAATAGGTGGGGATAGAGCCCAAAGAGAGAAAAGAACAGTTGGACAGACAAAGGAGTTGATAACAATCTGGCTAGGAGAGTGAATAGCTGTTAATGGAGACTGTTAGTGGCCAAAAATGCATGGTGTCTAATGGCAGACTGTGAGATAACAAGGTGCGTGGGGTAGGGAGCTAGGACATGGGAGTGTTCAGCCCTAAAATTATTGAAACTTGATATTGAGGCTGGAGGGCTGCAGGATGCCCAAGGAGAAAACGAAGTGGTCTCCTCTACATTGGGAAAACGAAGCGTACTGCCTACAAAAAAGATCCTGAGCTTTTCTGAAAAAGGGTCTAGGCCCAAAACGTCAGCTTTCCTGCTCCTCTGATGCTGCCTGACCTGCTGTGTTCGTCCAGCTCGACACCTTGTTATCCCTGAGCTTCCAGTTGCTTGTCATTTTAACACACTACCCTATTCCCTGGCCAACTCTGTCTCAGGCTTGCTGCAGTGTTCCAGCAAAGCTCAGAGCAAGCTAGAAGATCAACACGTCATTTTCCACTTGGGGATCCTGCAGCCCTCCAGACTCTCAGAATCCCTACAATGTGGAAACTGGCCCTTCAGCCCAACAAGTCCACACTGACCCCTGAAGCATCCCACCCAGACCCATCCACTCTACAGACCCCTGAAGAATATGGGCAATTTAGCAAAGCCAATCCACCTAACCTGCACATCTTTGGTCTGTGGGAGGAAACCGGAGTACCCAGATGAACCTCACGCAGACACAGGGAGAATGTGCAAACTCCATACAGACTGTCACCCGAGAGTGGAATTGAACCTGGATCCCTTGCACTTGAGAGGCACCAGTGCTAACCACTGAGCCATCGCGCCGCACTCAATATTGAGTTCAATAATTTTAGGGCCTGAACACTCCCATATTCTAGACTCCTAGCCCACACACCAGGCCCACCTACACTCACCTTTACTGGCTCTCCTTCCTAACTTCCCAGCTACATTCACCTTTACTGGCTCCCCTCCCTAACTCCTCACCTACACTCACCTTTACTCTCCCCGCTCCCTATCACATCCCAAAACCAGCCCAGCTTGTGCCTGCCTCCCTAACCTGTCCTTCCACCCACCTGACCCCACCTCCCACCTCAAGCCCCACCCCCCATCTCCAACCTACTAACCTAATCCCACTTCCTTGGCCTGTCCGTCTTCCCTGGACTGACCTATCTCCTCCTTAACTCCCCACCTACACTCACTTTTACTGGCTCCATCCCTGCCTCTTTGGCCTGTCTGTCTCCTCTTCAACTATCTTCTCCTCTATCCATCTTCTTCCAACACCCCCTCTCTCCCTACTTATTGCAGAACCCCCTTCCCCATCCCATTTCTGAAGAAGGATCTAGGCCCGAAACACCAGCCTTCCTGCTCCTCGGCCTGCTGTGTCCATCCAGCTCTACATCTCGTTATCTCGTGTTATCACATTGCCTGCCATGACATACTGTTAGCCACTAACAGTCTTCATTAACAGCTATTCACCCTCCTAGCCAGATCATTATCAACTCTTTTGCTGATCCAAATGTTCTTTTCTCTTTCTGGGCTCTATTTCACTTACTGTTTACCCCTCACCATCCTGTACATATAAACTGAAATTTTCCCAGCTACCATCAATTCTGAGGAAGGGTCATTGGACCCAAAATGTTAACTCTGATTTTTCTTCAGGATACTGCCGGGCCTGCTGAGATTTTGCAGCAACTTCTGTTTTTAAAAATGAAAAATATTTCTAGTTGCAGACTGTTAGTAACCGGAGAACACAAGTGAGTGTAACTAAGATCCATGGCCTCTGGTCTCTCATTTCTGTCAACCTAAGCCCACAATGCTCTGGTTCTCCTCTAATTCTGGCCTCTTGCGCACCTTTATTTTTAATCAATTCATCATTTGTGCCTGCATCATCAATTTCCTATGCACGAAGCTCTGGAAAACCATCCCATCATCTCTCCTCATTCCTACTCACCTTCATCTTTAGGTCACATCTTAAACTGTAGCTGTTTGACCAAAACCAAAGTCATTTGTCTGATTATTTCGTATGGGTTGATGTCAAATTTTTATTTAAAATGTTCCTGTAAACAGCCTATTGCTGTTTTATTAAATATAAATATCAAAAGGCACTGTATATAAATACAGGCTTTGTTGTAATAGCATTATTGTACATGTTCATTAAAACACATGCACCATTACACATGACCATCAATTGTCTCTCCACACAGGGTGCCTGTATGGGTTTACCAGAAAAGTACATAATGAGTTTCACTTTGCTCAAATATCAGCAGAAAAGATTTCAAGACAAGTCAACAGATATCCTAAGAACCAACCCAAAAAACGAGGGTTTAATTCTTCCTTCATCTTTCAATGCAGTAGCCATCTAGCTACTTTGAACCAAAGATATGGAGGTGCTGGTGTTGGACTGTAGTGACAAGGTTAGAAATGACACAAAGGAAGCCTTCAAAGCTTCAGTTCTTCTTCAGGTGTTAGCGAGAGAGGCAGTATCAGACACAGAATTCATATGTAAAAGATCAAAAGATTCACACCACTGATGAGGATGTATTAAACAAACGTAAGGTGCTGTTAAATCTTTAATCAGATAGAAGGTTTTAATTGATTAATATGTATAATGTAAATCTCTGAATTCCTTTCAAGTCACAGTCTTGAGAGAACTAAAGGTTTTATCTGTGTAAAGAAGAGATGACATTTTAGGTCAGACAATGCATGTTAGGTGTGAGTCCTTGTTTAGAATCTGTTTGTGTTTTAGTTTGGAGTCACACTGATTTCATTTCGAAAGTAACTTATAAAACACCACATTGAATATCTATAAATTGTGTGCTTTTTGAACAAAATAAAATGTATCAGCAAATACAATGTGTGTGAGTAACAGAGCGAGATAGCGCGAGAGAGACCATGAGTCACCCCCACCACCCTCTGCGTAAAGAACTTTTCAAACATATCTCCCTTAAACTTTTCCCCTCTCACCTTGAAATCGTGACCCCTAGTAATTGAGTCCCCCACTCTGGGAAAAAGCTTCTTGCTATCCACCCTGGCTATACCGCTCATGATTTTGGAGACCTCAGTCAGGTCCCCCCTCAACCTCCATCTTTCCAATGTAAATAATCGTAATGTACTCAACCTCTCTTCATAGCTAGAGCCCTGCATACTGGGCAACACCCTGGTGAACCTCCTCTGCACCCTCTCCAAAGTAACCACATCCTTTTGGTAATATGGAGACCAGAACTGTACGCAGTGTTCCAAATGTGGTCGAACTAAAGTCCTATGCAACTGTAATATGACCTGCCAACTCTGGTACTCAATGCCCCATCTGATATGCCTTCTTGCCCACTCTATCGACCTGCGTTGCCACCTTCAGAGTACAACGGACCTGAACACCCAGATCTCTGTGTATCAATTTTCCCCAAGGATTTTCTATTTACCATATAGTTTGCTCTTGAATTGGATCTTCCAAAGTGCATCACCATGCATTTGCCTGGATTGAACTCCATCTGCCATTTCTCCACCCAACTCTTCAAACTATCTATATTCTGCTGCATTCTCTGACAGTCCCCTTCACTAAATGCCACTCTACCAATCTTAGTGTCATCTGCAAACTTGCTAATCAGACCATCTACACCTTCCTCCAGAACATCACGGCGGGGAGGGGGGGGGGGGGTGGTGTGTGTGTGTGTACAGACTGCGTGAGTCTGAGGGGGGAGGGGGTGTGTGTGCATGCATGTGGGATAGAGAGTGAGTGAGACAGAGACAGAGAGTGAGAGAGAGACGGGGGAGGGAGGGAGAGTGAGCACGTGTGACAAAGAGCATTTGTGTGGGTGTCTGAAGCGGGGTGAGAAGGGAAAGTGTGTGCACGTGGTGTGGGAGAGAGTCTGTGTATGGTTGTGGGGGGGGAAGAGAGAGCGCGCGAGAGACAGAGCGGGGGGAGGTCGAGAGGAAAAGCAAGAGCGAGAGAGATACAGCGCAAGAGTGAGAGCTGGGGTGGGGGGGGTGTAGATAGCAAGAGTGAGAGGGAGTTTGTATGTATGCGTATATAATGTATTGGGGTCACCTGTAATGTGACACATAAACAAGATCTCAGTTGAGGCCATCTTCATGGGTACCAAACATGGCTATCAGCCTCCGCTCGGGGACTCTGAGTTGTTGTGTACCCGAAATCTGCCTTGGTGGATGTCTACCCGAAGATCCAGGATCGCAAGTGGGCGCGTACATGCACGTACATGTGAATCTATGGTTGAATTTGCATTGGCAGATACTTTATTTTATTCAATAAGCACACAATTTACAGATAGTCAATGTGGCATTTTATAAATCCCTACTTCAGAAATAAAAACAAACAGTCTGACTCCAAATTAAAACAAACAGATTCTAAACAAGGCCTCACACCTAACATGCATCATCTGACCTAAAATGTCACCTCTTCTTTATGCTAATAAAACCTTTAGTTCTCTCAGGGCTGTGACTTGAAAGGAATTCGGAATTAAGAGACAGTAGGAACTACCGATGCTGGAGTCTGAGATAACAAGGTGTGGAGCTGGATGAACACAGCAGGCCAGGCTGCATCAGAGGAGCAGGAAAGCCGATGTTCGGCTCTGGACTCTTCCAGGCCCGAAACTTCAGCTTTCTTGTTCCTCTGATGCTGCCTGGCCTGC
This sequence comes from Stegostoma tigrinum, assembly GCF_030684315.1. Classification (NCBI taxonomy): domain Eukaryota; kingdom Metazoa; phylum Chordata; class Chondrichthyes; order Orectolobiformes; family Stegostomatidae; genus Stegostoma; species Stegostoma tigrinum. The sequence goes on from NC_081383.1 coordinate 43,233,710, forward strand.
TGTGTTCATCCAGCTCCACACCTTGTTATCTCAGACTCCAGCAAGGCGTGGAGCTGGATGAACACAGCAGGCCAGGCAGCATCAGAGGAGCAGGAAAGCTGAAGTTTCGGGTCTGGAAGAGTCCAGAGCCGAAACGTCAGCTTTCCTGCTCCTCTGATGCAGCCTGGCCTGCTGTGTTCATCAGCTCCACACCTCGTGATCTTAATCAATTAAACCTTCTAACTGATTAAAGATTTAACAGCATCTTATATTTGCTCAATACATTCTCATCGGTGGTGTGAACCTTTTATCTTTTACTTACAAATTCTGTGTCTGATTCTGCTTCTCTCACTAACACCTAAAGACAAACTGAGGCTCCAATAGCTTGTGTTTTCAAGTAAACCTGTTAGGTTATGACCTGGTGTAATGTGATTTCTGACCTGGAACCAAAGGTGATCATCAGTGATTCATTCATCCAATTAACCGCTTACAGTCTTTCTAGCAATTGATTATGTATCTGGGTCATTGTCTAAGGAGCTTCTGTTTTGAACAGGCCTCACAAACTGAACTATTGACCCTTACCATGGGAGTAAGTAGGCCTGAACTTAAAGTACAACACAATTTTTAACTTCTAGCTCAACAGAATCAACCTCAGAACCTTTTCATTTCTGCCAGATCTGTCACTTCTGCCCCTAATAACTTATCAGTCATGCATTGTAATTAAAAAAAAAGGTGCACTGTGCACATAATTCAGATTCAAATTTACAAGGTCATATTCACAGATTAGCTAAAAATAGCGGCAAAAGTGGTCAAGCAAACAGTCAACTTGCAACAAAAGCTATAACAATCAAAGCAGAGCAAAACAGCTACAGAATATCAAAACTGAAAAGTCACAATGACCCCATCAGCAAGATTTCCATGGTGGCTGAATTTGAACTTTATCAGCAAGTTTTTACATCCAAATCCTGGCTTTGTCCTCATTCATGAATGCATCATAAAAAAAATGGATTTGGCATGGATATTGCAACCCTGACAAATCCCATCACTGATATAGTTGTTGCTTTTAAAATAATCCTAACAAAATGAATTCAAAGGGCATCAAAATGCAAGTCAACATGTTCAAAATAGCTTACAATTGTTTGCTTATCAGTTGGGAGAAAACGCAAAGACATGTCACATGGTCAACTTCATCAAGTGACTCTCACAGTTCTGTGAACATGATCCCCAGTGGCTAAAGAGTTAATCGATTGATAAAATATTTCAGATTGTTTGGAGATTAGAAGAAGGTCCATCATTACTTTCATGTTTCATTCCTTCCAGAATCTTTCCAGTTTGGCTATTCACGAAGGATTGATTTGATCACATATTCTGTAAAAATGTCATTTAATCTTCTGAGACCAGATTTTCGATGAGACTTAAAAATGCACTGCTGGTGAGAGAATTTTTAAAGTGTCTTAATGGGGACGTTAGCAAGGAAGCAATTTTAAAAATTGGAGCAACAGGGACAGCACTGTGGCTCAGTGGTCAGCACTGTTGCCTCTCAGTGCCAGGTTCAATTCCACCCTCAGGCAACTGCCTGTGTGGAGTCTGCACATTCTCCTGTGTCTGTGTGGGTTTCCTCTGCAGGTTAGGTAGATTAGCTTTGTGAAATTGCCCATAATGTCCAGGGATGTGAAGTCTAGTTAGATAAGCCAATGCGGGGTTACAGAGGTACGGTCTTGGCAGGATGCTTTTCGTAGGGTCAGTGTGGCCTCGATGGGTGAATGGCCCGCTTCCACACTATAGAATTTCTATGATTCGATGAACATTACAAATTCTAAATGAAATAGACAGTAGAATAGGAATAGAAGGGACAGCAAACTAAAGCATTTAATATATATTTTAAGCTAAAATCCGATCTTAAGTACTTTTCTCTTAGTTCTTTACAGTTATGAAAGAAATACTAATGTCAACATCGTAGGCCCTTTCTCTGCTGAAATCATGTTGCCTTTGACTCTCACATGCCACACTATTAAACAGCCACTAAACATTGCTTAGAGAGATGAGCAGGGTTGCATGTAAGGAAACCACAATTCTCGGTTGGAACAGAAATAACTCGCATGTCAATCACTTATTTAAGTGACTACAATATATACAATACAATCTATATGCATCTGTCTTTCACTGAATAGTAATTTCTCAAAGGAATTGTAATTAATATCAAGCAACTAACTCAGTGCATTTACTGGGAATTATCTGCAATTTAATTCATTAAGTATACACAGGTCAGAGGTCAACGCATTTTTCAATTCTAACAAAATCAAGGGACTTAAGAATCATAGAATCCCTGCAGTGTGGAAACGGGACTGTCGGCCCAACAAGTCCACACCGACACTCAGAACATCCCATCCAGACCTATCCCCCCAATCTACACATCCCTGAATACAGTAGGTAATTTAGCACGGCCAATCCACCTAGCATACATCTTTGGATTGTGGGAGGAAACTGGAGCACCTGAAGGAAACCCCTGCAGACACGGGGAGAACGTGCAAACTCCACACAGATAGTTGGGGGAGGGTGGAATCGAACCTGGGTCTCTAGTGCTGTGAGACATCAGTGTTAACTACTGAGCCACCGTGTGCCCCATAACAATGACAATGAAGCCAATGCCAATTGTCAAGAAAAATCTACTCACTTCTCTAATATCCTTTAGGGAAGGAAACTACCAGCCTTACTTCGTCTGGCCTACATGCAGCTTCAGACCAAGAGCAGTGTAATTAACTGATTTCTGGGCAATTAGGCAACAAATGCTGGCCTAAATAAAGATTCCCACATCCCATGAATGAATGAATAAAAAGAAAGCAGCAATTCAGTTCAAGTATTTAATAAATGTCCTCAGAATTATGAAGCGTGCTGACAGTTCATCCCTGTTTATTATATTTACATTGGCAGGAGAACAGATTTAAGATAGATACCAAAAGAACCAGAAGAGATTACGCATTCTTTGAAATACAGTGAATAAAAATGGTAAACTGGAATCGCAGACACGTTATGTGCAGAAGATGACCATTTCAACCATCATACCCACACCAACTCTTTAAATGAGCATCATTACCTAGGGCCAATTTCCTGCTTTTCCCATATCCTTGCACATTATTTTTTAGAAACATTCATCCAGTGTCCTCTTGAATGCTTCAAATGAACCTGTCATGACTACATTTCCAGGCCGTGCATTTCATATCCTAACTGTGTGCTCAGTGATAGCATTTTTCCTCACTTCACCCTCACTTCTTTTGCAGGGGCACTGTCTAAAATGATGTCAAAACATTGAATACAAACTTTCAAAAAACAATTCAATTTTTACTTGGGGAAGAAGCAGCAGCACTAAAGGATAGAAAGGAACAATGAACTAAATGTTACCTCCCTGTTTTGCATGATACTATAAATAAAATAATGAATGGCAAAATACAAATTACAAAAAGATACAAATAAAAATCAGTGAAGCAGAAATCCAAGTATTAACAATTTCAGAACTAAGATCAAATCTAACATTATATATTAAACATAATAGGAAGAAATGATGCTTTTTAAAACTTTCCTAGTTTGTTCCTTCTTTCAATTACCAATAATTGCCATAATTAACTTCCTTTTCGATTGTGCATTGTGGGATTGCCATTTTAAATCCCCACATTACATCAGTCTCTGTTTGCAGGAAGTGAAGCACTTTTGAGAAGTCTCACTTCTGTATAAATATTGCTTCGTGCATCCCTGTCGTACATAAATATTTTAGATGTATTATCACCATTTCTGCAATGTGCGACATTTGACTATTTTAAACCATTTTTGTACAACTCAAACATGATCAATATTTACAACTATTAAAGTGACTTATGCCAGGGAAGACAACATCCGTCCCTTCTATCGCATATCATGTACAACAAAGAGATTAGATTAATCAATAATTTCCTCTTGGGAACTCTGTTAAAGCCTGATAAAGAAAACACACAAATATTCTTGTCACAGAACCAAAAGCACACCAACATATGCCAAGAACCCAGTGGTAATTAGCTAAACAGACTTAAACCACAGACCTCAAAAAAGGGTACATTTTACCCAACCTCTGCACTGCAGACATTTTCCTTAGAATTGGAAAACAGAACTATAAATTTCAAGCGGTTACAGAGATAATAGGAACTACCGATGCTGGAGAACCTGAAATAACACGGTGTGAAGCTGGATGAACACAGCAGGCCAAGCGGCATCAGAGGGGCAGGAAAGCTTGACATTTCGGGTCAGGAGCCTTCTTCAGAAATGGAGGAGGGAGACGGGGGAGGGGGGGATTGAAATGGTTCGCAACTGGGAGGTGTAGTCGTTGCGAACCGAGCATAGGTGTTCCGCAAACAGTCCCCAAGCCTCCGTTTGGTTCCTCTGATGTAGACGAGGCCACAATGGGAACAGCGGATACAGTACGTGTCACTGACAGATGTGCAGGTGAACGTCTGTTTGATGTGAAAAGTCTTCCTAGTGCCTGGGATCGGGGTGAGGTATGGGGGGAGGTATGGGGACAGGTGTTGCACTTGCTTCAGTTGCAGGGAAAAGTGCCGGGGGTGGTGGGGCTGGAGGAGAGTGTGGAGCGGACAAGGGAGTCACGGAGAGAGCGGTCCCTCCAGAAAGTACATAAGGGTGGGGGAGGGGAAAAATGTCTTTGGTGGTGGGGTCAGATCACAGACAGTGGAAATGTCGGAGGATGATGCGTTGGATTTGGAGGTTGGACGGGTGGTACGTGAAGACAAGGGGGATTCCGTTTTGGTTGTTCGTGCAAATAGGGGGTGTGAGGGATGAGTTGCAGGAAATGCAGGAGACACGGCCGAGGGCATTTTTGATCACTGTGGAGGGGAAGTTGCAGTTTTTGAGAAAAAGAGGACATCTGGAATGTTCGGGAGTGGAATGCCTCATCTCGGGAGCAGACGCAGCGGAGGCGCAGGGATTGGGAATAGGGGATGGCATTTTTACAGCAAGGTGAGTGAGAGGAGGAATATTCCAGGCAGTTGTGGGAGTCGGTAGGTTTAAAATGGATATCGGTTTCCAGGTGGATGCCAGAGATGGAGACAGAGGGGTCCAGGAAGGAGAGAGAGGTTCAGAGATGGTCCAGGTAAACTTAAGGTTGGGGTGGAAGGTGTTAGTGAAGTGGATGAACTATTCAAGCTCCTCATGGAAACACGAGGCGGCGCCAAAACAGTCATCAATGTAATGGAGGAAGAGATGGGGGATAAGGCCAGTGTAGCTTTGGAAAGAGGGATAGCTTGGGCCCATGTGGGTACCCATGGCCACGCCCTTTTTCTGCAGGAAGTGGGAGGAATGAAAGGAGAAGTTGTTGAGGGTGAGGACGAATTCGGATAAGCAGATGAGGATGCCTGTGGAGGGAGATTGGTCAGATCTGCAGGACAGGAAGAAGTGGACAGCTTTTAGGCCATCAGCCTGGGGAATGCAGGTCTACAAGGACTGGATGTCCAGGGTGAAAATGAGGTGTTGGGGACTGGGGAATTGGAAGTTCTGGAGGTGGTGGAGAGCTTGGTTGGTGTCACAGACATTAGGTAGGGAGTTCCTGGACCAAAGGGAGAAAATGGAATCAAGGTAGGTGGACATGAGTTCAGTGGGGCAGGAGCAGGCGGAGACAATGGGTCGACCAGGGCAGTCAGGTTTATGGATTTTGGGAAGGAGATAGAAATGGGCGGTGCTGAATTGGGGAACAATGAGGTAAGAGGCTGTGGGTGGGAGGTCACCTGAGGCGATGAAGTTGTGGATGGTTTGGGAGATAATGGTTTGGTGCTCGGCAGTGGGATCACGATCCAGGGGACGGTAGGAGGTGATGTCAGAGAGTTGGCGTCTGGCCTCAGTAACATAGAGGTCAGTGCGCCATACTGTACTGCACCTCCCATGACCACAGGTTTTATGGTGAGGTTGGGATTGGAGCAGAGGGCTGCAGGTTCTGTGGAGGAGAGGTCAGAGTGGGTGAAAGGAGTGGAGAGATTAAGGCAATCAATGTCTCGACGACAATTAGAGATGAAGAGGTCAAGGGAGGGTAGGAGGCCTTGGGGTGGTGTCCAGGAGGAGGTGGTGCATTGGAGGCAGGAGAAGGGGTCAGTAGAGGGAGGGTTAGTTCCATGATTAAAGAAATAAGTGCGGAGGCAGAGGAAAAAACTGCTCAATATATAGACGAAAGTTACACTCATCACGTATTCCCAATTCCTTCACCTCCACTGCATCTGCTCCCGAGATGAGGCATTCCATTTACGAACATCCCAGATGTCCTCTTTTTTTCAAAAACCACAACTTCCCCTCTGCAGTGATCAAAAATGCCCTCGGCCGTATTTCCTGCAACTTATCCCTCACACCCCCTGTTCGCACTAAAAACCAAACAGAATCCCCCTCGTCCTCACGTACCACCCGTCCAACCTCCAAATCCAAAGCACTGTCTTCCGACATTTCCACCATCTGCGATCCGACCCTACCATCAAAAACATTTTTCCCTCCCCACTCTTACGCGCTTTCCAGAGGGACCACTTTCTCCGTGACTCCCTTGTCCACTCTACACTCCCCTCCAGCCCCACCTCCCCCAGCACTTTTCCCTGCAACCAAAGCAAGTGCTACACCTGCCCCTATACCTCCTGCCTCAGCTCGATCCCAGGCACTAGGAAGACTTTTCACTTCAAACAGACGTTCACCTGCACATCTGTCAATGACACGTACTGTATCTGCTGTTCCCGTTGTAGCCTCGTCTACATCGGAGAAACCAATCGGAGGGTTGGGGACTGTTTGCGGAACACCGATGCTCTGTTCGTAACAAACAACTACACCTCCCAGTCGCGAACCATTTCAATTTCGCCCCCTGATTTCTCAGTGATATGCCATCTTGGGCCTCCTGCATCACCACAATGACACCACCCGAAAGATGCAAGAACAGCATCTCATATTTCGCTTGGGAACTCTGCAGCCCAAGGGTATCAATGTGCACTTCACAAACTTCAAAATCTCCCCTCCCCCAACCACATGCCAAAACCAGCCCAGCTAGTCCCCGCCTCCCTAACCATTCCTCCCACCTCAAGCCCCATACCCATCCTCTACCCACTAACCTCATCCCGCCCCCTGACCTATCCCTCCCCAACTCTTCACATACGTTCACCTTCACAGGCTCTAACTCCACCTTTTTGACCTGCCTGTCTCCTCTCACCCTATCTTCTCCTTTATCCATCTTCTATCCACCTCCCCCTGTCTCCCTCTTTATTTCAGAATCCCCTTTCCCTCCCTCATTTCTGAAAAAGGGTCCTGACCCAAAACGTCAAGTTTTCCTGCTCCTCTGATGCCGCTTGGCCTGATGTGTTCATCCAGCTTCACACCGTGTTATCTCTATAAATTTCAAGCCATGTATTTTCTATAATGTACAGAATGCATTATTTTATTCATACAGTTTAGCAATCCATGTTGCATCAGTACTCCCACACTGCTTTAAGTAGGAGCTCAAGGATTTTGACCCAGAAATGGTACAGCAATTGTGAATATATTTCCAACTCAAAACATTCTTTGGCTTGTTGGGAACATGGAGGAATTGACGTTCACCACTGGTGAATGTCAGAGTGTTTAAGAGGGTAGATGAAATATTGATCCAGAGGGCTGCTTTGTTCTGGGCTTTAATGTCGTTGGAGTTTCCAGGCAAAGGGAGAATGTTCCATTGTTGTTCTGACTTGAATACTGAAATGGAGGAATGATTTGGAGACGGGAGATGACTTTCATATCACAAAATACCTGGTCTGCTCTTGTAACCCCAGTATCTGTAGGCCTGGTCCAGTTAGAGTTCTGGTCAAGAGTAACCAACAGTATGTATGTGTATGAGCTCCACAATGGACATACCTTTGAGCATCAAAGATGGAGTTAAACTTCATTCATGTTAGAAATGGTCATTACACGGCACTTCTTGGACTTGGATAACATTTCACATTGCATAGCATTTTGGTCGAGTTTACAACTTAGTCCCATTGAGCGGAATGAAGTTGGACTGGAAACAGTTCAGGTGAGGTTCACTGGACTGATACCAGAAATATGGGGTTCACTTTACAAAGAGAGATTAAGCAATTTAGGTGTATACTCTCTGGAGTTTAGAAGAATGAGAAGAGATCTAATGGATATAAAGAAGATGCTAAAAGGGGTCAAAAGAGTTGTTGTAGAAAGTATGTTTTCTCATGTGGAACAAGCCATAATGAAAGGTCATGGCTTTAGGATAAAGGGTAGCAGATTTAGGAGAAATAAATTCTCTTAAAGGGTTGTGAATCTGTGGAATTCACTACCTCAGTGGATACTAGTGCACTGAACAAATCTAAAGGGAAGATGGAGTGATTTTTAATTAGTAATGCATTGAAGGGTTATGGACAGCAGGTAGGAAAGTAAACTTTAAGCTCATGCCCCTGGCTCTTATGTGACAAACATAGAACACAAGATCAAATGGAATAGCAGAGGATCAGAGGCTAAGGCCCAACATGTCTGTGCCAACCGTGATATCATTCTAAACTAATCCCATTCGCTTGCACGTAATCTATATCATCTGTATTCCTTACCTGTTCATGTGTCTAAATGTCTCTTAAACAACGCTATAGTATCTGCTCCTACCATCTGTCCTGGCAGCATGTTCAAGGCACCTAGATACACTTGGCACTTCTGGCTGAAGATTGTTGCAAATGCCTCATTCTTTGAGCGAATGTGTCAGGTTCTCCTGTTATTGAGAATGCAGATATCCTCCAGTAAACTGTTTAATTGTCACTATAATTTACAAAGGATGTTGCGATTAGGAGGTTTGATCTATAGGGAGAGGCTAAATAGGCTGGGACTGTTTTCCCTGGAGCATCGGAGGGGTGGGGGGGGTGACCTTACTAAGGTCTATAAAATCATGAGGGGGATGGATAGGGCAAATAGCCAAAGTCCTTTTCCCAGATTATGGGAGCCCAAAGCATGAGGATTATATGATATTTGGAGGTTGTGGGAATTGTTATATCAATGCAAATTTTCTTTTCTCATTTTAATGGCTGCAAAGGATTGAGACATGCTGAAGTGATAGCCTGTAAAAAGGTATGAATAATAGCACTGACCACTTTCAGAGGAAGAAGACACACAACATCTGTCAGCAATTGTCGAAAAACCCATGATAGGACTATAGAAAAGGCCTCCACATAGTACACTATTGAGTAGTTTTAAACAAAGGGTTTTAGTAAGCACAATAGAAAAGGCCTCCACAGAGTACACTATTGAGTAGTTCTAAACAAAGGGCTTTAGTAAGCACAGAATAATGACAGTATGTTATATAACAGACTGAGCGTATTAAAAACTAAGCAATTCATATAAGAATCACCTGTTTAGTTTTGGCTCTTTAAAAGCTGTGGGTTGCAATAACAGAAGAACTGTTTTGAAAACGGGGATAATGATGGGATAGTGTAGGGGGAGGGGCTTAGATTAGTTCACAGGTTGGCGCAACGTCGAGGGCCGAAGGGCCTGTTCTGTGCTGTATTGTTCTATGTTCTATGTCATAGGCTTAAGATGAGAGGGCAAAGATTTAAAAGGGACCCAAGTGTGTGTATAGTACAAGCTGCCACAGGAAGTGGGGGAGGCAGGCAGAATTACAACATTAAAAGACGACATCTAAACAGGTACATGAATAGGAAGGGTTTAGAGGCAAATGGGCCAAATGCTTGCAAATGGGGCCATATCAGTTTAGAATATCTGGTTGGCACAATACTATCACGGACAGACAGATCTGCAGCAGGCAGGTCAGGTATGGACTTCTCCCTTATGGGCTCCTTCAGCACCTGCCATAGCCCCAGTCAAGCTGCAATGTCCTTTAAAGCATCAGTCGTACTGACATCAAAATCCCCCACCCAGAGTACATTTGTACCCTTTCTGGTGCTTCCTCCAAGGGTGTTTAACAAGAAGCAGCACTAATTTCATCAGTCAGAACGTTCAGTGGTGTGTGCGTGTGTGCGCGTGTGTGTGTGTGTGGGTGGGGGGGGGGGGGAGAGAGAGAGAGAGAGAGAGAGAGAGAGAGAGAGAGAGAGAGAGAGAGAGAGAGAGAGAGAGAGGAGAGAATGTGTTAATCAGCAGGAGGTTTCCCTGCCCATGTTTGATTCACTGATGCCATGAGAACTGGATTACCAGGTAACTACCTCCTGACTGTATACTACTACGCCACTATCTCTGCTCAGTCCGTCTGTCCAGCGTGACAGGAGATGCTGAGGAATGATGATCATGGTTAGGGACACTATAAATTCTGAGAGAAAACAAATTGTCATGCTGTTGTTTGACCAGTTAGTGAGACAGCTCCCTAAATTTTCATGCAAGCCCCCAATTTGCAGGAATTCACAGGGTCGACATTAGCAATCCATATAGGTTTGTCCCCTGACAATCAACACAGGTTTCATGATCATACTTAAGCTCCTTGATTTCGTTAGTAATGAAAAATCTATTAAAGTCTAACCTGGTGGCCAGACCAGGTAAGGATGACTGTTTCCTTAAAAGGACATTAGAGAAATAGGTGGGTTTTTCCAACAATCGACAATGGTTTCGTCATCAGGCTTTCAATCCTAGCTTTGTTTTTTGAACACAAATTCCACCATCGATCATGGTGGGACTCGGACATTCCTTAGGTCTCTGGATTACCAGTCTAGCAATAAAGCACTATGCCACAGCCTCCTCAGTAGAAGAGAGGATATAAAGAGAAACAAGCAGGCAGTGGTATTTTAGATATTTTATTCTAGAAATCGGCTAGATTTAATGCGACACAAGTGGAGGAAAAGCAGCTGATTAACGAGTGGTGTTGATGAGAATTTCTAGGCTTCTAAGTAAAAGGTCTTCAGTTTGTACTTAGGTCACATCTTTTACTTCATCTCTTTTTCATAAAAATAACTGAAGTATAAGATTCACATTGGTATTAAAAAGAATCTAATTACAACAAAGTATAAAGAGCAGAGCATCCTTCAAATGTAAAGGACAAGGATGCTAGAGTGATTAGCCAATTAATAAAGCATGATAGCGACGGCAGGGTGGCTGATGTGCTGCTGCTGCAGCAGCATGTGGGATCTGCTGAACACCAAGGTGGATCCAAGCTGAACACATCTGCAGCAAGTTGAGGAAAGTCGGATCTGAGTTAAGGTGCTGAAATCCGAGCTGTATACATTGCACCTTATCACAGATGAGCAAAATTACTTAGACAGTTTACTCCAGGAGCTGGTCACAACTCTCAGATTAGGCAATTCAAATTTTGTCTATCATCAGGAGCAGGAAGGTGTGACTATCGGTGAGGCCAGTCTGAGGGAGCATCCACTCCTACAACTGTCTAACAGTTCCTAGGCTCCTGAAAGCTGTGAGGGAAAGAAGGTAGACTGCAGAGAGGATATGTGAACTGACCAACGCACAGCGGTAGTGGTAGAGGCACCCTTATTAGAGGGACTGAAACTGTTTCAGCAGCTATGAGTGAGAGTCCCAACATCTCTGGTGCCTGTCCAGTGCTAGGATTAAGAATACCTCCTTAGGGCTTGAGAGGAAGTTGGAGAGGGAGGGGAGGGATTCAGTCGTCATCATTCACGTTGGTACCACACCATCGATAGGACCAGGAAGGAGGATCAGTTGAAAGAATTTGAACAGTCAGGAGTTAAAAATTTAAAAGCAGAACCTACAAGGTAATAATCTCTGAATTACCAGCTGAGCCATGGGGTAAACTGGCATAGGATAAATAAAGTCAAGGAGTTAAATGTGTGTTGGGAATTGGGGAGGGGGGGGTTGGACGGTAAACACACATTATTAATGGATGTTCACTTAAATGCATATAAGATGTGAAGAAAATAAAATGAATTAAAAAGAGAGGTTAATATATATGATCTGACAGTCAAAACAGAGACGTGGTTACATGGCAAAGTTGGTACAGTAATGGGAAGATGACACTGGTAGGAGTAGTTAGAGGTCCCCTAACAGGAACTATACTATAGGACAGAAGCTAAACCAGGAAATAACAAGGATCTGTTTTCAAAAGAAATACATATCCCCAAATATCCATTCATTGTAATATTGTAATTTTCTCCGCTTCCCCAACCCCTTTTGGCAGCTAGTTCCATACACACACCACCCTCTGTGTGAAAAAGCGACCTCTCAGGTCCTTTTTAAATCTTTTGCCTCTCATCTTAAACCCAAGCCCTTGAAGTTTTGTTCTCCACTGTATTTCACCTAAACCAACAGGCTAGAATCAGGTAATTTGTAAAGAGGCAGCTCTAAGAAATGATCTTAAACTCAAGGTCCCACAGGAAAAGTGACGATAACATGGCAGAATTTAGCATTCCGTTTGACAGTGAGAAAGGAATGGACTGGGGAAGAAGTTTCACAGAAAATCCAACTGATGAAAAATGGCTATGAAAATCATTTAGATTCATAACAAAGATATATCCCAGTGAGGAAGAAGAATTTCGGGAAAGAAATAAACTAACCATGGTTAACAAAGGAAGTTCAAGATATTATCATATTGAAAAACTCTATATCGTGTGAAAAAGCTTAGGAGTAAGCAGAGGATTAAGAAAGTTTTAAAAACTCATTATCAAACAAGAAAATAAACAGGGAGATCACAATTGAGGGTAAACTCACAAGTAATAATGAAAGGGTGAATAACAGCTTCTTTAAATATATAAAAATGAAGAGAAGTCCAAAGTAGACATTGGCCCTTTAAGAGAATGAAGCTAGCAAAATAAAGGAGAATCAGGAAATGTCAGATGAGTTGAATAAATAGGTTGTATTAGTTTTCACAAAAGACACAAATAATATTTGAAAAGACTAAATAATCAGGTGTGTGCGTGTGCGTGTCTGTGTCTGTGTCTGTGTGTGTGTCTGTGTGTTATCACTGGTGGAGAAATACTCGGGAAACCTTCGGATGTGGTGCCTTGAAGTGTCGGATATCAAAGGAAGTAACAACAGAGACAGTAGTTGCACAGGTAGTATTCTCTCAAGAGCCCTCACTGGGGCATATCTATGTTATGAACATGAACTATATTTTGTAAATATTTGCCATTGCTTATCAATCATCTTTTCTGCCAAATTCCCAGTCTGCAAATTTTGTCTTGATTTCTTTGTATTTCTCTTTTTAAAATTCTGTAAAAGATTAAAATGATTGGAAAACTGACAATGTAACACCTTTATTCTAAAAGGAAGGCAAAAACACAGGTAAATAACTATAGGCCAATTAGCTTAACATCTGTAATTGGTAAAATGTTAGCGTCTTTTATAAAGGATGCAACACAAAACATTTAGAAACGGGTAATATAACCAAGTGGAGTCAGCATGGGTTAATGAACAGAAAATCATGGTTGGCAAATTTATTAGAATTCTTTGAAGAGGTAACAAGCACAAGAGATAAAGAAGAATCAGTAGATGTAGCATAACTGGACTTCCAAAAGGCATTGACAAGGTACTATATTCGAGGCTACTTAATAGGCTAAGATCCATTGGTGTTAGAGATAGTATATTAGCATGGACAAAGGATTGACTTGGGCTCTAGTGCTGCAGTGGTAGCATCTCTACCTCTGGACTCAGCAACACATGTTCAAGTCCCACCTGCTCCAGACGCACAGGTATTTCTCCTACAAGGCAATAGTTGCGTTCTTGCGTGACTTTGCACTATAGAAAATAGTGGTACAGAAAATTGCCATAGAAAATCACATTATAGGGGAACCACTACATCTGTACAGCAGAAAGTCTGCATTATCCAAACAGTGTCCACTTACTCATCAGTTGCATTACAGCCAATTTGCATTAGTTAAAGAGATAACAAGGTGTAGAGTTGGATGAACACATCAGGCCAAGCAGCATCAGAGGAGCAAGAAAGCTGACATTTCAGGTCTGGACCATTCTTCAGAAGCGACCAAACCCAAAGCGTCAGCCTTCCTGCTCCTCTGATGCTGCTTGGCCTGCTGTGTTCATCCAGCTCTACACCTTGTTATCTCAGATTCTCCAGCATCTGCAGTTCCTACTATCTCTGAATCACATTAGTTAAACATGCGTTATAGCAGAAATACCTGTAACAATAACATCTCTGCACAGGTTGATTAGAAAACATGTTGAGAATTGGCTAGCAAATGCAGACAGGGGAGAAAGGATGCATTTTCAGGATGTCAACCTGTTTACTAGTGAAATGCCACAATCCCACAAGATTGGTGGGAATGCAAGTGGTCAGGATGACACAGAGTCCGCAGCAGGAATAAGTGAATGTACAAAATGTTGGATTTGGGATCTAATTTGAAATGTGAGCTTACGTACTGATAGATTTAAGGGCCCTCACGCACAGATCACAAAAAATCATGTAAAGCAAAAGGCAGATACAAAATTGACCTTTATTTCAAAGGAAAGGGAGTAGAAAAAGAGGGAAATCTTGCCAAAATGACACAAGTCGCTAGTCAGACCACACAGCTATGGTCCCCTTATCTGTCAAAACAGGCAGTCCAGAGAAGTTTCGCTAAGTTGATCCCAGGCATGATGGGATTCTCTTATGAAATTAGTTAGAGTATGTCCTCATTGCTGAGGTAACCTTACTAAAACATACAAAATTCTTCACAGTTAGACAGGGTAGTTTTGGGGAGGCTGTTTCCCCTTGTGGCAGAGTCTAAGATCAGACTGCATAATTCCAGAATAAATGGGTCACCTTTTAAAGCAGAAATGAGGAGGATTTCTTTGTCCTCTCAGGGAGCACTGAATCAGTGGAATTCTTTGGTACAGAAGGTTGTGAAGGCAGTCATTTAGTACATTTAAGCTGAGACAAAAAGATTTTTAAACCAGTACAGGGATGAAGATCTTGGCGGGGGAAAGGCACAAAAGTGGAGTTGACTATTACCTGATCAACCACGATTTCACTGATTGGCAAAGCAGACTTGAAGGGCTGAATGGACTACTCTGCTTGTATTTCTCATGTTTCTATGATTTTATAAGCGAGTTATGGTTTTCTTCATTGCAGCAGTCACTGTTAAGGCTGACACATTAAAAAGGCCACAATCATTTGCAACGTCCCCCCTCCTTCAGGGAATAATAAAGGGGGTCAAATCTTAAGATCCAACACAAATCTCCATTAAGCCAAACTGGCATTCATCAGGAGTGAAGCAAATCAGTCACGTAGTATCACTTCCAATGCAACAGTCCTCAACTCCATTAAACTTAGTTTACTACAGCCATTATAAGTAGCAAGAAACAAAGAAGATAGGAGCAAGAGGAGACCATTCAACCATTCAATGCTCCATTCATCACGATCAGGACTGTTGGTTAACTCAATAGCCTAATCCTGATTACTCCCCATAATCCTTGATCCAATTCACCCCTGCTGCTATACCTACCTGCCTCTTGAATACATTTAATGTTTTGGCATCAACTGCTTCCTGTAATAGTGAATTCCACAAGATAATTGCTCTTTGGGGGAAGAAATGTCTTCTCATCTCCATCCTAAATCATCTACCCAAAATCCTCAGACTGTGACCCCCTGGTTCTAGACACACACATAGTGAGGAACATTCTCTGTCTAATCCTGTTAAAATTGTATAAATCTCTATGAGATTCCCCCTCATAGAACATAGAACAATACAGCGCAGAACAGGCCCTTTGGCCCTCGGTGTTGCGCCAACCTGTGAACTAATCTAAGCCCCTCCCCCTACACTATCCCATCATTATCCATATGCTTATCCAAGGACTGTTTAAATGCCCCTAATGTGGCTGAGTTAACTATAATGGCAGGCAGGGCGTTCCATGTCCTTACCACGCTCGGAGTAAAGAACCTGCCTCTGACATCTGTCTTAAATCTATCACCCCTCAATTTGTAGCTATAACCCCTAGTACAAGCTGAAGTCATCATCCTCGGAAAAAGACTCTCATTGTCCACCCTATCTAATCCTCTGATCATCTTGTATGTCTCTATTAAATCCACTCTTAGCCTTCTTCTTGCCAATGAGAACAGACCCAAGTCCCTCAGCCTTTCTTCATAAGGCCTGCGCTCCAGGCCAGGCAACATCGTGGTAAATCTCCTCTGCATCTTTTCCAATGCTTCCACATCCTTCCTGTAATGGGACGACCAGAACTGCACCCAAATGAGGCCGCACTAGCGTTTTGTACAGTTCACCTGAACTCTGGCGAAAACAATCCCAACCTGGTCAATCTCTCCTCATGCATCAGTTCTATCACCCCTGGAATCAGCCTGGTAAACCTTTGCTGCATCCCCTCGAGAGCAAGAACATCCTCCCCGAGAAAAGAAGATGAAAACTGCACACAATAGTCTAGGTGTGGCCTCACCAAGGCCCTGTATAACTGCAACAACACATCTTTGCTCCTGTACTTAAAACCTCTCGCAATGAAGGCCAACATAACGTATGCCTTCTTTACCACCTGCTGCACCACATGCTTATCTTCAGTGACTTGTGCATACTTGACACCCAGGTCCTGTTGCACACTCCCCTCTCCCATTTTACAGCCTTTCAGGTAGTAACCTGCCTTATTGTCTTTCCTTCCAAAGTAAATAACCTCACATTTATCCAAATTATACTGCATCTGCTATCAATCTGCCCACTTACCCAACCTGTTCAGATCATGCTGAAGGATCGCTGCATCCTCAACACAGTTCAGCCTCGAGATGTTAATGGGTTGACATCCCATGAATTTTTTTGCTCCTCATACAGGGGTATATGAACACTGTCTGAACTTCCTGCCTGAATAGGATTGAGAGAGAAACATCTGTACGAGTATGAAACATTTGTAAAAACAAATGGCATTAAGCTCTGTAATCTTTATGGCTCTACCCACACTGCTGCCTGCCCCTGTTTCTGCTGAGATGGCCAGGTCAATAACCTTTGATCAAGCCAGGCAGTTGTCACCACTTGAAATCACATCCTGTCATTTTCATACACTTCATGATGATCAAGGCTGTATCCTGTTCTCAGATGTAGAACTTGTTTTATGTATCTGCCAATTCCAAGGGTATAAAAGCGGGGACTGACCCCTGTTCGGGTAGAATCGCTCACGACACTCAGGACCCTGTACCGGGTTGCATACAGCAATCCTCTGCAGCTTGTACTTGCTTAATAATAAAGGATTGTGTTTTTGTAACCAGGTCTGCATCTTATTCTTGCCTCAAGTCCTTGACGGTCTCTGAAAAACGAACCTAACACTCCCAACAAACTTGGTATCATCTACAAACTTGGAGGAGATGTTACATTTTTGTTCCCTCATCCAAATCATTAATATATATTGTGAACAGCTGGGGGCCAAGCACCGATCCCTGTGACATCCCACTAGTTACTGCCTGTCAATTTGATAAGGACTTATTAACTCCTACTCTTGTTTCCTTTCAGCCAACCAGCTTTCTGTCCATCTCAATATGCTCCCCCAAATCCCATGCACTTTAATCTTGCACAATAATCTCTTACATGGGACTTCGTCAAACCTTTCTGAATGTCCAAACATACCACATCAACCGGCTTCCCCTTGTCAACTCTACTAATTACAACTTCATAGAATTCCAACAGATTTGTCAAGCGTGATTTCCCTTTCATAAATCCATGCTGATCCTGCCACTGCTTTCTAAATTCTAAATGTTTCTATAAAGTCCTTGATAACGGATTTGAGAATTTTCCCCACTACCAATGTTCGGCTTGCTGGTCTATAATTTCCCGTTTTCTCTCTGCCTCCAATTTTTGAATATTGGAGTGAGATTAGCTACCCTCCAATTTGCAGGCACTGTTCCAGTGTCTATAGAATCCTGGAAGATAACCACCAATGCATCCACTATTTCTAGAGCCACTTCCTAAAGTACTCTGGGATATAGATTATCAGGCCTGGGGATACATCTACCTTCAATGTAATGGTCAAATTGAAAACATTCAACAGTATGAATAAAAAGGTAGCACAATGCCAGACAATTATTACACATTATAATCATCATAATCCAGCTACAAATCGCTTTACTTCACTCTCTCTGCAGTCAGATTAACATCGTAATCGAGGATTACAGAAGTTGAACTGACTGTAGTAAATGCACTTTTGCCAAAGCTGAAATAAACCTTCCGTGTCCAATTGTCTCATGCCCAGTGCGGGCTGTCCCAGTTCTGTGTATTTATTGATAATTGCCCTGATTGCTATAAACAATTTTTAAAATCTCCATGGCTATTTAATTGATTTGCTAGAATGTGTTACGCTCCTCAAGGATGGGCAAAATCAGCCAGAGCTTTCCCATCTGAACTCAGTGATTCCTAACAGAAATTGCTGGTCAGTAGATGAGGAGGAGTTGATAGTTACTTGAATTTAAATGCCAAGGGAATTGCTACCTTGAATAAATAAGGTGTGAGCAAGGAATTAAAGCACAATGTACACAAAATTGGATACAAAGTGTAGTTTCTTGACAACAAAACAGGAAGGCACTCCCTGCCGACTGCAACATTAAGACTACAACTCAATCTCATCACCCAACACTAAACATATGAATTTTCTATTTACAGCTTAGTTTTGGACAAAATAAATTTGGTGACTATGGGCACTGGTGTATCTTCTGGAATCAATTTTGCAAGGTTAACTGCCATTAGCATCTTTTTTCATAGAATAGCCAGATGTCACACGACACCAGGTTATAGTCCAACAGCTTGATTTGAAATCACAAGCTTTCAAAACATTGCTCCTTTGTCACGTGAAGTGAAGGAAAGCAAACAGGCACAGAATTTGCAGGCAGAAAGATCAAAAGATTGCAAAAATGGTCTGAGTGGAAAATCCAAATAACCAGTCTCTGCAGGTGACCAGAAGTGTCAGACAGTACGAGTACAGTGTCATCAGCTGAATAGCAAGTGAGGGGATGGCCTATGATCTGATTAACTGAGACAGAGAGAAAATTACAAAAAATAAAAATAAAATGGTGATAGAGACAAACCAAATGGCTGGAATGGAATAATATGATAGGTACAAAGAGTCGAATGCTTGAGGGAGGGTCTAATCAAAGGAACAAGTAATCCAAAAATGTATAAACTAATTAAAGTAGCAAGATCATAAGTTACCAAGGTGACGGTGTCAAAACAGGACAGTAAGGAAGGTTTTACACATACAGAACAGTATGGAGGTGTTGCATGTAGTGCGAAATGAACCCAAGATCATGGTTGAGATCATCTTCATGGGAATGGAACAGTTTCTGCTCAGTGATTCTGCATTGCTATGCATCTCGAAGGGCGCCTTGGAAGACACTTACCTGAAGGTCAGAGGCTGAATGACCTTGACTGCTGAAGTGTTCCTCAACTGGGAGGCAACATTCCTGAATGGTAGTTATCGCGCGGTTTCTATCCATCCGTTGTCGTAGCTTCTGCACGGTCTCGCCAATATACCATGCCTCGGGACATCCTTGCCTGCAGTGTATGAGGTAGACGATATTTACTGTGTCAGTGAGTATCTGCGTGTATGTGGTGGGTTGTGTTTCCACGTCATGGTAGCGTCAATGTCTTGATCAAGAATGCCTTGCAGAGGTTGCTGTGGCAGATGTGTGGTGGTGCAGTCAATATTTTCCTGAAGGCTGAGTAATTTGCTTCAAATGCTGGTGCGTTTAAAGGTTTGGCGATTGTTTGAAGGTGAGAAGTAGAGATATAGGGATGATCTTGGCGAGATGCTCATCATCACTGATGACACTCTAAAGGTTGCAGAGAACATGGGGTAGTTTCTCCACTCCAGGCGAATACTGGGTGACAAAGGGTATTCTATCAGTTGTATCTTGTGTCTGGTCTTCCAAGGAGGTCGTTGCGGATTTTCACTGTGGCAATCAATGAGTTGAGCATTCTATCCTATTCTTATGTGGGTGTCCTTCAAAATCTTTAAGTATCCGTCACATTCCCCCTCATCTGAGCAGATGCTGTGATTGTGCAGGGCTAGTCCATTGAAGATAGTTTCTTTAACATGTTTAGGGTGGAAGCTGGAAAAGTGCAGCATTGCGAAGTAATCCATGGGCTTGCAGTACAGTGAGGTAATGAGGTGTTTCTCCCTGATGGAGATGCATGTGTTCAAGAATGAGACTGATTCTGAAGAGTAGTAAGGCTGATGGTGGGATGAAATTTATTGATATCGCACATGGTGACACCACCCACTATATACATGGCAGACATTCACATGTCTTGGCCAATGTGAACATCCCAAGGCATGGCATATTGGTGAAACCATACAGACTCTACTAGGACAGATGAATGGATACAGCTCAACAATTACCTGACAGAAACATTACCTCCTAGTCAGGGAGCACTTCAGTGGTCAAAGATATTCAGCTTCCAAGCTTCAGATAAGCATCCTCTGAGGCGCCGTTACAGATACACAACAACATAGAATCACCAAGTTCTGTACTCATGAAGACGACCTCAACCACGATCTTGGGTTCATTTCGCACTACATGTAATATCTCCATACTGTCCTGTTTTGAGATCATCACTCTGGTAACTTGTTATGATCTTGCTACCTTAATTAGTTTATACAGTTTTGGATTACTTGCTACTTTAATTAGACTCCTACAACTCATACATATCATGTTATTCTAGCCGTTTGGTTTGTCTCCAGCACCATTTTATTTTTCTTTTTTTGTAATTATCTCTTTGCCTCAATTAATCAGATCGTAGGTCAAACCCTCACTTGCTATTCAGCTGGTGACACTTTACTCGTACTGTCTGACACTTTTGATCATCTGCAGAGACTGGTTATTCAGCCTGTCAACACTCCACTTGCCGCTTGTGCAATCTTTTAATCTTTCTGCCTGTAAATTCTGTGCCTGTATGCTTTCATTCACTTCATGTGACAAAGGAGTAACATTCCAAAAGCTTGTAATTTCAAATAAACCTGTTGGACTATAACCTAGTGTCTTGTGACTTCTGACCTTGTCCACCCCTGTCCAACACCAGAACATCCACTTCAGCCATGACAGCTTGAACGACCTCCTTCAGTGCTATAACTGGTATTGATTTCCTTTAAGAGTTACCCAGCTAGTCCCACTTCCCTGTCTTTTCCACATGGCATCAAATTTCTGTTCAGATGATTATCCAATTCCCTTTTAATAACTATATTGAAATCTGCTTCCACTGAGCTGCTAGGCATTGTGTTCCTGATCCTAAGCACTCATTCCATAAAAAGACTCTTGTTAAGGTCACTTTTGGTTGCCAATCTCTTCAAATCAGCATCCTCTGGTTCTTGACCTCTCCACCAATGAAAACAACCTGTAGTTCACTAAATGTTCGGCATTATACTGCTAACCAATAAGCTAATATTTTAGATCTCCTGTTTTGCAACTGCTCATCTTTTTGCATGTTTCTGCCTGGTAAGTGGAGGTCAGAATTCTTTTAACCTTTAAAAATATATTTGGATGAGTAATTGAAATATCATACCATTCAAGGACCAGTGCAGGAATTTGGGATTAGTGTGCCTTCAGTGATAGTTATGTTGGCGTTGACTCAGCAGGCCAAAGGGCCTTTTCTGCACTGTATGACTCTATGACTGTCACTCTTTACTTAGCTATCAGATTCCCACTTTCAAACAGTTGCAATATTACAGACAGCTATCCAACTCTTCTTCAGCAAGGGAAGGGAAAAGTCAGCCAGCACTGGTTCTGCATTCACTATCTGGGTATCTCTCCTGAACAGCTCTGCGTTTTAAGGAAGATTTGAATCTGGCTGAGTTATAAATATCAAATAGCTTGTCAATGCTCAACTTCAAAACAAAATACTGAAAGACCACCAAAGATCATCATGGGGGTTTACTGGGAGCCAGTATTTGTATGTAGTGCAGGCAAAGAGATGAATTGTTTTCATTCCTTTGTAATTTTAGAAATTACCTACTGTTATTCCATTGTGATTGTCTAGCGCAGAAAGTTAAACAAAATTTCTATTCCGTCAGTGCAACTTCTAAATTCCAGATTCTGCAACAAAACTCAGTAATTTGCTCAGAATGAAACCAAGGTATTATAATCTCTATCTAAAACTCATTTAGTAACAAACAGTTCTACCTCAAGTGCAAAAAAGAATTATGTTTAAATGGACTAACAGTATATTAAAATTACATTATCAATGTTACTCTAATAAACCAATAGCCACCAATTCGTAAAAATTCTGAAGTGATTGAAAGAGGGCACATGTATATCACAAAGCTGTCAAAATGTGCCTTCATTCTATAAATCCTATTTTAGATAGAATACAAAATCAAGTTTGCCCGAGAGATACTGGCACAGTTCAGACAACTGAATCATACTGATAATACAGCCAGTACTTACTGTCGATGTCAGTAAAGAGGTTAAAAGCATCAACATCATGTTTTGAATATGCTTCCAAATGCTCTGAGTTAGCTAAATGAACTTTTGGCAACAGATGTCAATTTTGGGACATATTTAATACTGATCTCCTAAACCACTCTTCCTGGAAGCGTGCACAGGTCCCAGGAAAGTAGCAATGCTCAACATCATTCCATCAGCAAAGAGACTTGAAGGTTTTTTTTAAAAAAAAGAGTATCGATTCCTGAAAAGATCCACCAGCCAACACACATATCCTTCCACCCAAACACAATATTCCTTTCACATGAAATTCTTATGCTGGAGGAATTCAGCAGATCTGCCAGCTTCCATGGAGAGAAAGCGAGTCAACATTTTGAATTCAATAACCCTTCTTCCTAACGTACCTTGCACATATCCTTGTCCTGTCCCACAACCATCAGGGTTTCTTTTCTAAAATTACTACCATATACGTTTTTTAAAATCCTCATTATGCCGTAAGGTCATTGATTTAGCAGCAGAATTAAGCCATTCGGTTCATCCAGTCTGCCCCGTCATTTGACCGTGGCTGATAATGTTTCTCAACTCAAGCCCCTACTTTCTCCCTGTATCCGCTGATCCCCTTACAAAACATGACATCATCAAATCCTGTCTTTAGTACACTCAATGACTTGGCTTTCAGAATTTTGCGGCAATGAGTTCCACAGATTCATCACTGTCTGGCTGGAGAAATTCCTCCGCATCAGTTCTAAAGAATCAAGCCTTCACTTGGACGGCAAACCATTGGGTCCTAGACTCTCTTACTAGTGGAAACATCTTCTCCTTGTCCACTCTATCCAGGCCTCTCAGTATACTGTAAGTTTCAATAAGATCCTACCACCCACCCCCCATCATTCCAAACTCTACTCAGTGTAGTCTACGAACTTCCAGTCAACACTTCTGAAAACAGTTTTGGCATTTGGATGGCAGACAGTGTCAAATCTCCAGCAAATGCCCTAATTACATACAAACAGTCAGAAGGAGAAGCAATAGCCTAGTGGTATTATCGTTGGCCTGTCAATCCAGAGATCCAGATAACATTCTGGGGACCCGGGTTCAAATCCAGCCATGACATATTGAATTCAAATTCCACCATAAAATATATGTAATTAGGAATCTAATTCTGACCATTAATCCATTTTCAATTGTTAGGAAAACACATCAGGTTCAATATCGTCCTTTAGGGAAAGAAACTGCCATTCTTAGCTGGTCTGGCCTACATGTGACTCCAGACCCACAGCAATTCTGGGCAAGTAGGATCGGCAATAAATGCTGCCCTAGCATCTTCATCATCCCCCCAGACCTGCCACTAACTGAGAACGAACGGTCAGTCCTTAGTAAGGGGCTCACCTTTGTCCCCCTATAACCACACATCAACGAATACCAGTCACGACTGGACATAGAGCAGTTTTTCTGCTGTCTTCGCCTCCATGCCTACTTCTTCAACCGGGAGCCAAACCCTCCCTCCACTGACCCCTTCACCCGCTTCCAACACAAGTCCTCCTCCTGGACACCACCCCCAGGCCTCCTACCCTCCCTCGACCTCTTCATCTCCAACTGCCGGCGAGACATTAGCCGCCTCAACCTCTCCACCCCTCTCACCCACTCCAACCTCTCCCCTGCAGAACGGGCAGCCCTCCGCTCCAACCCCAACCTCACCATCAAACCCGCAGACAAGGGTGGCACAGTGGTAGTATGGCGCACTACATCGCCGAGGCCAGACGCCAACTCTCCGACACCACCTCCTGCCGCCCCCTCGATCATGACCCCACACCCGAGCACCAAACCATCATCTCCAACACCATTCATGACCTCATCACCTCAGGGCACCTCCCATCCACAGCCTCCAACCTCATTGTTCCCCAACCCCGCATGGCCCGTTTCTATCTCCTTCCCAAAATCCACAAACCTGCCTGCCCTGGTCGACCCATCGTCTCAGCCTGCTCCTGCCCCACCGAACTCATCTCCACCTATCTGGACTCCATTTTCTCCCCTTTGGTCCAGGAACTCCCTACCTACGTCCATGGCACCACCCACGCCCTCCACCTCCTCCAGGACTTCCAATTCCCTGGCCCCCAACACCTCATCTTCACCATGGACATCCAGTCCCTATACACCTGCATTCCACATGCAGATGGCCTCAAGGACCTCCGCTTCTTCCTGTCCCGCAGGCCCGACCAGTCCCACTCCACCGACACCCTCATCCGCCTAGCTGAACTCGTCCTCACCCTCAACAACTTCTCTTTTGACTCCTCCCACTTCCTACAGACTAAGGGGGTGGCCATGGGCACCCGCATGGGCCCCAGCTATGCCTGCCGCTTTGTAGGTTACGTGGAACAGTCCCTCTTCCGCACCTACACAGGCCCCAAACCCCACCTCTTCCTCCGGTACATTGATGACTGTATCGGCGCTGCCTCTTGCTCCCCAGAGGAGCTCAAACAGTTCATCCACTTAACCAACACCTTCCACCCCAACCTTCAGTTCACCTGGACCATCTCCAGCACATCCCTCACCTTCCTGGACCTCTCAGTCTCCATCTCAGGCAACCAGCTTGTAACTGATGTCCATTTCAAGCCCACCGACTCCCACAGCTACCTAGAATACACCTCCTCCCACCCACCCTCCTGCAAAAATTCCATTCCCTATTCCCAATTCCTCCGCCTCCGCTGCATCTGCTCCCACGATAAGACATTCCACTCCCGCACATCCCAGATGTCCAAGTTCTTCAAGGACCACAACTTTCCCCCCACTGTGATCGAGAATGCCCTTGACCGCGTCTCCCACATTTCCCGCAACACATCCCTCACACCCCGCCCCCGCCACAACCGCCCAAAGTGGAACCCCCTCGTTCTCACACACCACCCCACCAACCTCCGGATACAACGCATCAT
Organism: Stegostoma tigrinum; assembly: GCF_030684315.1. Lineage (NCBI taxonomy): Eukaryota > Metazoa > Chordata > Chondrichthyes > Orectolobiformes > Stegostomatidae > Stegostoma > Stegostoma tigrinum. The sequence goes on from NC_081383.1 coordinate 43,258,910, forward strand.
CCTCCGACACTTCCACCATCTACAATCCGACCCCACCACCCAATACATTTTTCCATCCCCACCCAGTCTGCTTTCCGGAGAGACCACTCTCTCCGTGACTCCCTTGTTCGCTCCACACTGCCCTCCAACCCCACCACACCCGGCACCTTCCCCTGCAACCGCAGGAAATGCTACACTTGCCCCCATACCTCCTCCCTCACCCCTATCCCAGGCCCCAAGATGACTTTCCACATTAAGCAGAGGTTCACCTGCACATCTGCCAATGTGGTATACTGCATCCACTGTACCCGGTGTGGCTTCCTCTACATTGGGGAAACCAAGCGGAGGCTTGGGGACCACTTTGCAGAACACCTCCGCTCAGTCCGCAACAAACAACTGCACCTCCCAGTCGCAAACCATTTACACTCCCCCTCCCATTCTCTAGATGACATGTCCATCATGGGCCTCCTGCAGTGCCACAATGATGCCACCCAAAGGTTGCAGGAACAGCAACTCATATTCCGCCTGGGAACCCTGCAGCCTAATGGTATCAATGTGGACTTCACCAGTTTCAAAATCTCCCCTTCCCCCACCGCATCCCTAAACCAGCCCAGTTCGCCCCTTCCCCCCACTGCACCACACAACCAGCCCAGCTCTTCCCCTCCACCCACTGCATCCCAAAACCAGTCCAACCTGTCTCTGCCTCTCTAACCTGTTCTTCCTCTCACCCATCCCTTCCTCCCACCCCAAGCCGCACCCCCATCTACCTACTAACCTCATCCCACCTCCTTGAACTGTCTGTCTTCCCTGGACTGACCTATCCCCTCCCTACCTCCCCACCCATACTCTCCTCTCCACCTATCTTCTTTTCTCTCCATCTTCGGTCCGCCTCCCCCTCTCTCCCTATTTATCCCAGAACCCTCACCCCATCCCCCTCTCTGAAGAAAGGTCTAGGCCCAAAACGTCAGCTTTTGTGCTCCCGAGATGCTGCTTGGCCTGCTGTGTTCATCCAGCCTCACATTTTATTATCATTGCCCTAGCCAGAGATGTTTTCATCCTGTGAATGAATTTTTGAAAGAATTTTAAGGAACTCATATTATAAGACCATACAACATAGGAGCAAAGAAAAGGCCATTGGCCATCATGTCTGCTCTGCCATTCAATCATGGCTTATAAGTTCCTCAACCTCATTCTCCCACTTTCTCCCCATAACCGTTGATAATCAAGAACCTATCTCATTCTTAAAAGTACTCAATGGCCTGGCCTCTTCAGCCTTCTATGGCAGTGAATTCCACAGATTCACCATCTCTGGCTGAAGAAATTGCTCCTTGTCTTTGTTCTAAAAGGTCTTCCTTTTACTCTAAGGCTGTGCCCTCAGGTCCTAGTCTCTTCTACCAATGGAACCATTTTCCCAACATTCACTCTGTCCAGGCCATTCAGTATTCTCTAAGTTTTAATTACATCCCCCCCTCATCCTTCTAAACTCCAATGAGTATAGTCCCAGAGTCCTCAAACATTCCTCATATGTTAAGCTTTTCATTCCTGGTACCATTCTCATGAACCTCCTCTGAACCCGCTCCAGGGCCAGTACATCCTTCCTGAGGTATGGGAGCCAAAACCGCACACAATACTCCAAATGTGGCCTGACCACAGCCTCATAAAGCCTCAGTAGTACATCCCTGCTTTTATATTCAACTCCTCTCAAAATAAATGCCAACACCGCATTTGCCTTCCTGACTACTGACTCAACCTGCAAGTTTACTTTGAGAGAATCCTGGACTAGAACTCTCTGCACTTCAGACTTCTGAATTTTCTCCCTATTTAGAAAATACTCCATGCTTTTATTCTTCTTACCAAACTGCATGACCTCACTTTCCCACGTTGTACTCCATCTGCCACTTCTTTGCCCACTCTTCTAACCTGTCCAAATCCTTCTGCAGCCTCCCCACCTCTATCAGTCCCTTCACCTAACTTTGTATCATCTGCAAACTTAGCCAGAATGCCCACAGTTCCTTCATCTAGATCATTAAATGTACAAAGTGAAAAGTTGTGGTCCCAACACTGACCCTTGCAAAACACCACTTATGACCAGCATCATCTTGCGCATGTGTCAAAACAAGACCATTAAGTTTCCGGATTGCTTGTCTCCATGTTTCACGACAAAGGAAAAAAATCAATTGTCAATGGCCACTGTGAACCTCCCATGGTGCATCACCGTCATCTTCCCCATCCATAAGATCATTCGATGTAGAAGCAGAAGTAGGCAATTCAGCCCTGCCAGCCGGCTCCACCATTCAATGAGATCAAGACTGATCTAATAATCCTCAACTGCACCTTCCTGCCTTTTTCATATAACCCTCAATTCCCTTACTGATTAAAAATCTCTCAGTCTTGAATAGGTTCATGACCCAGCTTCAACAGCCCTCTGTGGTAAAGAAAGCCAAAGATTCACAACAATCTGAAAGAAGAAATTAAATGTGTGACCCCTTATTCTAAAATTATTCCCTCTGGACTGAGACTCTCCAACAAGGGTCATCAATCATTCTGCATCTACTCTGTCAAATTTCATAAGCATCTTATGTGTCTCAGTAAGATTGCTTCTCATTCATCTGTATTTCAATGAGAACAGGCTAAATCTACTCAACATCTACTCATAAGACAGTCTCTCCATGCCTGGTACCGTCCTACTGAACCTTCTGTGACTACCTCAACGCCAGTATATCTTTCATAGAATCATACTGCATGGAAACAAGCCCTTCAGCCCAACTAATCCACGCTGACCTGGTTTCCCAAACTGAACTAGTCTCATTTGCTGCGTTTGTCCCACATCCCTCTAAACCTTTCCTTTCCATGTACCGGTCCAAATGTTCTTCGTTTTCCAATGTCAAGGTGTTAAGTTTACTGACTTGTGATTTTCCCTTTTTTGTCTCCCTTCCCTTTTGAATGAAGGAGTTACACTGACTATTTTACTTTGGAAAAGAAATCTTCCAAGAATCTTGGGAATTTTAGAAAATTAAAACCAAATATCAACTCTCTCACTTGTCTTTTCTTTTAAAACTTGAGGGTAAAGTCCTTGTGAAACGCCACATGGTAAGAGAACCCTTTTGTTTTAAATCTGCTTTAAAGATCAGCTAAGATCTTTTTGTAGACAGATCCAACAGAACCATCAAATCATCTCGCCAGTCTTGAACCTAACTTGGTAGCTAGCTACAAGACATCAAGCAGCCAAAATACTTCACTGTTCCAGCTTCAAATTTCACCTGACAAAAAACTCAAATTCAAATATAAATAACTGACCTCACAACTTGCTAAGCAAACATTTCATTTTACAAGACCATTATTTCAACTTCAAAGCATCAAATCCATTCCAGAAGCCACAGGCCTAATATGTGACACCGGAAATTATCAGAGAATGAGTTAACTGCGATCTCTACTTATCTGTAAGCAATGTGAAGTGCATATAGGTGAGAGATCAATTAGATGATGTTGCCTTATTTTGGGGTAAGCATGAGAAAATAATATTCTTTAATTTTAAACTCACTGCTGTTGAATTAATTAATTGGAATATACACTGAGTTAGAAACATTCACCAGAGGCAGGTTCTTTACTCAGAGTGGTAAGGGCGTGGAACACCCTGCCTGCCAACGTAGTGAACTCAGCCACATTAGGGGCATTTAAACGGTCCTTGGATAAGCATATGGATGATGATGGGATAGTGTAGGGGGAGGGGGTTAGATTAGTTCACAGGTCGGCACAACATCGAGGGCTGAAGGGTCTGTTCTGCGCTGTATTGATCTATGTTCTATAATGATCACAGGCAGTAGGAGAGCACATTATATATTCAGAGCAACATAATTAAGATCCAGAGCCAAATCACCATATCTAAACAAAGAATATGAAATCAACAGAGAAGAAATTCATTATATTTCACTTAGCACCTGTTTTATTCTCAATCCTTTGAAGCATATTTGGCATATTTGTATATTTATGAGTCTATACAAATGTAAGTTGTTACACATAGTTTTAAACAGTTGTGCAAGAAACTGAAACATTGGCAAAAGTACAGTGAAACCATTCATATATCTTTGCACATTGTACATCAGCTACAATTTGTATGAAAGACTCCAATTCCAAACATAGTAATTTATTTCACAGGAAAATTTATACAACTTCAAGGTTAAGATCTTGAAATTTAATCAAGTAAACACAAAATAGGAGACAATGAAAGAGGGAACAGAAGGATGTCATTCAGCCTCAGGAACTCTGCTAACAGTTACATAAAACAGAAAGCAAACGATCATGAACAACACTGACTCAATAAAGACTGTAAGTGAGAATAATGTCAATGATTATGGGTAAACAGGAGACATACTGAATAACTACTTTGCCTCAATATTTACAGTAGAAAAGCAGGATAGCTTGCCAGAGGTCCCAAGGAAATCAACAGTGGATCAGGAATAGTGACCGCATAGAATTAACATAAGTAAAACATCAATAATAAGGAAAAGAATGGAAATCAAGAGAGTGATAAATCCCCAGGAACAGAGTGTTTCCACCCAAGGACTTTAAAGAAAATAGGGATACAGACCATTAGCCTAACATCTGTCATGGGGAAAATACTGGAATTGATAATCAAGGATGGGAGTGACTGAACACCTTGAAGATTTTCAATTATTGAGGAAAACACAGCATGGTCTCATGATGGGTAGATCATGCCTGACGAATCACATTTAATTTTTCCAAGAGGTGACTAGTGGGCTAACAGCTATGTATGTTGATTACATCTGCAAGTCCTACCATAAGGGATTGTTAGCCAAGGCAGAAACCCATGGAACTGAGGAGAAATTACTGACAATGGCAGGTGACAGAAAGTAGGAATAATGAGTGGTTATTAAAACTAGCAGGATGAGACCAGTGGTGCCACAAGGATCTATTAGACAATGACACAAAGTCATATATCCAAATGTGATGATAAAAGTTAGACAGTATTATAGACATTGGAGATGACAACATAAAATTATAAAGGGACATTGATTGACTAGGTGAATAGGCAAAACTGTGACAGATGGAATTCAATGTAAGCAAGTGTAAGGGTATCCATTTTGGACCAATCATGGTACTTTCTCGGTGGTATGAAGTTAAATACGGCAGATGATTTAACAGGCCTGAGGGTTCAAGTGCATAGATCATGAAATTTCCATGAGCAGGTCCAGAAAATAATCATGGTGGTTAACTGCATGCTGGTCTTTATATCTAGAAGATGGAGCACGAGAATGCACAAGTTATACTGAAGTCATACAAAACTCTGGTCAAATCCCACTTGGAATACCGAGAGTTGATTTGGGCACTACACCTTAGATTAGTCGCAGAGGAAGTACAAAGTAAGTTCATAAGAAAAATACCTTGAGTTCAGGGATTAAGTTGAGGAGAGATTATATTATTTAGGCCTGTGTTCTCTAGAATTTAGAGGGTTAAGGGGTGATCTGATCAAAGTCTTCAAGATATTAACAAGAAAAGACAGGGCAGTTAAAATATTTTCACTGATTAGAGATTCTAGAACTGGGGACACAGTCTGAGAATGAGGGACATTCAAGACCGATGATACGAAGTACTTCTACGCACAAAGGGTGGTAGAGGTTTGGAGCTTTCTTTACAAATTGCAGGTGACACTAGACCAGTTGTTAGTTTTAAATGAGATAGTTAATTTGCTGGTAAACAAAGGTATTAAGGGATATGGGCCAAGGCTAAGTATATCCAGCTAGACTGCAGATCAATCATGATCTCTTTAAATGGTAGAACAGGCTTGAGGGGTTGAATGGCATACTCCTGTCCTTAGGTTCTTAACATTCACGACAATGAACCTCCAACTGAAATACTGGACTGAATTTGTCCCCTTTCTCTCTATACAGTATACAGCAGCCAAACAATTGCAACACCAGTGTAAAAGACTAGACTTTATGTTGAAGCACATCATCTCATCATCAGTTTGAAGCAAAGTTTCTGTCCCCTTGTGTCCCTCTCCCAGAAAAGGCATTGAAGGGTAAATAAAGTAAAAGTGAAAAAGGCCAGTGGCCAGACCAAATTTCAGCGTACTGACTGAAATAAGGACAAAATAGATCATTCAGAAACCAGATACACAACACAAAACCAAGTGGGATTGAGAGTTGTGAGGAGGATGCAAGGAGGCTTCAAGGTGATTTAGACAAGTTGTTTGAGAGGGCAACTACACGGCAGGTGCAGTACAACATGACTACATGTGAAGTTATACACTTCAGGGTTTAAAAAAAACAAAGGAAAAAGTGTTAAATTAAATGGTGATACATTGGGAAACGTGGATATACAAATGGATTTGGGTACCCTTGTACACCAGTCCATGGAAATAAATAGCAATTAGGAAGGCAACTGGTATTTAAGATCGGATATACTCTTCGTAGAGGGAGTGACCGGAGGTTCACCAGGATGATACCAGGGATGTCAGGACTCTCATAAAACGAGAATTTGGCCTGTATTCACTAAAGTTTAGAAGAATGAGAGGAAACCTGATTGAAATGTACATACAATTCTAACAGGGCTGGATAGGCAAGATGCAGGGATTATGATTAGTCTAGTTGAGAAGACTGAAACCTTTTAATTCTTTATTCATTAATGGGATGAGGGTGTCGCTGGCTCGGCAGCATTTATTACCCATCCCTAATTGCGCAGGGGGCGGTTAAGAGTCAACCACATTGCTGTAGGTCTGGAGTCACATGTAGGCCAAATTGGGTAAGGATGGCAGTTTCCTTCTTTAAAAAGGAAAATAGCAAGCCAGATGGGTTTTTATTCCCCCAACAATCGACAATGGATTCATGTCATAATTCAATCCTTAATTTCAGAGATTTATTGAATTCAAATGCCTCAATCTGCAGTGGTGAGTTTCAAACCTGGGTCCCCAGACATTATCCGGGTCTCTGAATTAACAGGTCAGCGATAATAACACTAGGCCACCGCCTCCCAATTCGAGGGGGAGGCAGTCTCAGGATTCAGGGTAGGCTATTTGAGATACGGAAACATTTCTTCTTTCAAAAGGATAGTGAACCTGTGGAATTCTTGACCACAAAAGAAGATGGACACAGGTTTAGATTTTAAGGGTGTTATGGAACCAACCAGATCTTCTCAAAGCATTTTAAGAAAGTCTAAGGTTTTGGAGTAGGTTTGTAGCTTGGGTTGTGGGTGTTGAGGTTGGTTGGTTCGCCGAGCTGGTTTGTTGTTCCACAGATGTTTCGTTACCATATTGGGTAACATCCTCGGTGCAGCCTCCAATGAAGCGTTGGTGTGTTTTCCCACCTGGTTTTGAAATCCTGGAGTCTGTTGAGCTGGATTGCCCCATTTCTGGTTTTCCTTCATAGTGGAGTGTATATGGGAATGAATTCTATGGTTTATTAATGGCTTGCTTCATGGAGGGCCAGGCTTCTAGGAATACCTGTGCCTATCTCTGCTTAGCTTGCCCCAGGATTTTGGTGCTGTCCCATTCGAATTAGTGATTCTCTTTATCGCCATGGATTGAGATGAGTCAGTATTACTTGTGTCTTTTTGTAGCCAGTTGGTGTCCGTGGACCCTTGTTGCAAGTTTCCTTCCTGTTTGTCCGATGCAGTGTTTCTCACGGTCTCTGCAGGGGATCTTGGTCCTGTCAGATGACATTGGTCCCGTCCACGACAGGGAGGGGGTCTTTAGTTCGGGTGAGCAGTTGTCTTAGGGTTGATGGGCTTCAGATTGGTATGACAGGTCGGCACAACATCGAGGGCCGAAGGGCCTGTACTATGCTGTAATGTTCTAAAAAAAAATGTGGGCTTGTGTGCCACTCTGATGCCCAGCAGTCATAGCAGTCATGCAGTTAGTTCTGATGTGTTCCTGATGTAGGGTAGTGAGATGGTAGTGTCAGGGCGTGTACTATGTTCCTGATGTTGTTTGTGTAGGCATCTTCTGACCCAGTTTTTCAGATATCCATTATCCTTGAAAACCTGGAAGAGGTATTCTCCTTCCACTTGGCGTAGTTGTGTGTTGTTGCCCATTTAAACAGTGTTCGCACACAGTTTCGTTTGTGTGTGCTTGGATGGTTCCTTTTGAGGTTCAGTACCTGGTCTGTGTGCGCGGCTTTTCTGTGTACTTTCATTTGGAGTTCCCCATTTGTCTTGCACTATACCATGACGTCCAGGAATGGGAGCTGTTTGTTCTTCTCCTCCTCTCTGGCGAATTTTATTCCAGTGAGGGTGTTTTTTTTAAGTTTGTGTGTCTCCTCTAGTTGGTCCGTTTAATGATGACAAAGGTGTCGTCCACATAGCGTATCCAGTTTTGGTGGATTTGCAGAAGGGCCATCCTTTCTGGTCTTTTGCATCACTGCCTCTGCTATGGATCTGGAGACAGGCAATCCCGTGGGTGTCCCGTTGATTTGTTTGTATGTTTGGCCGTTGAAAGTCAATTGGGTGGTGAGGCATAGGTCCAGTAATTTGAGCATGTTGAATGTGGAGATGGTTTCACTGGGGTCTTGTTCGTGATCCTGTCGTGTTGTCATTGTTTCCCTTGCTAGTGGTATGTCTAGTGATGTAAATGGGGCAATGACATCAAACAATATCATGGTCTCCTCATTATCTATCCTTATGTTTTTGATGGAGTTGAGGAATTCTTGGGCTGAGGGGATTGAGTGGGGTGGCTTGTTGACTAGGTGCCTGAGTCTCCTTTGTAGTTCCTTGGCTAATCTGTGTGATGGAGTGCCTGGTAGGGAGACTATGGGTCTAAGGGGTACTTCTGGCTTGTGCACTTTCAGAAGGCTGTAGAATCGGGTTGTGTTGGTCCCCTCGGGGTTCATTCTTAAGAAGTCTGCTTTGTTGATCTGTCCTGTCTGTTTAAGTCTTTTTAGCGTGTGGAGAATTTTGTTGCCTAGTTGCGGTGTCAGGTCAGTTTGTACTCATTGCTATGTGTTTTCGTCGGCGAGCAGTGCAAAACACATTTAAACATTATCCAGTCCTTTCTGTTATTACGGATGTTTCATTAAGGCGAATTGGCTGTAATGTAATTGATGAATGCTATTCGTAAAATGCAAATTTTCACATTAGTGTGTTGGCTATTATGCAATTCCACCACGAACACTTTAAGAGTTGTAGTGCATGCAGGAATAAAATGTTTACGCCAACAAAGTCTGCACGTCGACATCACATGTTCAGTCCATTTACGTGCTTTGTTGTGAAGTGCTTTTCAAGAAGTATTCCATAATTTTTGGGTTTTTTTGCAAATTATGCTGTGTCATCCATTAGTATAGGAGCACAAAGTAACAAGAAAGTTTACAAAGAAGCGTTCTGGTGAAGATAAAGATAGGCTATAAACACTTGGAGAAGCTAGACGTTATAAAGCATTTGAATGTAATGAAAGAATGTGATGTTGTTTGTGCAACAGGAATAAAGGAGTTTATGTCACACATCATTCGAGGCAGTGCAGAAAAAATTAAAGCAAGCTGTATAGCTGGAAGAAACCAGAGTAGTGAATCTGAGAGATCATGTCCAAAGAAAATTGAGAAGATGGAGCAGCTTCTGGGTGCATGGATAGAAGATCAAACGAAAAAGCAATCTGTGATCAGCTTTTTGCACCAAAAAAGAGAAAACCTTATCAATTATGAAGACCTAGAGGAAAAAAAGCTGAAAATCCTGCAGATATGCCTGCCTTTGGTGCTAATAGTAGTTGGTTTGCTGGTTATAAGGACCACGATGCTTTTCATAACATTAAGTTATATGGCAAAGCAGCCAGTGCAAACGAGGAATGTGCAATGACATTTCCTGCCATAGTGAAAAAATTGATTGAGGAAGAAGGATACAACTTAGGTCAAATTTTCAATTTGGATGAGACAGGTTTATACTGGAAGCGAATGCTATCAAGAACTTACATTTCTAAGAATGTAGCACACACTCTAGGCTTTAAGGTTGTAAAGGATCGTATGACAGTGCTGTTAAATGCCAAATGCTAGTGGAGACTTAAAGCTTAAGCATGTATTGGTGTACCACTCTGCCAACCCACAAGCCTTGAAAGGTTATCTTTGAAAGTCTATTTTAGGAGTCTACTTTAGGTCAAGCGAGAGAGGTTGGATGACAAGGCAAATATGTTTTTGAAAATGGTTTTAAAAATTATTGCAAGGAAAAAAATTGATTTCAAAATTCTCCTCATTCTGGATAATGAGCCAAGCCATTCTCCCATTCTATTGCTGAGCTTTCTAGAAATAGCACTTTGATATGGTTACCTCCAAACACAATCTCTCTCCTTCAACCCATGGACTAGGGTGTAATAGCAAAAGCTTTTAAAGCTTATTATTTAAGGCATACATTTAAAATGCTGGCGGAACTACTGAGGGCGATTATAAAGGATGGGATTCTTCAATTTTGGAACAGCTTGAACATCAAGAATGCATTTGACTTTAATGTGGAGTCCTGAGGTAATGTCAGTAAGGACTGTTTGCATGAAGTTTGGCAAAAGCTTTTTCCATTTTTTATTCATGATTTTAAAGGATTTGAACTGTCAGAGGAGCTCCCAAGAATCAAAGAACATTGTGTTGATCTTGCAAAGCATGTTGGATGTTAAGAAGTGGCGAGCGAGGATGTTGAGACCCATTGGGAATACCTCTCCACAGCTGATCTACAACAACTTGTTGCTGAGGAGGAAATGGAATCTGGAGATGAAGAAGTAGTAGTCCAGGATGCAGCACTACGACAGCTTTCCACTTCCCTTCTGTCTTCTATCCGGAGGGAGGTTGAGAAACGGTTGCAGCTCTTGGAAGACAAAGATTACAATGCAGAAGGCAGCAGGATAGCAGTTTTTGGAATAAGGTCTTATCTGGCAACCTATAAACAGCTGCTTCATGAAAGAAAAATGGCAAAGCAGCAAAAACTAGATGCCTTTTTTTAAGCCAATCACCAAAAACACAATCAGAAGACTATGAACCACAGTCATCTCCTTCTGGATTAATTTTTTTTGACTTAACCCCACAACCACAACAGCACCTAAACGTGATGATGATGATAATGATAATGACAGTGATGACCCGCAGCCCCCGTCTTAACAACTCAGCTACCTCAAAACCACCCTCCTCCCCCCATCAAACTATCTTCAAATATTTTCAAGGTAAAGTGTTAAACTTACTGTATTATTTTATTACTAGATATGAATTTAACATTTATTTAAACCGTGCTGGCCTATGTTAGGTACAAACTGCTACATTTATTTTGATTTTGAGTAATATTTTTGGTGGTCTGTCCCTATTTTTTTCCATATGCCCTGTTATTTTAATTGTGCAATTTTCTATTGCACAAACTCGCACAAGAGCGCAACTACCTTGTTATAGCAGAAAGGACTGTAGTTAAAAACAAATCAAAAGGAAAAAGAACTTAGAATAACTTAACTCTACTGGAAAGCCTCACAGAATAATAGATACAATAACTATTACTAATTAACTGCTCCAATACAGTGACATCTCAAACACACCCCTTGCCAAAAAAGGCAAATGCAGAAAACAGATTTTGTCACATGTAATCCAGCAGCCTAGGAAGAGAACCTCCAGCTTTTGCTGCAATTGAGAGGAGCAGAAACAGTTTCTACTTCATAAAAATACCAGCAACTTATACCAAATCTAAAATCTAAAAAAAAAACAAGAAATCCTGGACTGAGAGAGCTGACCACATTCATCCAGGCTGCTTCTATTGTTCCAACTTTTTTTAAAAAACTACAGAAAAGGTGGCAAGTCAGGTAGAATTTTTCCAGAAATGTAACAAGATTATGAAATTACAAGGGGAACTGCCGAATAAAGCAAGAAAGCCAGGATTTATTCATAGAGTAAATTTCTTAGAGTACAAGACTTTTTTAAATGACTGACAACCAAGTCTGAGTCAGCAATTACTAAAGAGACAAAAAAAAGGCTTAGGATTCTTTAGAACAAAGTAAAAGCAATCTAGTTCCACCTGGTTTTCCAATACAGGAAAAGTTAACTTTATTAATTGTTATGTCAACAAGAAATTTAACAGATACTCTGCTTCCTTACAATAAAATGAAGTAAATCTGGGATTCTGGTGGTACAAAATGCAGTGATTCATATTGTAGTAATTTTGGTCCAACTCTCTGTAATTAGACAGATTTTAAGAGGAATAAGAAAATTCAGAAGAAGCTTTTTCACTCAAAGACCAATAAAAGTGGAGCCTGTTAGCATGGGGAGTAGTTAAAGCCACTAGGACTGAAGCATTTAAAAGGAAATTAGTATGATACGAAGGAGGGAAGGAGTCGATTTAAATAAGAAAATTTGGAGGAATGGTGGAGTATTAACACAAGTATGGAGTGATTGAGCCAAATGGCAGTTCAGCACTATATATCTTACATATTACTATAATTACTCCAGATAAATGTCCTGTAGATCATTGTTATTTCATCTAATTTATTTGCCTCCACTTCTCAAGGTTCTAACCTTGTGCTTATTTCTACAAGTTGCTACTGTTCCACAAAATTGAACAACATCCAACTAGTTACTCTTTTTAACATTAGACTAATCAACAATTTTTTCAATCACCCCAGATAACTTCACAATCAAGCCTTATCTTTTGACCAGTTGAATTCGATATTCTTGCATTTTCTAACAATAGTCACGGGTTGATGACCTTCCTTCCAGCCAGGGATACAAATAGTAAACAACAAAACCCTGGCTTTTTGATTTCAAATTGGATCCAAAAATGAGGGCTTCCAGCTCTGTAATTTGGTGGAGGGTGGGCACTTGCCCAATGAGCTCAAGGAAGCTTTAATATTTTAAAGCCTGATTAGGGTTGATGGGCATTTTTAATTTAATAAATAACTGAGGCCAATGATTCATCAACCTTCAGCCTTTTGGACTAACTCAAAGTCATTTCCCCATCGCATGGAGACTAACAGAAGGTCAATTCCAGAGTCACACTGTACTTGTGTTCTGAAGCTGTAACATGTTGTATTTATGTATCATCCACATACAACGCCCCAAGACAACTCGAGCAGTGCAACTGGATTAAAAAATTACATGAAACCAAGGGAGACACTAAACAGGTGATGAGATCATTGAAGTGGGTTTTAAAATGCAACTTAAAAAGAATGAGGGATGGGGTTGCAGGGGGGGGAATAGTTTTCCAGAGGGAATTTTGAAAATTACAGTTTAGATAGTGAAGGCAGTTACCTAGTGGTATGAAGTAAAAAGTCATGGACTCAAGAACTCAACAAGCATAGAGATCTAAGGGTTATAACATTGTCAGAGGATAAACAGGTAGGGGGCAGCAAGGCCATGCAGAGATCTAAAAACGAGATGAGTTTTTTTTAAAAAGCATAGGATTTCTAGACTAGGAACTAATGTATATAAGTGAGTGAATGGGACTTGCTAAGAGTTCAGAGACAACTCATGTGCTGGATTAGTTTAGAATGGTATCATAGTGGGCCTGCTCTTATGCTGTACCTCAGCTGATGGAAATCTGAAATAAAACCCGTGTTGGAGGAAGTCTGACAGCATCCTTAAAGGGAGAAACAGATTTCATACTTCTGAGTCCAACTCTTCTTGACTCTGAAGACAATGCTCACATGGTTTCTCTCTCCACAGATGCTGTCAGATTTACTGAGTTTTGTCAGCACTTCACTTTTATTTCATCACTGGAATAGTTCAATCAGTTTGTTCATGTTTGGAAAGAGATGAAAGCTTTACTTTCAATGGAGTTCGCTCAGAGTCGTGCCAGTATTCTCCATCTTTTCGCTATAAATTTTGTCTATTAATAGAACCATAAGAAAGTTATGGCACAGAAAGAGGCTGTTCAGCCTGCACCTGTGCCTGCTGAATAAATTAGCCACCCAATCTGTCCTACTTTCCAGTACTTGGTCCCAAACCTTGCAGGTTACGCAGGTTCAGATTCCTTTTAAATGAGTTAAGTGTTACCATTTTAACCACCAAACTGGATACTGATTTACAGACTCCCACCATCCCTCGTCTAATGAAAATATTTTTTCCTCATATCTATTCTAATCCTTCTACCAATCATTTTAAATCTGCACCCCTGGTAAATTGATCTCTGCAAACAGGTCTTTTCCTTGTTCACTGTTCCAATCTGTCATTATTTTATACATGTCAATTAAGCCACATCCCGCAGACGCCTTTGTTTTGAAGGCAACAACTTTCAAGCCTTAGAAATATTCTTCTACGTTTGCCCTTCTCGTATTTAAAAGAAAGTGAACACCATCATAGTCCAAGAGGGTCATCATTTTCTAGTGAGAGAACAGACTGTGGTGAGTTTAACCTGAAGATCACCACACCAAAGGCTTAAGGAATAGATCTTCACGGTGACCACAGCAAGTGTGAAATTAACCCAGTTGTTTGCACACACTGAACCACAAACTTCCAGTCCAGCCAACTGAGCTAACGAAGCCCAAATCATGTCTTTCACATTTAAATCAAAACAATTAATATATTCAATAAGCAGCAAAAGGTGCCAACACCGAGCCCTGTGGAACACCACGAGAAACCATTTTCCATTCACAAAAGCACTGTGCGCCGTTAACATTCATTTCCGGTCACTAAGCCAATTCTGGATCCAACTCACAACATTCCCCTGTTCTCATGGGCTTTCATTTTTCTAACCAGACTGCCATGCAAGTCCTTCTTAAATGACTTACTAAAATCTAGGTAGACAAAATCCATTGTATCGCCCTCAAAAAAAAAATGAGTTTTTCCACAGATAATTCAAAAGCAAATTAACACAACTTTCAATAAAACTGTGCTAACTATCCCCAATTAAACAATGCCTTTCTAAGAAACAATTAATCATATCCCTCAGTAATTGGATCACCAGAGGGACGACTGGCCAGCCTATAATTATTCAAACTACTCCTCACAGCCTTTTTGTAACATGGCACAACCTTTGTAGACCTCTAATCATTTTATACCTCACTTGTATCTAGTACAAATTGAAAAATGATTCCCAGAGTACCAGTTACTTCCTCCCAAGCTTCCTTTAAAAGCCTAAGATACAATTCACCTGGCCTTCGTATTTATCCACCTTCAAGGTGATCAATCGCCCCATATTTCCCCTTCTCATTCTCATTCTCCTTATTTTGTCTAATACTTCACATTCCTCCTCTTTAACGAGGATATCTACATCAACCTTTTCCTTTATGAAGGCAAGAAACAAAACACTTGCTCAAAAACCTGCCCACATCTTCTGCATCCATGTACATGTTACTAAATACACCTGGTAGGTCTCAAGCTTGTTCCTTAATCATCTTGGCTCATAAAGTGCTGATAAAATTTCTTTGGATTTTCCTTAATTATACAGGTCAATTGTTTTTTGTATGCTCTCTGTTTCTCTAAATTTCCTTTTTCACCTTACCCTTCTACCTTCTACACCCCTCTTAAGTTCCCTTTTTTTTTGAGATTGTCACAAACTCTGTTTTTCTGCTTTATCTTGCCCTTTATAGTGCTGTATAACCAGGGGCCGTAGGTTTGACAGTATCACACTTTAATTTAACTTGCAAAGTTATTTTATAGATAAATTTTGGAAGTATTTTACATCTGTACACCAAAAAGTAGATTTATGCCCCAGCCTTATGATTAAGTTGTTCTCTTCACAAAGAGACTAGAAGCTGCGGAAGTGTTATGGTTCTCATGGTATACTTCCTGCAATCTGTGTAAATATCCTATCTGTTCGCATTATTTTCTTTGTTTTTAAAAACTAAGAAACACAGCTTTATAGTAATCAAATTAGCCAAAAAATCCTTTAGTTCATTCCTAATTCTGTATTTTTTTTATAAAAAAATCAGGAAGTTAGGATAACATAGCAAGTCAGGTAGAGCATTTCCAACGATAAGTAATACAATTATAAAATGTTACCCGGACACCAATGAAACAGAGAGTCAACTGCGTTGTTGTCCAAGATGGGAATTTATGCATTAAGTAAACTTTATGGGCCTCCTAAATCTTCCCTAGATCCCAAACTTCTTACAGCTCAGGTCTAAAGAAAAGATGTTCAGCTTGCAACAAATGCAATTGACGAGACCCATGGACAAAAAAAAGACCTGTTGCTACAGACACATTGTGCAAAAATGACAGGGACAACAAATGTGAAGTGAAAAGCACAATGAACAGAGAGATAGTGAGTGACGCATACTCAATTTCAAAAAAGATCATAAAATGTGAGGCTGGATGAACACAGCAGGTCAAGCAGCATCTCAGGAGCACAAAAGCTGACGTTTCGGGCCTGGACCCTTCATCAGAGAGGGGGATGGGGAGAGGGAACTGGAATAAATAGGGAGAGAGGGGGAGGCGGACCGAAGATGGAGAGTAAAGAAGATAGGTGGAGAGAGTATAGGTGGGGATAGGTCAGTCCAGGGAAGACGGACAGGTCAAGGAGGTGGGATGAGGTTAGTAGGTAGATGGGGGTGCGGCTTGGGGTGGGAGGAAGGGATGGGTGAGAGGAAGAACCGGTTAGGGAGGCAGAGACAGGTTGGACTGGTATTGCGATGCAGTGGGTGGGTGGGTGGGTGGGTGGGTGGGGGGGAAGAAGAGCTGGGCTGGTTGTGTGGTGCAGTGGGGGGAGGGGACGAACTGGGCTGGTTTAGGGATGCAGTAGGGGAAGGGGAGATTTTGAAACTGGTGAAGTCCACATTGATACCATTAGGCTGCAGGGTTCCCAGGCGGAATATGAGTTGCTGTTCCTGCAACCTTCGGGTGGCATCATTGTGGCAGTGCAGGAGGCCCATGATGGACAAGTCATCTAGAGAATGGGAGGGGGAGTGGAAATGGTTTGTAATCTCTTCAAAAAAGATCAATCAGTTTGAATAGAAATGATGCTTGAAGGCTACTGTGGGATATAGAGTACTTCCTCACAATGAGGGAACTGTAGGATACAATCACCCTGACTACTTTTAAGCATATTCTACAAGTGGTGCCCAGAATGGAAGAGGAAAGGTATCTCTAATTAACTTCTTTGGCTAAAGAAGATTCACAATACAAGATGTGCCATGAACACGCACACACACACACAAACACGCAGACTAAGATAACAAAGTGTGGAGCTGGATGAACACAGCAGGCCAAGCAGCACAAAAGGAGCACAAAAGCTGACATTTCGGGCCTAGACCCTTCATTAGAAAACGCTAAATTCACACACTAAATTGTATTGAGATTACTGACAGTCCAAGACTATTGTGCACTGCCACGGCACCATGACTTTAACATCAATAATGAAAGAAAAGTTGCCATAAATATTTTCAACTACAATATACTCAGTCAGCTTTTATGCCACTCAGTCATTACTTATTTACATCCTTATACATCATCACCAGTAAAAAGAGCAAGTCCAGTCTTAACGATTAGTTTTATTCCAGTACATTTGCGCTATAATTTGGGATGGTGCCACTGATTCTCATCGATTTTGAACTTCACATATACAAACGGATTGGGGCAAAATGCTTATGCACAAACGTTCACTAACAACAAAAAACTGGAAGAAATTGCTAAAACAGTAAATACAGATTCAACAGAAACACAGAACCAGACCATTAAGCCCAACAGCTCTATGTCAGCAATCATACTCCACACAAGCCTCCTCCTTATTTCATCCAACTCGGTGTGGATATCCTACTCTCTTCTCCTTCATGAACTTACCTAGTCTTCTCTTAAAACATATATGCTACATTAGAGTTGATCCACTGAAAGGGATAGGCAGTTCTTGATCCAACAAGACTTTGGAGTTTTATTGAACTGTGAAAGTCGACATCCCAGTCGAGAAACTGGATAAGAAATTAAGTTTACAAGGGAAAATTGTATCCTTATGAGTATGAATGTTAAATTCTCCAAAGACGGTGAAATACTGGTTAGGGAAACAGCTTCACACCAGGACTCAGTTAAGTCCTGTAAGAGTCTACAAAATAGGGTCTGAATAGCAATACAGAACTTCAACAGATCCAGAGGATAGTGGTTAGTGTGGTGGCCATCACAGAGGTGGTGGTGCTGGGGAAGCTGCAAGGTCTGAAAGTGTGTAAATCACCCAGATCAGATGGATTACACCCTAGAGTTCTGAAGGAGATAATTGAGGAGATTGTGGAGGCATTAGTCATGAACATTCAGAATCACAAAAGTCAGGGAGGATTGGAAAACGGCCAACGTAACACCCATTTTTATTTGGAGAGAGGGGCAGAAGACAGGAAACTACAGGCTGGTTAGCTGACTTTAGTTTGTTGATAAGATTTTAAGTGTTTACTATTTAGGCTGCGATTGTGGAGGTACATGGTAAAATAGGGCCGAGTTAGTATAGCTTCATCAAGGGCGTCATTTTTGACAAATCTGCTAGAATTCTTGGAGAAGGTAACGAGCAAGTTAAATTAAGAAGAGCCAGCGGGCACAATCTATTTGAAATTCCAGAAGGCCTCTGCTGTGATGTGGAGGTGCCAGAGTTGGATTGAGGTGGATAAAGGTCAGAAGTCAATTGGCACCAGGTGTATCTGAAGTCACAAGCTTACAGAGAACTGTGCCTTCATCAGGTGAAATGAAGAATAGCATCCAGGCACCAGAATTTATAGGCAGAGAGATCAACAGATTATACAAGTGCTGTGAGTGGAGTGTCGAATAATAAATCTCTGCAGGTGATAAAAGTGTCAGACAGAGTGAGTAAAGTGTCAACAGCTGAATAGTAAGTGAAGGGTATGACCATAATCCAATTAATTGGGGAATAGAGATAATTACAAAACATTAAAATAAAGTGGTGCAGGAGACAAACCAACTGGCTGGAATAATGTGATAGATATAAAAGAGTTGCATGCCAAGGGTCTAACCAAAGTAACAAATAATCCAAAACTGTACAAACTAATTAAAGGTAGAGAGATCATAACAAGTTATCAAGGTGGCAGTGTTAAAACAGGACAGCAAGGAAGGTTCTGCCAAATAGAGAACAGCATGGTGGGGTTACTCGTTGCGCAACATGTACCCAGTTCACAGCTGACACCATCTTCATGGGTATGGAACTTGGCTGTCAGTTTCTGCTCGGTGATTCTGCATTGTTGTGCATCTCAAAAGGACACTTATCCGAAGATTGGAGGTTGAATGCCCATGACTGCTAAAGTGCTCCCAATGGGGAGGGAATATTCCTGTCTGGCAATTTATCTGTTACCATAGCATCTGCACGGCCTCACCAATGTACCATGCCTCAGGGATCCTTGCCTGTAGCATACAAGATAAACAACATTGGTTGCCTCTGGCTGAGTCACAAGTGCCTGCGATGAACGTGGTTGGTGGTTTTCCCACATGATGCAAGTATCAATGTTGATGATCTAATTTGTCTTGCATATGTTGTCGTGGCAAGGTTGTGTCACACTGTGGTCGAAGTTGCCCTGAAATCTGGGTAATTTGCTGTGAATGAAGGTCTGTTTAAGGTTTGGCAGTTGTCTGAAGGTGAGAAGTGGGGGCAAAGGAATGATTTTAGCAAGATATTCAGAATCCATGGTGTTAGAGATCCACATACGAAGGCACAGAAGATTAGCCAACCGGCAGAATATAGAGAGTGGGGATAAAGGGTCTTTTTCAGAATGCCAGCCAGTGACTAGTAGAGCTCCACAGGGGTCCATGTTGAGACCACAACAATTCACATTACATATTAACAATCCAGATGAAGGATCTTCGCAAAGGGGATGTGGCTGGTTGCAGAAGATGCAAAGGTAAACAGAGGGCCTGGTAGTGTTGCAGAAGTGGGGAGGCTGGAGAAGGACTTGGACAGGCTTGAAGAGTGGGCAAAAAAGTGGCAGGTGGAGTACAATGTTGTAACATTCAAGATTAGTCACTTTGGTAGGAAGAATAGAAGCATAGACTATTTTCTAAATGGGGGAAGGTTTTCAGAAATCTGAAGTACAAAGGGACTTAGGAGGCGTAGTTCAGGATTCTTTTCAGGTTAACGTGCAGTTTCACTTGACAATTAGGAAGGCAAGTGTGATGGTAGCAAGGCAAGTGCAATCTTAGCATTTATTTCGACAGCACTAGAATACAAGAGCAGGCGTGTCCTACTCAGGATATAAAAGACTCTGGTCGGATTGCATTTGGGATATTTTGAGCAGTTTTGGGACCCTATCTAAGGAAGAATGTGCTGACCCTGGCAGGATTCCAGAGGAGGTTTACAAGAATGATTCCGGAGATGAAGGGCTGTCACATGAGGAGCGGTTGAGGGTCTGGGTCTGGGTCTGTAAGCCATAGAATTTAGAAGGAAGAGGGGGATCTCATTAAAACTTGCAGAATACCAGGAGGCGTGGGAAAGGGTAGACATGAAGACAATGTTTCCATGAGATCCAAGGACACAGCATCAAGTGTGAACGAATGACCTTTTACAATTGAGATTAGGAAGAATTTCTTCAGCCGGAGGACAGTGAACCTGTGGAACTTATTGCTGCACTTGTTGCAGGTTGCTACTCTGAAAATGATCCCTCTAGCCCAACCTTATCTTCTATTAGCATGAATAGAGAATTCAATAGCTAATGATTATTTTAATCAGCTAGTTTGGAATATGTTATGACAAATGATCGGGCAAGGTAGCACCTCCTTATTGGAGGACACTTCCATTGAGCCACAACAGCCTTAAATTCTAATGCTCTGCTGACTGAGCTTGTCCAAGATATAGCTCTCTATATGTGCTAATATGTTATTCCAGCTCCCCCCCCCCCGCCAAAATATTGGACTCTTATCTTATTAAGAGACGTTACATGCCCCTTAACTACATCTTCAACAGCGGTTGTAAACAGCTTAGGCTCGAGCATTGATTCATGCAGCACTCCATTCTTCCAGCTTGCTATCCCATAAACATCCTACTTATTCCTGCCCTGGTTTCTGTCCATTAGTCAATCCTCAACCCACACAAACGTATTATCCTCAATCCCATGAGTCTTAATTGTGGGTAATAACCTGTTGATTTCAGAGTAGGAGTAAGCAACTGGCATTTCAACCTATTCAATAAGGCTAATATGACCTGACTGTGGTCTCAACACCCTTGTCTATACAACTCAACTTTGAATAAATTCAATGACCCAGCCTGCATTATTTTCTAGGAAAGGGAATTCCACAGACTAACAACCCTTTAAAGTATTGGCAAACATCCATAGATCGGGTTGTGGATGAGGTTGTTGATTTGCTCGACGAGCTGGCTTATTTTTGTTCAGACGTTTTGCCATCATGCTAGGGGACATCACCAGTGGAGTTTCTGATGAAGCAATGTCTTGCTACTCGCTTGGAATTCATACTGTCCAGACAGTAGCCATCCTTCCAGAGCTCTTTCTTAAATTACCACCGTGAATATCTATTCCTATCTTTACTTCTTAAAAAGTCGTTTTTTGACCCCACTTCTGATCATCTACTCTAAAATCCTATTCTATGGCTCAGAACCAATTTTTGTTTGACAACAATCGTAACATCTACAAAAACTCACTGTATAATCTCATTATCCAAGTTGTTTTCCTAAGTGACAGTTCTACAAAATACTTCCTAATTCCAAAAGCCAGGCAAAAGTGTACAATATTTATAAACCTGTACTCAATTCTGCCTTGTGCAGACAACCACCAATCCAATGCCAAGTAATAAGGTGTAATTCCATGTTGGAGCTAATATAAACATGTCTGTCTGTTTTAAGAAAATTCCTGATCAATTGGTTAATTTCACTCACAACAATAAAAGGTCATCAAGCTGATCGCCAGTGAATAAGAAACACAAAAACCAGTGCTCCCACACAGACCAATTCCAAAGCGACCAGTGATTTTTTTTCCCCCATTTATTTACAGGATATGGGCAACTCTGGCGAGGCCAGCATTTATTGCCCATTCCTAGTTGACCTCAAGGTGGTGATGGTGAGCTGCCTCCTTGAATTTCTGTAATCCAATTGCTGTGTGGGCCCACAAAGCAGTTGGAAAGGGAGTTCCAGAATTTTGACCCAGCAACACTTAAGGAACAACGATATATTTCCAAATCAGTGGACAGTGACAAGGAGAGTGACTTGTAGATTAACTTGCACGTGGTGGTGCTCCTATATCTGCTGCCCATGTCCTTCCACATGACAGTGGTCATGGGTTTCGAAGGTGTTGAGGAGCCTTAGTGAATTTCTGCTTATAGATGGTACACACTGCTGCTAAGCATCAGTGGTTGCAGGAATGTTTGTAGAGGTGGTGCCAATCAAGTGGGCTGCTTTGTCCTGAGTGTTTTTGGAACTGCTGTCACCCCGGTATCTGGGAATTATTCCTTCATTCTTATTACCTGTGCCTTGAAGATGGTGCTGCAGCTATTTGCTGCATGATTCTTAGCAATTGGCATGCTACTATAACCGCAGTACTCATATGTTCAATTTCTGGCCAATGGTAACCTCGTAGAATGTTGACAGTGAGGGATTCAGTGATGATAATACCATTGGATGCCAAGGGTCAATGGCTAGATTCGCTTTTGTTGGAGATGGTCATTGTCTGGTACTTGCATAATATGAATGTTACTTGCCACTTGTCAACTGTAACCTGGATATTGACCAGATATTGCTACGTTTTGGCACAGACTGCTTTAGTATCTGAGACATTGCAAATGGTGATGAACACTGAGCAGTCAACGAACATCCCCCTTCTGACTTTATGGTGGACAGAAGTTCATTGATGAAGCAGCCGAAGATAGGTGGGCCTAGGATACTGCTCTGAAGAACTCCTGAAAACATGTCCTGGACCTGAAATGACTGACCATTAACAACACAAACATCTTTCTATGTGCCAAGTGTGACTCCAACCAGCACAGAATTTTCCAACTCATTCCAATTGACTCAAGTGTTACTAAGGCTCCTCGATGCCACACTCAGTCAAATGTGGCCTTGATGTCAAGAGCAATCAATCTCACCTCACCTGATGTAAATACATTCAGTTCAGGTGACCACTGATGACACTTTGACTTAGCTATGATGCCACTAAACAGCCAGTCAACAATTCCTGTTATACGGAGTCATGGAAAATAGTTAATAAACATAGAAAGTGCTGGAGAAATTCTATACATTTGGTAGCATTGCTGGAAAGAGAATCAGAGTTAACACTGAGTCTAACAATTTTACTTCAGAATGAAGAATCCTGACGGGAGTCAATTCATTTCGAAGAGATGAAATGAAGGGAAAAGTTGTACAGTGAGAGTTGCAGTTTAGTTATTTTTCTTTACCTCACAAGTACATCAGTAACTGTTGAGCCCTCTACCTGGCATCTGCCAGGACCAGTCTGAACCAGTAGGTTTGGACAGCTACTCTTTCAACAGCTAAGAGTTGAATAGTGGTATACTGACAGAGGCAGCTAGAAGAGATTATACTCACTGACAACAAAATATACCAGTATGTTTTGTTTCCCACTATCTGCTTGAAATAATGAACCATATATCTCTACTCCTTCCCCTTCAAATTCCTGTATTTCCATGTCTGAATTCTGTTCCACATTCCCCTTCACCCAATGATTCCACTAAACGTGTCACCACCTCTCAAATCCTTCTTTCTTTCCTTCCCTTTTAATTTTCCCTCACTTTTCTATCCTAAGTCTCTCTCATCCCCTCCTTCAAATATCTCAGTTGAAACATGACCTGCATACAAAAAAGTAATATACACTGATACACTCACTGCTAGGATTTTACTTGACATACATGTAGAAAAAGTATAAATGAAAACACTCTTGAAAACAGTTTAATAAGTAAGACAGGCAAAGATCTGACTGCTTAGTCAACATCTCTTCCCCTCCAGTGTTAAGTAATTGTCATATTAAATAAGGTGAGATTCCCTCCCATCAGGAATGGAACAGTGAGAAACAGTAAAGAAAAACACAAAAAAGGTAACAAATTAGAAGCCTGCAAAGGCTCAACAGAAGTAATTTCTGTGGTTTGTAGCAGTTCTTCAACTCAATAACAAAATGTAATTATTTTCACCATTTATTTAACTGAACTTACAATCTTTACAAAATCAGCAAAACTTAAAACACAAGTCGCTGTCTTCTCACAACTAGCATTGTTTGAATGCTTAAATGCCAAGATCATGCATGAAAACTCTAAATCGGTTTCTACAATTTTCAGGACCAGATACAAGGGCCAGGCAGCTAAACAAAGAAACCAGTGAGCCACATTTCGAGAAAGTTGCATATAACTCACATCATCCCTATTGCCCATTTTTAAGATCAGGTTTGCACACAGGCACACACACACACACAAAACGCTCCTTCCCTGTAAAGCGGTTGCATGCTCCATACACAATGCCCAATTACTCAAACAGATTTCTCCTATTCCAACTGCAATTTAGTACTTGCAGCGAAAGTACCAAGTTGCTGGGAAGTTGCAAATGCGAGGTTTTGCACTTTAGAAAAGAAGAATACAGGCATGGACTATTTTCGAAATGGTGAGAAAATTCGTAAAGCAGAAGTACAAAGGGATCTGGGAGTGTTGGTCCAGAATTCTCTAAAAGTTAACTTGCAGGTAGAGTCCGTGATTAAGAAAGCAAACGTAATGTTGCTGTTTATCTCAAGAGGGTTGGAATATAAAAGCAGTGAGGTGCTTCTGAAAGCTTTTTAAAGCTCTAGTTAGGCCCCATTTAGAATACTGTGTCCAATTTTGGGACCCACACCTCAGGAAGGACATACTAGCCCTGGAGACTGTCCAGCAGGGATTCACACGGATGATCCCTGGAATGGTAGGTTCAACGTATGATGAACGGCTAAGGATCCTGGGATTGTACTTATTAGAGTTTAGAAGGTAGAGGGGAGATCTAATAGAAACTTACAAGATAATGTATGGCCTAGAAGGGGTGGACGCTGGCAAGTTGTTTCCGTTAGGCGGGGAGACCAGAACCCGTGGGCACAGCCTTAGAGTTAGAGGGGGTAAATTTAAAACAGAAATGAAATGACATTTCTTCAGCCAGAGAGTGGTGGGCTTGTGGAATTCATTGCCACGGAGTGCAGCGGAGGCCAGGACTTTAGATGCCTTCAAGGGAGAGATCGAAAAATTCTTGCTCTCACAAGGAATAAAGGGCTACGGGGAGAGTGCAGGGAAGTGGAGGTGAAATGCCCATCAGCCATGATTTAAATGGCAGAGTGGACTCGATGGGTCGAATGGCCTTACTTACACTCCTATGTCTTATGGTCTTAATATGAAGGATTATAAAGCCATTAGATAACATAAGACCTGGAGATATACATGGATAGCCTAATGTTATTTAAGCTTTCTCAGTCACTGAACATCAGACATTTATACCTGACTCACGACAGAACTTTCAAATATAACATCTCATATGAATTCTTTGAATAAATTACCATCTCCAAACAAAGAGTAAATTGTCCCAATATTGTAAGCGATGTGAAACTACATCCAGGAGTTCAAAATGTCAAAGATCCACGAAAATGATGAATTTTTAAGATGTCAAATTCCATTTATATCAACAGACAATAGCTCATGCACACATTAATTTGCAGCTTATACACCACATCCAATTTACTTCCACTGAATACTCCTAATTCTGACGAGTTTAAGTCAGCAGACTCTTAGCCATAGTGCTAGTTAGACCAGTTTTTATATCAATACAAATTTCATGCCAGAGGCATGTTACAGATTGCAAGAGATATAACTGTGGAACAATTCTGGTATAAACTGCTTCTCCCACTCACAGCTTGCCTTTGCATTGGATTGCTCACTGCAGGAGATTCAAGCTTTAATGCTGCAACTGCCTGACCTCCTCCACAAGCTTTAACAAATATTGATATACTTCTCAAATTTCATATACAAGCTTAGAGGGAAAAGATAGAATGCAAATACATATCATACAAATTACTAGCTATATTCAGTAGTGCTCTTTTAGCAATGTAAACATTACTGATTCAAAAGCTCTACCTCATGTGTATGTACACAAAGCACTGACAAAAAAGTTACTCCACATTCAGAAGTAGTCCTCAGAAGCAAGTATATTTAATTCACAACATTCCATAACTTTGAATGGAACACAAATTCAGGGCCAAGCCCTAACAAACTTTCAACTATCTTAGAACCAAGAACATTACAAGTTGGTTAAGTCTGTTAATTCTTTTCCATCAGTGAATGACAAAGGTTTCACCAGATCTGAAGTAATATATGTCAGAAGATAGGCATGACGATATCAATGAAAATAAAAAGCCACACACATAAAGTCGCCACAGCTTGTAAACCAGGTCCAGCAGACATGAATCAGAATCCAACAGTCTGGGCAAATAATCAGTTCACAAAATTAATTTTAAAAAAGTATCTCTCTAACTGCATATACCTCACGGACAGACAGAAAGAATGATTTGAGTTAGTACGGCAAGTATAAAAATCTTTCATGTACCAAAGTTGCCTTCAGCACCAAGGAAATCAGTCTCCTAGTTGACAGGAAAACAATAATTCGGGTCTAAATTGCTTCTCCCACACTCATCTCAAGAATGGAAAAAACAGAAAAAGTTGTAAATACTGAAAAGGTTGTTAGCCTAAAACATTAACTGCTTCTCTTCCTGCAAATGCGACCTAAACCGATTCTGCCAATATTTGCTTTTATCAAACACTGATATATAACCAAAGATCCAGAAGTTTCACTTTATTACCTACCATCTCGTAATTCAAGCCGCTGTGTATATACATCAATATAAGAGCACCACATGACCAATACAAAACTGCAGCTCCACAGTGAATCCTGCATATCAAATGTGAGAAACAACATTCTTGTGCTCAAAACTGCTCCCAGCTCACGAAGTAATATTACCAGAGAGAATCTCTCATAGACCACTACAATGCCAAAATACAAACGATATTGTTTGGTACAGACCCAACTGCAGCAATGCTCAATCGCCTTTAAGACGTCTGCCAACGTCGAACAATGCACATCTGAGACCATAATCCACTGTTGGAAGGTTTAGCTTGGGCTAATATTTCTTGTAATTAGTACTTACTCTACAATGCCTGTCTCATGCTTATAGCAAACTGCCTGTCTGCCTGACATATGGTCAGAAACTTCAAAAGCTAAATTAACCTCAATCATATTCATGATGGAGCTATTAGGATTATTCCAGGCAAAGGAAAAAGAAACATTAGCCAAGTTTCCTGATCCGCACAATTGTCCAGTGACCCCTGCTGGTTGTTTATACTTTGTGCGGATTTTTTTGTATAGATGTCAGGCTCAGTTCTGAAAACCCATCCCTGTCACACAGCACAACAATCACCAACGCAGTTTCCTAATCTGAAGGATGGTCACTAGTAGAGTCATTTCAGGGGTTCACGGTGCCTGTGAAATTCCAGCAAGTTGTCACATTCAGGAAAAGACGTCAAAGGAGTCGGCTGAAAATAAAACCCTGTAAAGCTTCTACATTGCGCTTTCGGGCTATGAACAATTTCTCAAACAACTTCGATTTCTTACACTGTCCGCTGGAATGAAAGACAGCAGGAAAACTCTAGATCCATGCCCCAATGTGACAGAAGGCGATGCAAACACTGGCACCAGCCTTCGCAATGTCTAAGGAAGTCTATATATGTGAGGGAAGGGATGCCAGGCTTCTGCTTGGAACACTGAAAGACAGTGCAGCAAGCACAGACCCACCAAGCCTCCACACTGCAGGCTGACTGTAAACAAACAGCAGTTGGAGGGAGACCCTATGCTCACGAGCCACAGTAAGAGAAGGGAAATAAGGGGACGTGCTCTGCATTCACAGACGAGGAAGGAGCGGGCTCCTGGAACTACTGCAAAGCTGGTGCTGGCTGGGAGCCTCGGCTTGCCATTCAGACTCGCAACCACCTCGTATTCCCACCCGTCGCCCACCTTCATCCGCTCGGATTCACCCCAGCCGCGGCCTAGGCGTCTCTCCATTACCCTTCTCACTGACAGTGAAATTATACGAAACCCCGCTCCAGAGGCTTCGGGCCTCGGCGGGGAGAAGATTCAGCCTCTGCTGCTGCTGCCGCCGCCGCCGTCCCCCAGGCTCTCCCTCCCTCACCAACACCCCAGCAGCCGAATCATTCTCGGTACCTGAGTGAGAGAAACAAGCGCCGCCATCTTCGCCGCGGAGCAGCACCCGCGCTCAGACCGGGCTTTTGGTTGTGGTTGGGAGTGTTGGTGAAACGCATGCGCGCACGGGCGGCGTCCGCGCACGCACACAGCCGGGGCGACGAGCCTGACGCGCCGCCTGATCACCAAGGGGGTTCGCGCGCGCTGCACGAGCACCGATTGATGTTGCCTTTTGCCATGTGTTTCCAGAAGCTGCTGTCAAGGCATTGAACCACTTGAGGAAGCAGCGTGTCCCATTCTCAGTAAAGCATCACTCTCAAAAACCGGCTTCGAAAAATAACAAATACACAAATCATCCAGAAGCAGAAAAGAACATTGATACAAAAACAGAAAAAGCTGGAAATACTCGGTGTTCAAACAAAAGGTCGTTAACCTAAAATGTTACCTCCGTTTATTATCTCCCCACTGCTGAGCATTTGAATATTTCCACCAAGCTGTGCACTGTGATGGTTACATTTAGCATCGGACACCTCGTGGCGGTATGTGCAAGTCCATCCACCACTAATTTCGCATTTGTCGATGTTCCAAGACCGCTGTTAAAATTCTGAAATTTTCTACCCTGTATCATGGGTGGAGCAAAATCACCCCAAGGACTACAGCAATGCATTCAGAAGGTCCCCCAACACCACTTCAGGGCATCCAGAGAAGGATATTAATGATCAAAGGATACTGTGTCACCCATAGGATTAGGAAGAACTGCCCATCTAGGTCCGAAACGTCAGCTTTTGTGCTCCGAAGATACTGCTTGGCCTGGTGTGTTCATCCAGCTTTACACTTTGTTGCCCTATTAACCACATTGTGTTACCCACCTCCTCAGAAGTGACATAGACATAGAAGCAAAGTACTGTGGCACCTGAAAACCTGAATTAAAAACCTAAAATTACATGGCGCAAAAATTTCAGCAGGTCAAGTAGCCAATCCTGAAGTAAGTAATATTCAACTAAAAACATTAGTGCTAATAATGTATTTATTAAGTGATAGAAGCATCAGAAAAGATGTCACAAGTAATTTGCAGAATCCTCAGTGCCAGATTGAGGAAATCTCAGTTATTTATAACTGTTTATTCCTGTCTGTCACAAAGGCAAAATGGGTGGACCAGTCCATGCCTTACAAAGGAAGTATGAAATAGTATCCAATCCAAGGAAGAAGCATACAGAATGGCCAAGAATAACAGTAAATCTAAGGCATGGGAGCAGTTTAGAATTTAGCAGAGAAGGACCAAGGGATTGATTAAGAAAGGGGAAAATACAATACAAAAGTAAGCTTGCAGGGAACATAAAGATTGATATTAAGAGTTTCTATAGGTACTTGAAGAGAAAGAGATTGATAAAAACAAATGTAGGTCCCCCTACAAACAGAAACAGGGGAATATATAATAGGGGACAAAGAAATGGCTGAGCAACTGAATACCTACTTTGGTTCTGTTTTCAGAAATTACGACACAAATTAGACACCAGAAATGTTGGAGAAGGCAAGATTTAGTTAGAGGGAAGAGCTGAGGGAAGTCAATATTAGCAGAGAAATGGTGCTGGGAAAATCCCTCTGATTGAAGGCAGTTAAATCCCCAGGCCTGATAATCTACATCCCAGAGTACTTAAGAAAGTGGCTCTAGAAATAGTGGATGCATTGGTGGTCATCTTTTCGGATTCTATAGACTCTGGAATAGTCCCTGTAGATTGGAGGGTAGCTAATGTCACTCCAATAGTCCAAAAGAGACGTAGACAGAAAACAGGGAATTAAAGACCAACAAGCCTAACATTGGTAGTGGGGAAAGTTCTCAAATTGATTATTAAGGATTTCATAGCAGAGAATTTAGAAAGCAGTGGCAAGATCATCTGAGTCACCATGGATTAATGAAGGGGAAATCATGCTGGACAAATCTGTTGGAATTCTCTGACGATGTAACTAGTAGAGTTGACAAGAGAGAGCCAGTCGATGTAATATATTTGGACTTTCAGAAAGCATTTGACAAAGTCCATATAAGAGATTAATATGCAAAATTAAAGTGCATGGAATTGGGCAAAGTCTATTGAGGTGGAAACTGGTTGGCAGAGAGGAAACAAAGAGTAGGAATTAATGGATCCTTTTCAAATTGACAGGCAACAACTAGTGGGATGCCACAGGGATCGGTGCTGGGATGTATTAATGATTTGGAAGAGGGAACAAAATACAACATCTCCAAGTTTGCAGATGACACCAAGTTGGGTGGGAGGGTGAAATGTGACGAGGATGCAGAGATCCTTCGGCATGACCTCAACAGGTTGGGTGAGTGGGCAAATCATTGGCAGATGCAGTATTTTTGGATAAATGTGAGGTTATTCGCTTTGAAAGCGAAAACAAGAAGGCAGGTTACTACCTGATTGGCTGTAAATTGGGAGAGGAGAGCATGTAGTGGGACCTGGCTATCCTTGTGCACCAGTCGCTGAAGATAAGCATGCAGGTGTAGCAGGTAAATGGTATGTTGGCCTTCATTGCAAGAAGTTTTGAGTACAGGAGCAGGGATGTGTTGTTGCAGTTGTGCAGGGCATTGGTGAGGCCACACCTAGAATATTGTGTACCATTTTAGTCCCCTTTTCTGAGGATGTTCTTGCTCTCAAGGGAGTGCAGTGAAGGTTAGCCAGGCTGATTTCAGAGATGGCAGGACTGGCGTATGAGGAGAGATTGACTAGGTTTGGATTGTTTTCACTAGAGTTCAGATAAATGAGGGAGAGATCTCAGAGACTTATAAAATTCTAACAGGACTAGACAGGGTAGATGTAGGGAGGATGTTCCCAATGGTGGATGTGTCCAAAACCAGGGGTCACAGTCTGAGAATTCAGGGTAGACAACTTAGGACGGAGATGAGGAGACATTTCTTCACCCAAAGAGTGGTGAACCTATACATTCATTACCACAGCAAGTAGTCAAAATGTTGACTGTGTTCAAGAGGCGAATATAGTATTTGGAGCAAATGAGAGCACAGGTTTGGGGAGAAAGCAGGATTAGGCTATTGAGTTGGATGATCAGGCATGATCATGAAGAATGGCAGGGCAGGCTTGAAGAGCCAAATAACCTCCAGCTGCTCCTGCCTTCTATGTTTCTGAAAACAGTGAAATTGACAGGAAGGAAAAGACCAGCAGCTTCATCAAACCTAAGCATCCTATTAACAAGTCTGAGATAAGAAAGCAGAAGAGTCATAAAGATGGACAACACAGAAACAGATCCTTTAGTCCAACTCGTCCGTGATGACCAGAAATCCTAAATTAATCTAGTCCCATTGGCCAGTATTTGGCCCATATCCCTCTAAACCTTTCCCATTCATGTACCCATCCAGATGCCTTTCAAATGTTGTAACTGTACCAGCCTCCACTACTTCCTCTCGCAGTTCATTCCATACGTGCACTGTCCTTTGCATATAAAGGTTGCCCCTTAGGTCCCTTATTAAATCTTTCCCCTCTCACCTGAAGCTTATAACCTCTAGTTTTGGACTCCCCCACCCTGAGGAAGACACCTTGTCTATTTACCCTATCCTTGCCCATCATGATTTTATAAACCTCTGTAAGGTCACCCCTCAGCCTCTGAAGCTCCAGGGAAAATAGCCCTAGTCTATTTAGCCTTTCCATATAACTCAAATCCTCCAACCCTGGCAACATCCTTTACAGAAAATAAAGTAAATCTTTGTCAATAGAGAAAAAAAACATTTTTCAGAGGCTCTGTATCATTCATTAACTGAGGGGATCAAAACCGAATTATTCCTTCTTGATTCTTGTTGAAGAACAGCACTGCTCTTTATATTGGCTCAGACTAGAAATGCATCTTAATTCTCATTTGTGTTTCTTTAAATTATTTTGTTATACACTCTGCACAAGTCATGAATCTTCACAGTCCATTTCCTAAACCACCTCAGCCTGTTTCCTGCTCAACAGACCAGTTTGGAACCCTACACCGTACAGAAATGCATGTTTTTAGCCCAATGTACATATATATTCTGTTGGTTCACATTATATGTCATCTCCTAGACCCATTTTCACATCACTTTCTTGCTCAATTCAAATCTTTGTGTCATCCATGACTTGTACAGAGTTCCTCAAAAACCTTCACCCAGATGTTTAATATACAGATATGTCTCTTTTCTCCTGTCATTTCTGAAGGTTGGGCATGGACTTCCATTGGATGGAAGTCAATGGATTCCCATTCAAGCTTAAGGGAAACATAACAATGGTTTGCAATTGTCTTCTATAGGGTAGCTGGCCAAGAAACTCTTCTGCTTGTATGGCCTTCCATATTGCAGATATATTGGAAGAATTTACCAACTGACAATCAGCTTGTTTGACCTCTTTAGGAACATACAATCCATGGCCAACAAATCTTGGTATGGGAGTCAAATGCAAACTTATGGCCAAAGGTAGTGACATTAGCACTATGCTGTAAGAGCTCCCTGCTAATAGAGGAATAGTGAGGAGTAAACATTCTCACACCAATGCCTAAAGTCTACAAGAATGCAATCAATTCTTTATCCAATCCAAGATCTGTCCACTTAAACCTCTTACATAAATTGGGCTTTATAGCACTTTGTCAAGTTTTTTTTGAAGATCCAAGCACACAGTATAAGTCATCACTATCAATATCCTCAACACAGGAGTCTAGCAATGAGCATGAATCCATTACCAATTGTTGGGGAAAACCCCATCTGGTCTTTTAGGGAGGGAAACTGCCATCCTTACCTGGCCAGCCTATTGTAACTCCAGACCCACAAATACGTGGTCGACTCTTAAACTGCCCTGTGTGCAATTAGGGATGATCTGTTCTTTCAAGTCTGGCAATTAGAAACATCATCATTCTGGCATTCTCACATTCCAATCACAATCTAACTGTCTACATCCTTTCTCCCTCAGCATTCCTAAGCCCCTCTGCCCACTATTGCAGAAATGCTGCCCCCTGTACACTTCACATCAGCTCTGGAGAAGAGTCATCTCGACTCAAAGTGCTGGCTTGCTGTCTCCACAGATGCTGCCTGACTTGCTGTGATCTCCAGCACTTTTTGTATTCAGTATAGATTCCAGCACCTGCAGTAATTTGCTCCTTTCCTGGTAAATCTCCTCTGCTTTTTTTTTGCTCTTAAATGTACACAAGACAGCAACTATATTAAACTGCATTGTAATTAACATTTAACAGTGTCAGGAATAGAGAACTGTACATGGAATAAATCAGATTTTGTTTTTAGAAAATGGGGAAGCAGTTCAAAACATTTACAAGTATCAGCCAAATTGACATTTAGATGGGCTTAGTCAAGAGGTGAGTGACAATTCCCAATTAACACAGACAATAAAACCTATATATTATCAATGGCAATACTCAAATGGTCAAGTTATGTGATTTTCCCATCTGTTAAAGTTTTGAGAACACTAACCTTCTCTGCCAATGAACGTAAACTGACTGAATCCATCTTGCCATCTTAAGTACTTCACCAGCTTCAAAATCTCCCCTTCCTCCACCGCATCCCAAAACCAGCCCAATTCGTCCCCTCCCCCCACTGCACCACACAACCAGCCCAGCTCTTCCCCTCCACCCACTGCATCCCAAAACCAGTCCAACCTGTCTCTGCCTCCCTAACCTGTTCTTCCTCTCACCCATCCCTTCCTCCCACCCCAAGCCGCACCTCCATCTCCTACCCACTAACCTCATCCCACCTCCTTGACCTGTCCATCTTCCCTGGACTGACCTATCCCCTCCCTACCTCCCCACCTATACTCTCCTCTCCACCTATCTTCTTTTCTCTCCATCTTCGGTCCGCCTCCCCCTCTCTCCCTATTTATTCCAGAACGCTCACCCCATCCCCATCTCTGATGAAGGGTCTAGGGCCCGAAACGTCAGCTTTTGTGCTCCTGATATGCCTCTGGGCCTGCTGTGTTCATCCAGCCTCACATTTTATTGTCTTGGAAGAGGGGAGATGTAGGTTTACAAAGTAAACAATATGGCTGCATTGCATTATATCTACTTTGATAATGATAGCCAGAGTGGAATAGGAAGGAACAGTGCATAAACATGGAAAACAGCAGGTTATAGGGACAAAGAGGGAGAAGAGATTAAACAGTCATTAATTGTGCCTTAATTTAATTTCACACAGAATTCTAAACAAAATCAATGAATAGAAGTTACTGGGAGTGATCTTACAGGCGTTGTGGAAGAAAGGTCATTAGGAGATCAAAGCTGAGAACTAGAGATTCAGAGGTCTATGACTTTTCTAAAGGGCAGGCAGGAAAAGGTAGTGGAGTGTCTTTATTTGAATGAAACAGAATAAGTACGAGAGCAAGAAATTATCTTGGATCAGGAGAATTAGAATCCATATTGGTGGAGGTAAGAAATAAAGATTAACACAAAACATAGATATATCCCAAGGGCCTTAAACATTAGTTTAATGCAGGACAGAGAGTAAATCAGGAGATTACATGTGAATGTTTTTTAAAAAAAAAGCAAGACATTAATCGCGGGGGACTTAAATCTTCAGATTGGCAGAGGTAGCCATGAGGACGAGTTCACAGGGTGCATTTGGGATAGTTTCCTCAAACAGTACATTGTGGATCCAACCAGGGATCGGGCTATTTTAAATCTGATCCTGTGTAAAGAAGCAGGGTTAATGTGATTACCTTAATGTCAAGATTCCCTAAGAAACAGTAACTATAATATGGCAAATTTAATATTCAGTTTGAGAGGGAGAAACTGATGTCAGAAAGAAATGTGCTAAAGTTAATTGAGGGTATTTGCAAGGGAATGCAGGAGGAGTTGACCGAAGTTGATAGCTGCGAAACAATTACAGACTTAAGAAAATACTTCATGACTCACAAAATATATGCCAATGAGAAGTTTTTTTTTAAAAGAATGGGGATAAACCAACAAGTTATACAAGCAAGTTAATGATAGCATCAATTCAAAAGACAAAACACTTCAAAGTAGCAAAACTTAATAGTAAGCCTTGCTGGGGCCTAAGCTGCTTGGCCTGCTGGGTTCATCCAGCTCAAACACCTTGTTATCCTAGTAAGCCAGAGGATTGGGAAAGATTTAATAATTTTTTTAAAAAGACCAAAAACAAGGAGAAAATAAACATTGTGGGAAAACATGCAAGTAATATCAAAGTGGACATCAAGAATTTTTAAAATTTATATTAAAGATAGGTAGAAGTCAAAATAACCATTCGCCTTTTAGGGAATGAGGTTGGGAATATAATAGTGGGGCAACTGGGTTGAACACCTTCATTATTTCATTTTGCTCTGCTCACTTTTGGTCTGAAAAGGAGCTTGAATTGAATGTAACCATTAGAATGAGCATCAGCTTGTTTAAACAAAAGCTAACTTGTTCATGGGAACTAGCCTGGGAAGTTAATTGCAGATTGATTATTGTTCAGAGGTGGTGGTGCGGAGGTGCCACTGTTGGACTGGGACGGACAAGGTCACAAGTCACATGACACCAGGTTATAGTTCAACAGGTTTATTTGAAATCACAAGCTTGCGTGGTGCTGCTCCTTTGTCAGCACTCCGAAAGCTTGTGATTTCAAATAAACCTATTGGCCTCTGATATGGTGTCATGAGACTTGACCTTCAAAAGAACAAAGCAGACATTTCGGCTCCAGTAATGCATTATGCTCAACAGCTAGCACCTTTAGATGTTGAAAAGAGCCATCACAGGGGAGGTCAGTGCAGACCAGTCTAACAAAGAGAATGTTGCAAAAGAGACTCCGAAGTTTGAACAGTTTTGAACTATATTCTTTAGACAGAAATGCCATGGCTGTGAAAACTACTAGTTTTCTAGTTAAAGAATTACTGAACCTATAACTCCAGTATAAGAAATAGTGAATATTCCTCAGAGCTAACTGTCAGAATGATACATTGACCAGGAACTTAAGAAATAAAGCAAAATACAATGCAATATAAATCACGCGGAGTCAACAATGGCTTCCTGAAAGGGAAACCATATCTGACAAATCAGAATTCTTTGAAATTACAACAAAGTAGGAACAGATAAAGTAGAAGCAGCAGGTGTAATATATTTGGATTTTTAGAAGGCTTCTGACAAGGTACCATATGCTAGGCTGCCTTCTAAGATAACAATCCAAGGTGCTGGGGTAGTCTATCAGCATGGATAGAGGTTCTGCTAACTAATAGAAGACAAAGTTGGGAACCTGTTTTCAATGGAGTGCCTCTGTGCTGGGGCCACAAACATTTATACAGTGTAAAACAAAAGTTACCCTTCAGGTCTCTGCTAAATCTTTCCTCTCACTTTAACAATATGCCCCCCAGTTTTGAACTCCCTTACCCTGGGGAAAAGACTATGCTATTCATTTTATCTATACCTCATAGGTAATCTAAATCATGATTTTATAAACCTCGAAGGTTACCCCTCAACCTCCGATACTCCAGTGAGAAAAGTCCCAGACCATCCAGCCTCTCCTTGTAATTCAAATTCTCCAGTCCCGGCAACATCTGGTGACTCTGACGTTGGCAAGTCCTGCACGGGTATCGTTGGTCAGCCAGCTTAGGGCTCAGGAGTCATGGTGGAGGCTGCTGAGGGAAGGTGGACTTTCTTTCAGCTTTGTCTTTTTATTCTTGAAATATTCAAACAGCACCAGATTGTGGTAACAGTTGAAGTGTTTCACTGTATTTTACCATGTTGTTCATGGTAGAGTACAAGTGACAAAGTATAAATCATAAATCACATCCTGGGAAATCTTTTATGAATCCTCTCTAACTTAGTATCTTTCCAATAGAAGGAGGACCAGAACTGTACACAGTACTCCAAAAGTGGCCTCACCAACACCCTGTACAATCTTAACATGGCACTGCAATTCAATGGTTTGAGTAATGGAGGCAAGCTTACCAAACACCTTCTTAATCTGTGATGCAATTTTCAGAAGAATTATGTACTTGAACCCATACGTCTCCCAGTTTGACAACACTATCCATGACCCCAACATTCACTGTATAAGCCTTGTTTGTTTTACCTAAATGCACCAAATTAGACTCCACCTGCCACTCCTCAGCTCACTGACCCAACTGATCAAAATCCCTCTGTAGTCTTAGATGACCTTCACTGTCCAGAGACAGACAGATCAAATGCATGGGCAAAAGCTTGGCTGGTGGAATATAATGTAGGAAAATGTGAAATTACACACTTTGGCAGGAAGAATAAAGCTGAACATTACTGAAATCGAGAAAGACTGCAGAAACCTGCAGCATGGAGGTATGTGGGGGGTCCTTGTGGATAAATCACAAAAAGCAAGCATACAAGTTCAGCAAGGAAAGGAAAGGCCTTTATTTCAAAGGGAATGGAGGAAACTAAAACTTTACAAGGCACTAGTTTAGCATACTGTGAACAGTTTTGGTGCCTTTATCTAAAGAAGGATATACTGGCATTAACTGCAGTCCAGAGACAATTAACCAGGTTGATCCTGGGTATAGTGGAATTTTCTTACAAGAGAAGTTAGATTGGACTGGTATTCAATGCAGTTTAGAAGGAGAAATGACCTTGTTATAACACTGCTGATTCCTAGGAGGCTGGTCAATGTAAATGCAGAGTTTGTCCTGTTGGACAAGTGTAATTAATCTGTGGAATTCTTTACTGTAGTGGACTGTTACGGCTGATCATGAAGATATTCAAGGCCGTGATGGATTTTGAATCAATCAGTGGCAAAATCAAGAGTTATGGGAAAAGCCAGAAAAGTGGAGTTGAGGATCATCGGATCAGCCATGTTCTCACTGAATGGCAGTGGAGTTGAGGATCATCGGATCAGCCATGTTCTCACTGAATGGCAGTGGAGTTGAGGATCATCGGATCAGCCATGTTCTCACTGAATGGCAGTGGAGTTGAGGATCATCGGATCAGCCATGTTCTCACTGAATGGCAGTGGAGTTGAGGATCATCGGATCAGCCATGTTCTCACTGAATGGCAGTGGAGTTGAGGATCATCGGATCAGCCATGTTCTCACTGAATGGCAGTGGAGTTGAGGATCATCGGATCAGCCATGTTCTCACTGAATGGCAGCTTAGACTCAATGGACCAAAATGTCCCACATTCACTCCTCGCAATCTTGGAATTCTAAACTGCTCCCAACTCTACTTGCTGGCTACTTTTGTCTTGCAACCTTGCATGACTCCTCTGAATCTAATATTAATAATTAATTTCTTTTTTCAGCCATGACTGGGCCTCTATTTCTGCTGGATTTTTGAATGAGTAAATGATGTATACATTTGTTTCCGAATTTTAGCTATTGCAACCTGACTTTTGAAGAAATTACAGCCTGTCACAGCCTGATCATCCCTCATATCTTTGTAGTTTTCTTTATAGGAACTTAGTTTGAGACTGGACATTTCACTGATGTCGCTTCAGAATGTCTAGTTCTAAAATTTTATGATCTCCTTTTCCGAAGGATCCCACACATTGTTAATTAATCCCTTCTCTTTGCAAACTAGGAAATAATCTATTTCCTAGATGGTTCCTCAAAATGCTGGTCTAAAGAAAAATCTTGCACATGTTCACAGAATTCATCCATGACAGTATTATTGGAAATGTGGTTGGCCTTGTCTATATACAGATCACAATCACCCATGATTACTGCAGCAACCTTATTACCTGCTTCTCTAATTTCCTGTTTAACACTTTCTTCTACCTTAACACTACTGTATGGAGGCCCATAGAACACTCCTGTTCATTGTTTTCCACGTTGTTGCTCGAGTTACAACATGGCTGATTTGACATCCAGATTTTCCAATTCAATAACCTCTCACTACTGTACACCATTCACCCTTTACAAACACTACCACCCTGCCTCCTACTGTAGAATGAATGCCTTGGATATTCAGTTCCCAGCTTTGGTCACCCATCAGCCACTTCTGAGATTGCAATCATATTGTACCTATGTATAACTATTGTGCTGTTAATTCATCTACTTTATTGCAAATGCTTGATGCATTTGATATAGTAACTTTAGATTAGCCTTCCAACATTTCTACGCTTTTCTCATGTGTTTTGGTCTGGTTTACTGCTAGTCCTCATTTCCTCTACCTACATTTTTACTAGGTTTCTATCTTTCTTGTTTCCCTCTCTCATCTCTTCACTCAGGTTCCAATACCCCGCCACTCTAGTTTAAACTCTCCTCTACTATTCTACCAATAGTCCAACACTGCTAGTTTGCAACCTTTCCAAATTGTAGAAGAACCATCTCTTCCAGATTTGGTTCCCAAGCCTTAGGTATCTAAATCTTTCCCTCTCATCTCTCCAGCCATGCATGCATCTGATCTTTGCTCCTATTCCTGACTAGAAGTGATCAGCTGACATTTCGGGTCAAGACCCTTCTTCAGAAAGGGGTGTCGACCCGAAATGTCAGTTTTCCTGCTTCTCTGATGCTGCTTGGCCTGCTGTGTTCATCCAGCTTCACGCAGTGTTATCTCAGATTCTCCAGCATCAGCAGTTCCTACTATCTCCATACCTCAAATCAATTTTCTTTCCCCAGAACTCATGTCAGTAGCATCTGCACTGAGGTGAATCAAACTCATTTCACGTAGGATCCTCAATGCCAGAAGATGCTTTGATTTAGCTTGGTCAGAAATTCATGTGCACAGATTTGCTACATTAATGACCAATTAGCTAAGTAATTTAACTTCAGTAGATTGTGTGAAACTCAAAATATATAGAAAACATACTGAATAGTGACTAAAAAAACAAAACTATAATAAAGCTTTGTAAAAAGCCTTTATTGTAGTTAACACAAACATTGTGAATCCCAGGAACATTCAGCAAATCAGCTCTAATGTCAAAGGTACCTGATGCAAGACTGGGGCTTACAATTCTCTTTTTGACTTAAAGTAATAAGGGCAAATTGAGTCTTAGGCTGTAGTTAAAGAGGTCAATTGCAAATATCACCGATGTAAAAATGTGAATTGTGGTTGCGTACTGGTCCAGTGAATTAATCTAAATTCAGAATCAAAACAGTATAAATGAAACAAGTCATCAGTACAGGGCTACTAACAATAGACTTGCATGAAATGCAGCCTATTCAAGTCTGGGGCTGTGCTGCTCTCCAACAGATTAGCTTTTCTTGGAACAAAATAACTCGAGAGAGTTAGAGGAGTATAAGACATGGCAGCAGACACAGCAACATGCCCTTGTGCCTCAGCAACAGTGGGCCAGTACAAGGCCTGTTTGATCAAACTACTGGACAGGTGGGTGGGGAAGGTAGGGATGCAGGCCCAGAAAGAAGCGAGGAGTAAACAGCACCAGTACTAAATATAAACTACATTTCCAATTACCTTTCAGAGACAAGCTTCTGATTTTGAATTGATGTATACAGGAACTTGGAAAGGGTTTTCAAGTGAGTAGAACTGAGCTTTATTTTATTCGATTCTAGTGAATCTAGCTCCATATGTCAGCAATGGCATTTTGAAAAAGGTGGGGTAGGGAAGGCCATAACAAGCAGCCATTACTTAGTGGCCCAAGACTCTCACTTTGAGAATGGAACTGAATCACAAACACATTAACACTCAACATTAATCCCCAACTACTCCAAAGCATGAGCAGGCATACAATAAAACCAGCAGACAAATAACCAAAGGACAATCAACTTAGTGCTGACCCTTTCCAATCCCTTCTACATTAATGCACATGCAGCAAAACTGCAGAAGAGGGGTTTTAATGTCCCATTAAACTAAGGACGGAGTCTAACTAAGAAGTCTATAATTATAATTACTATACCCCCCCAACTCCTCATACTCTTCCAACAATCTAGTTTGGACACACTCTTTGGTCACAGAAGTTAACAATTCTGCTGACTAGCCCCCAAACAAAACCATCTCTCCAGACTTAATTACATAATAACTCAAACAATTAGAAAGGATACAACTAATTGGAACTTCAAACTAATTCATTTCTCAGGCCAGGTGATTTCAGGCTCCAGATGGTCAATAACTTACTTAACCTAATGTTGAAGTAATCTATCAAGCTCAGCTCAAGTATGGGCAGATTCCAAATAGTATACAGAAATGTCTGCTTGGCATTAATAAAAGGATTCAGATTAAAATAGTGGGATTGGATGCTAAATGTAGATTAACTATCAAAACAGACTGGAGGGGCTTTTGGGAACTCATGTTAGCTTATATCCCTGAAAGGTAAAGTGCATCCTGTATACATTCTGAACAGTTCAACACTGTTGGAAAGTTGTAAATCAAAATATTTTGGTTAATTACTTCAAGTTCCTTCAGAGGTTAGCCATAAAATAGCAAAAGGCTTTAATAAAAATGCTCACATAATATCCGCATAGCAAAAAGTAAAAGCTTTTTTGCTATTTTAAATTGTCAATGATGGGAAACTATTATCAAAAGCTTGCATTTGAAAGTATTTTTCAACAACCTATAAGCCATAATTTTTATCTCCTTTTTAACACCATAAACAGTATCACTTCTCGTCAGACTATTCAGGGAATAATTCAAGGTGTCAAGATTAAACTTAAGCGATTCACTTTTTTAAAAAGAAGAAGTGTTTGATGGATTATATACAAAATAAAATTAATTTCAGTGATCAAAAAAAATTTAGGTTTAATTTATGATTCCCAAGGCCTCAGTCAGGTAACTTCAGTGAAACAGCAAGGTTTCAGCTATCTGCCTACAAACTGAGACACAACAGTATTATTTTACCTCAAGCCAATATCATTCAAACATAATTAAGTCAGCTCAACTTGTGCCTCAAAATTCTGCAGAAAGTAATGGCGTGAAAGATTCCAATCATGAATGCTCACATGCAGCTGAGTTCAGAAGGAAAACTGCAAGCAACTGTATTCCTTGTAGAGTAATCACAACCGTAACTGCTCAAGACAGCCTATTAGAAGAGCCATGGTTCAACACAAAAACAAAAAACGCATATCTATTTCTTTTTGAAGCACCTCAAAGCTATGTTTTTGAGTTGCAAACAGGAAACTATTACAGGAAAGAAAGACTTCCAGTTCTGAAGTGTCACAATAATCAAAGGCATTTTTCTGATGATAATGTTTTTAGGTTCCACTGAATAAGTGTTAGAAAAATTATTTCAGTCTTTCAACTGTAATTGGTTACCTCTCACCTGAGAGAAGATAAAACAAAGCAAAAAATCATGGCATACATCATCGGGACTTGAGTAAAATAAAAATCCTCTTGACCAACTTATGACCAAACCCGGTTCCTTAGTCACTCAAATTAAACCGTATTCTAATTTACAAGACTGCTTCAGTACATCATAAAAATAACTATTAAACCAATCTGTGCACCTCAAAAATATTACTTAACTCTGCAAACAGGCCAAGTACATAATCATTTTATATAACCCATCTTGGTGACAGTTATGCACTTTGTTACTCCCTATCCAACACTCGTCAAATTTAACTAAACATGAACTTGCTGCACTCAATAGTG